>NW_027186446.1:3897539-3909678 GCF_028583685.1 Petaurus breviceps papuanus | reverse complement strand
CTCAAAGAAAACTGCCCTGATGTTTTAGAACGAGAGGGCAAAATAGAGGTTGAAAGAATCCACCGATCACCTCCTGAAAAAGATCCCAAAAAGAAAACTCCTAGGAATATTATAGCCAGGTTCCAGAATTCCCAGATTAAGGAGAGAATATTACAAGCAGCCAGGAAGAAACAATTTGAATATTGTGGAAACACAATCAGGATAACCCAGGATCTGGCAGCTTCTACACTGAGGGATCGAAGGGACTGGAATGTGATATTCCGGAGGTCAAGGGAGCTGGGATTAAAACCAAGAGTTACCTACCCAGCAAAACTGAGTATCCTGTTTCAGGGGAAAATATGGTCATTCAGTGGAATACAGGACTTTCAAGCATTCTTGCTGAAAAAACCAGAGCTGAATAGAAAATTTGACATTCAGATACAAGAAGCAAGAGAAGCATGAGAAGGTAAACAGGGAAAAGAAATCATAAGGAACTTATCAAAGTTGAACTATTTTTTTTAAGCAATTGGGATTGAGTGGCTTGCTCGGGGTTGCATGGCCAGTTGTTGTTTCTGGGTGTGGTGCTGGGTGTCTGGGCCCGGATTTGATCTGGGTTGTCCTGGCACTGAGGCCGGTGCTCTTGCTTGCTGAGCCACTTGGCCAAAGTTGAACTATTAACATTCCTACATGGAAAAACAATAATTGTAACTTATAAAACTTTTCTCAGTAGTTGAAGGGATTAGAAATATATATTATATATATATATATATATATATGTCTTTATATGAGGGTATGCAGGCATATGAATATATATGTGAATGTGTGTATATATGTTTACAGGTATACATAGATAGAGGGCACGGGACCAATTTAACAGGAAGGGATGATACTTAAAAGGTGAAATTAAGAGGTGAGAGGGATATAATGAGAGGAGATGGGGAGAGACAGAGTGGGGCAACTATCTCATACAGAAGAGGCAAGGGGAAACGGTTACAATGGAGGGGAAGAATAGGAAGGCAAAAGGGAATGGGTCAACCTTATTCCTATTGAATCTGGCTTGAGGAGGGAGGGAAATACACACTAAATAAGGGATCTCACCCTCCAGGAGAATGGGGGGGGGGGGGGGATGTGAGGGGGGAGGAGGGAAGAGGGAAGGGAGGGCGGGCGGGGGGGGAGGGAAGTTGGAAGCACCCCCTTTTGAAAAGGGACAGGATCAACGTAGAGAATAGAACAGGTGGGATGTGGGATAGGAGGGAGGGAAATATAATCAGTCTTTTACAATATATCTGCTATGTTATTGTTTTGCATTAGCCACACATGTACAACCTATACTGAACTGCTTATCTTCCCAGTAAGGGTGGGTGATAAGGGAGGAAGGGAATGAATCTGGAATTCAAAGTTTTAAAATCAAATGTTTAAATATATATATAGTATTATCAATATTGTTTTACATGTAATTGGGAAATATAGAGATCCACCATGCCCTACTGGAAAAGTTGAAACGGGTATGGGAGAAAATATGGGAGAGAGCAGATCAGGGGTGGGGATATCCTGTAGGACTGCTGTTTTGGGGGGATTGGTGGGGGAAAAACGGGGAGAAAATTTGTAACTCAAAATCTGGCGGAAACGAACGATGTAAATCAGAAGTTAATAAAGCATTTGAAAAAAATTAAAAAAAAAGAAAACTCCTAGGAATACCATAGCCAAATTCCAGAGTTCTCAGGTGAAGGAAAAAATACTACAAGCATCAAGGAAGGAATAATTTTACTATTGTGGAAACACAATCAGGATAACACAAGATCTAGTAGCTTCTATATTAAGTGTTCGAAGGTCTTGGAATGTGATATTTCAGAGGTCAAAGGAGCTGGGATTAAAACCAAGAATCACCTACCCAACAAAATTGAGTATAATGTTTTGGGGAAAATAGGGTCATTCAATGAAATAGAGGACTTTCAAGCATTCTTGATGAAAAAAAAACAGAGCTGAAAAGAAAATTTGACGTTCAAATACAAGAAGCATGAGAAACATGATAAGGTAATCAGAGAAAAGAAATCATAAGGAATTTATTAAAGTTGAACTATTTACATTCCTACATAGAAAAACAATAATTATAACTCATGAGACTTTTCTCAGTATGAGAAAAGTTGAAGAGAATATATATATGTATATATATATATATGTGTGTGTGTGTGTATACACACACATATACATACATATACATGTTTATATAGGAGGGTATGTGCATATAAATACATATGCGAATGTCTGTATATATGTGTACATGTATATACATAGACAGAGGGCACAAGATCATTTGAATAGGAAATGATGATATCTAAAAAATAAAATTAAGAGGTGAGAGATAAATATAATGAGAGAATATAGGGAGAGACAGAATAGGGTAAATTATCTCATATAAAAGAGACAAGAGAAAACTGTAACAATGGAGGGGAAGAACAGGAAGGCAAAGGGAATAGGTCAACATTACTCATTGAATTTGGCTAAAGGAGGGAATAACATACACACTAAATTGGATATTTTACCCTACAGGAAAGTAGTGGGAAGGGGATAAGAGGGGGGATGATAGAAGAGAGGGCAGAATCCGGGGGAGTACCTTCTTGTTCAAGGTCTTGTTCAACCTCTGCCTTTCCCTTGTGCAATTCCCAAAGCTGAGTTGATTCCAGGCCCTGATATGTCTGTGGCAGATTCCAGTGGGATGTTGGAGATCACGATGGGTTCAGTCCTGGTCAATAGCCCTACTCTAGCACTGGTACTCAAGGAGGTCAATTAGCTTTATCTCTTGTTCTGGGTCTAAGCACTTTTTGATTATGTTTTTTTATCTTCATAACAACCCTTGGAGGTAGATATTATTATCTCCATTGTACAGGTAAGGAAACTGAGTCAAACAGAGGTTAAGTGCCTCACCCAGGGCCACATATTTAGTGAATGTTTCAGGCCAGATTTAAACTCAGATCTTCCTGATGAAACACTGTGTTAGGTGTTGGAGATACAAAGACTGAGAGTCATTTCTCCTAGCTAAGTCCTTAGAAACTGAGAAGAAAAATTCTAATGACTGCATCACATAGCAGCCATTCAAATACATGAAGACAGAGAAGGTGAGCAGGAGATTGGTGATCTGCTATTGAGTGTTCTAAGCTTCTGAGCTTGCAATCATGCCAATCAATGAAAGATCTGAATATCAATAGGAAGTGATAGGTTTTGGTACTACTGAACATAGAACTAAAATGAAAACTGCCTCAAGGTAAAGGAAAATGGAGGTGCCTATAATGAAGCTATTTGGCAAAATTACAGAAAAAAATGGTTCTCCATGTATAACTGTACTAAAAGAATTAAATCAAGTAGTATATAGTAAATTGCAACTTTCAGCTTCTGATCACACTGTGATACTGAAGGGATAATTGTAAGCCTTTAATTAATAGGTGATATGAATTTTGGATACATAACTTCCAAAAGGAAACAAGCTTAATATTTCCTTTTTCTGAAGCATTGTTTTAAAAGAATTAGGTAAACTAATAAAGTATTAGAGGTGGAAGGAAATTCAGAATAATAGAACTATAGCATAATAAAATTGGCGATGGCCTTAGAGCATAAAATGAAGGAATCTAAAGCCATAAAATGACAGATATGGATGCAGAGAATGTAGCATATCAGAATGATTAAAAATAACTTTAAAATCCCCTAGGCCAATTTCCTTATTTTAATAATAGCTTGTTTCAATAATTCCAATAGTTCATAAAGATCCTTCTTATACATTATTTTAAAGTGTTCTCACAACAGCTCTGTGAGGTATGCAGGACAGGAATTATTAGGAACATAACCTTAAATTCCAGTTAAAATGGCAATGTGAAAGGTTACAGAGAAGCCTAACTCTTCCACATAAATTCCAGGAAGTATCTGAAAAGGAGTCCAGAAAAGCAAGTGATTTAAAAAAAAATGTGAATAAGGGTGAAAAAAAGCTTCATAAAGAAGGTTGGAAGGTATCAGAGGCTAATAGAGTGTTGATACCATGGAAACCAGGGGCAGTTAGGTGACTCAGTGGATAGAGAGTTAGGCCTAAAGTCAGAAAGACCTGAGTTCAAATCTGACCTAGACATTTACTAGCTGTGTGACCCTGGGTAAGTAACTTAACCTCTGTTACTCCATTGGAGAAGAAATGGCAAATAATTGTAGTATCTTTGCCAAGAAAACTGCATGGACATTATTGATATTATGATCCACAAGGTTATAAAAAGGCAGACACAACTTCCTCTAGACACAACTAGATATAGCTGAACAACAACTATGGAAACCAGGACAAGCCTGGGAAAACATGCAAACTTATGCAAAGAGGAAGAAGAAATGTCCTAATGAAGCTAATGCAAGGTCTACAAATGGACTTCAAAAGAGTTAAAACTTTGAAGTAGTATTTGAAGGAAATACTTTGTAAGACTGGTTAAGTACTAATAACCGGGATATCTGAATCCAGATCCTGCACTTTGATGAAATGGAAGGTTGATCCTTCCATAATAGTTCACTACACAGAGAAATGGAACCCAGCCAGGTATCTTAGAGGATTTGGACCCAGAACTAATTCAGCTCTTTGAGCGCCAATACTAGGATGAGGCTATTGATCAGGCCTGAACCCATCATGATCTCCAAAATCCCACTGGGCCTGCCACAGTCATATCAGGGCCTGGAATCAACTCAGCTTTGGGAATTGAGTAGGGACTGATATCAGCTACTACATATTGACCAATTTTGGTGGTAGTATCTAGACTACAAAAGAGAACAGTATCAAATAACGCCGACCTAACCTTTCTAAAAGTGTCAGGAGGGAATTGGCTCAAACATAAAATCCCAATCCAAAAGCTGAAGCTGAGTAAAAAAAAAATATGAGCAAAACAACAGAAAACGTTGCACACAGTGAAAAAAATACGATAGGTTAAGAGAAACTTGGGAGGCAAACCCAGAAGAAAAGAGTAAACCCATATCAAATACAAGTAGAGATTTGGAGGGTTAGGGGAAAAGTGGCTTGGCAAAAAGGACTATTAGAGTAGCTGAAAGGAATAAAGTAAGATAAAAATGATCTACATCTGTCTATCTACAAATACAAGTGCATATATATAGATGTATGCACATATGTAAACCTGTATATATACATGCATGCTTATGCATATGCATGCATGCATAAGTTAATTATACACACATGCAATTCCTTTAGAGCATATGAATATATTGTAAATTTGACATACAAACTAATGCTTACGAGGCCCTATAGTAACCCCTAGACTAGGGTATACTTCCCTGACCCTCTCTACATTTATCTCCTGAAAGCTAAGTCGTTTACCTTCTTTGATTCTCTTACTAGTGGCAGAGAGGTGCCTCAGTGGATAAGCTAGGCCTGGAGTTAGGAAGACCTGAGGTGAAATCCAGCTTCAGACATTTGCTAGTTCTGTGACTCTCAGCAAGTGTCACTTAACTTCTTTCTCAATTTTTTATCTGTAAAATAGGGATGATAATATCATCTGTCTTAGCAAAGATACTAGAATTGTTTCCAATTCATTTTATAGATGAGAAAACTGAGGGCAGCTAGGTGATGCAGTGAATAGAATGCCGGACCTGAAGCCAGGAAGACTCAATCTTCCTGAGGTCAAATCTGGCCTCAGACATTTGCTAGCTATGTGAACCTGGGCAAGTCATTTAACCCTGTTTGCCTCAGTTTCCTTAATTGTGAAATGAGCTGAAGAATGGAATGGCAATCACTCCAATATCTCTGCCAAGAAGACCCCAGATGGTGTCACAAAGAGTCAGTCACTACTAAAATGACGGAATGCCTACCAGAACAAAAACTACTTACAGTTGTCACAAAGTTCTGGTGAGTTAATCATTATGTAAAGTGCTTAATGCAGTGCCTGGAATATGGTAAACAGTATATAAATGTTAGTGATTCTTATTATTAGCTCTTATTACTCTAAGCACTGTCTAGGAGATAGTCTTCTTTGCATTGTCCAATCTCCCAGTTGCTTTCCTTATTCATCACTCTGTGTTCTGGGCCATTCTTCCCAGACCTGATGGAATTTATCCAATGAAATCTATATTTCTTCCATAATTAGTCATATAGGCATTTGGGAGCTCTTGTCTTAACTACTATCCCAACTGAACAAAAAGGCAACTGAACCAATTCCTTCCATTAAAAACCAATTGCATCAGGCAATAATCATATCTGGCACCATGAAGTATTCAGAATCTAGGTATGCAAACAAGTGATTGCTTCACTGAACTAAAGGCTATAGCACTCAAGGATTATACAGGCATACCTCATTTTATTGTACTTTGCTTTATTGCACTTCACAGATATTACAATTTTACAAATTAAAGGTTTGTGGTAATCCTATATCAAGCAAGTCTATGGGCACTATTTTTTCCTATAGCATGTGCTCACATCATGTCTCCATGTCACATTTAAGGAAATTCTTGCAATACTTCAAACTTTTCATAATTATTATATCTGTTACAGTGACCTGTGAACATTGATCTTTGATATTACTATTGCAATTGTTTTGGGGTGCCATGAATTACGCCCATACAAGATGGCAAATTTAATAGATGAATGTTGTTTGCATTCCGACTGGCTGTTCCTGTCCCTCTTCCTCTCCTCAGGCCTTCCTACTCCCTGAGACACAACAATATTGAAATTAGACCAATTAATAACCTTACAATAACCTCTAAGTGTTCACATGAAAGAGTCAATAGATGAGGAAAATTCCATTTTTGTCTTATTTTAAGAAATAGCCACAGCCACCTTAACCTTCAATAACCACCACCCCAATCAGTAAGCAGCCATCAACACCAAGGCAAGACCATCCACTAATAAAAAGATCAGGACTTTCTGTAGTCCCAGATGATAGTTAGCAATAAAATATTTTTAACTTAAGGCATATACTATTTTTAAGATATAATACTATTGCACAATTAATAGGCAACAGTATAGCATGAGCTTGCTTTTATATGAATTGAGAAACCAAAAAATCGGTGTGACTTGCTTTATTGCAATATTCTCTTTATTGTGGTGGTCTGGAACTGAACCCGCAATATCTATGAATTATGATTGTATTAGTACAAGGATATATAGTGAGTGATCTTCTCACAAGGATGTCTTCAGTAACTCTAGGTAGAAGTAGCCCACATGAGTGAGGGGTTCCATCTGGCCTGAGAAGTCAGCAAGGAATAGGTAGAGTAGTTCCATTAGAGAGGATTAAGCTGGAGGCCAGGTACAGTACCTCAAGTGAGCAATATTTCTTACATGCTGATAATAGCTGAGCTTGCTCTAAACCACTCCATAGCCTGATTCAGCCTCATTCTTTCAAGAAGCTTCTTGAAGGCTGGGATGGTTTCATTTTTGTATTTGTAGTTCCAGTGCTTAGGACATAGAAGATGCTTTTAAAATGCTTGCAACTCACAAATGTAACAGGTCAAAGGTAGCCCATATCATTACTCTTTCCATTTCTTTACATGGATGTGTAACATAGAGGTATATTTAGATTATTCTTCAACTAAAGAGTTCATATGGAAAGCATTTTTAACAGAAACAAGGAAAGTAGAATTTTGTCCATTATTTCTTATTCTGAAATTCCTAAGTGGAGGGTGTTTCCTTCCCCAAAATTATCTGGTCATGATGGCTTTTTTTTGGTGGGGGGGAAACTATCTAATTAGAATAATTAGTTAGCATAGTTATCACATTATCATCTCACTCCATGATGTACAGTTGGGGCCTCTGTGGTATGGTTTGTTAAGCTTTGATGTTTCTCTTTGGAATTTAAAGAAAAAAAGGATCCTGAACATTGGCTTAGTCATTTCGTAAAATCTAAACTGATTAAAAATCTAATAAGCAAATGACATCTTTAAAAAAAATGAAGCTACTCAAAATCTACTGACTGATATTTTTGTAATGTCATAAAAAATTAGACCACTTTATATATCCCTAATATTCTAACTTTCTACAATGCCTTAAAGTTTAAAGAGCTGGGTCATATTTATATTCTCATATTATTCATTCCTCACCACAGGCCACTGAGTCAGACTAGGGAGGTATTATTATTATTATTTCTATTTTACACAGAGGGAACTGAAGTTAACATAGTATATGTAAGGAGGACTGGCACAGGAAGAGAGTATCTCTAACATGGAAAGGTTAAGAAGCCTGAGTCTGGGAAAGTTAGGTTGATTGGAGAAAATGCAAAGCATGTATACATACCTTGTAACTGGTCCCAATCTGCTAGCCATGTGACTAAGAGAAATCTCTTTGATGTCTGGATGGATAGACCTCTGGAAGTAACTTTGAAAGGCATTAGTATCTTGTGGCCATTTTCTTTGGTTGCTCTCTCTATGACTCCTTTACTGATTGTGCCTGGTGAGAGTCAGTGTTTCAAAGGGAGAGAATCTGAACCTTGTCCTCTTTCAGGACAATATATGGCCATGTGAGACAGGTTTCAGCTCTTTGCTACAGCATTTTTTCTCTTCCTGTTTAGGGAAAGGAATTGGAGACTCAGACCTTATGAACCTGGAAACTTGGGAGTGACCTTTGGAACCGAGAACATCAGTAGATTAGATGAGGACTTATCCAACATTAATGCTAGATGTCACTATGAACTTGGTAAGACTAAAATTAGGTAGAAATTGTGTTGATTTTCACTCATTGAATTCACTCATTGAAGGGCCTGAAATATGATATTCTGGAGGTCAAAAGAGTTAGGATTAAAATCAAGAATCAGCTACCCAGCAATACTGAGTATAATATGTCAAGGGAAAAATGGATATTCAATGAAATACAGGATTTTAAAGAATTCTTGATGAAAAGACCAGAGCTGAACAGAAAATTTAACTTTCAAATATAAGATTAACAAGAAGCATGAAAAGGTAAACAGGAAAGAGAAATTATAGGGGATTTATTAAAGTTGAAATGTTTGCATTCCTACATGGAAAGATGATATTTTTTAACTCAGGAGACCTTTCTTAGTAATAGGGTAGTTGGAGGGAATATATCTATATCTATGTATAGATATAGATATGTATGTATGTATATAAATATGTATATGTATACACACATATACATATATGCAGAGAGAGAGCACAATGAGTTTAATATGATAGCATGATATCTTAAAATAAAATTAAGGGGTGAGAGAGGAATATATTGGGGGAAAGAGAAAGGGAGAGGTACAATGGAATAAATTATTTCACACAAAAGAGGCAAGAAAAAGCTTTTACAGTGAGGGGAAGAGGGGAGAGGTGAGAGGGAATGAGTGAACCTTCTTCCCATCAGATTTGACTAAAGGAGGGAATAACACAAACACTCAATTGGGTATGGAAATCTATCTTATCCTATAGGAAAGTAGGAGGGAATGGGATAAGAAATGGGGGAGGAATAGAAAAGAGGGCAAATTGAGGGGGTAGGGATAATCAGAAGCACACATTTTTGAAGTGGGACAGGGTCAAAGAAGAGAACAGAATAAATGGGGCACAGGATAGGATTGAGGGAAATAGTTAGTCTTTCAGAACATGACTACTATGGAAGTATTTTTTACATGACCACACATGTATAACCTATGTCAAATTACTTGCCTTATTAATGAGGGTATGTGGGAATGGAGTAAGGGAGAGAACATTGAACTGAAAGTTTTAAAAATGAATGTTAAAATCATTTTTTGCATGCAACTGGGAAATAAAATATACAGGCAATGGGATATAGAAATCTATCCTGTCTTACAGGAAAATAGAAGGGAAGGGGTTAAAAGAAGGGAGATTGTAAAGTCAAGTACAAGCAGTTCTCCTGAGGACTGCTGCTGTGAATAACTTTAAAGTTCTGACCACATAATATAGTGGACTTTCTATTTATTCAGCAGTAAACTAATGCAAAACATTCACAGAAACCAAAGTACAACATTCACAGTAATATAATATAACAGCTTATTGTTTTGCTTATTTTTGGAGGGCAGTTGGGGTTAAGTGACTTGCCCAAAGTCACATGGCTATTTTTTGTGTTAAGTGTCTGAGGCCAGATTGGAACTCAGGTTCTCCTGACTCCAGGGCCTGTGCTCTATTCATGGCACCACCTAGCCACCCCAAATTTAATTTTTTTCAATTAATAAAAATGTGGCTTCTGGGGCGGCCAGGTGGCACAGTAAGAGAGCCAGCCCCACAGTCGGGAGACCTGGGATAGAATCTGGGCTCAGATATTTAGCACCACACCCAGAAATAACTGGCCGTGTAACCTTGAGCAAGTTACTTAACCCCAATTGCTTAAAAAAATGTGGCTTCTTTGAACTATCCCATTTTCAAACTGTCCTCCATACCTGAAATTCCTTCCTTCCTCATTTTACCTTCTTAGAATTCCTAGGTTCCTTCAAGATTCAGTTCAAGCATTACCTTCCATATAAAGCCATTCCTGATGACTTAGTTGTAAACTCCTGAGGTCAGAGACTGTTTCATACATGTGAAGTCTACTATATTTGGGACATGGTAGGTGTTCAATAAATGCATGTTGACTGATTGATGTTGACTTCTTAGAGATCTATAATATTCAGAATCCTATATTTGAATATCTAAGTAATTTTCCTTGAAACTATGCATTCTAACTCATCAGTTATTTTTTGCAAACAAGCAACTTTATATATTTGGTTATTTAATTTTAGTGCAAAGGTAACATTTTTCTAACTGGACAAGGTTAATTATTCATTCATTTTTCTACTCAGAAAGAATTAAGAAATTCCTGCCTCTGTTTCAATAAGGATATCCACTCATTTTCTCAAGAAGAGTGAATAGTGACTGAACCAACAAAATTGAAATTTCCCACGTGGGTAGCCCTTGCTGAGGAAAGCAATCCATCTATCCATCCATCCAAACTGGGACACTTGGAGCTAAAAATGAACATTGTAGGTTTTCAGAAATTGAGCGTGTGCATTTAAAAAAGGTTTTAAGTGCTCTCTTTGTGAAGCATTTGATTGATTGATATTCAAAAGACTTCCAATTAATTAATTCATTGGAAACTTAATAGCTGAATGGATGATTGAGGGTGGGGGAAAATGGGCGGCAGGGAAAGAAACTCCACTGTCACAAACCAAGAAAATAAGCTTTTGTACTAAAGATGTCTTATAAATGCAACTCACCAAACTCTGTAAACTGTAATAATAACTCATATTACTATAACTAATATTTACAAAGACCATTCATCACAGAAACACTATAGATAGTAAGAATATTATTATTTACATTTTACAAATAGGGAATCTAAGTTTTGTAAACAGTGATATTTAAAATTGCTGCCTTCTTCCTAAATATGTTTAACCTGCCAGACTGTACTCAGTCCAATTCCTTGGCTCTTTTCAGTAGTGAGTAAGGTCCCAGAATGGACAGTCCCAACTTGACCTTAATGGTAATAATCCACCCTATTTCCAAGAGCACTGGAAGAGAATACCAATTGCTATGGTTCTCAGCTGTTACCTCTTTCAGTTTCAACCTCTTGAGAGTAGTAAAAACTTAGCTTATTAATCTGGAAGAGGTGTTTGATTGTGTGACTAAGAAGGATCAGTGTAAATCTATCCAGTTGTAATATTGACCCAAGCCTTTACCCACTAGGAAAACTACTCTTCTTCCCCTTTGGGCTGTATTTCCTTCAAAGAACTCTATTTCATGAACATAGTGGAATTAATCATACAAGCATAGTTTAGCTATAAAGAGTTTATTTCTAACTAAAGATTCAGACAAAAAGGAATAACATCAAATTTATATGTAAATAATTGTATCAGCAATGCCATATTCACAATGCCTATAGAGATTACAAATATGCTGATATAATTATCCATCACAAAATACGTCAGGTTTGCCATATGGGGAAATAAACTAGAAAATTTATTAAGATACCAAAAGACTGAGTCCCAAAACCAGAAAGTGAAAGCCATCAGAGTAGTTATGATATTGGCACAGGTAGATAAAGTAGAAAGCACCCACATTTTCAAGCCTTTAAAACAGAACAGGCTACCTCAGGCAAAGGTCCTCCTCTCCCCACTCACAGCAACCACCCAGCGTCCTGGAAGAGCGCTCCCAGCAGCTCTGGCCCCTGGCAGTCCTCAGCAGGAGTCCCAACTCAAAAAAAAAAAAAAAA
>NW_027186446.1:3894815-3897439 GCF_028583685.1 Petaurus breviceps papuanus | reverse complement strand
GGACCGTTAGCTCGGCTTTTTTTTTTTTTTTCTTGCTCTGCTATGTCAGCACGTCCATGGGGCATGGGAGATCTTTAAATCCCATAACCCTTACATTCGGCCCCAAGATCTTTCATGTCCCTTACTTGGCAAAAATACAGTAGGAATAACTGGTGTCAACAAAATTTCACAACAATATAACAAGAATAGCACACAATAAACACAAAAAACCATATTTTAGGGTGGGGCTTGAGCACAAGCTCCCCATCATTCCCCCCACCCCAAACAAATGGGGCCCCAAAATCTTGTGGTAAGGGGTGAAGATCTCTTCTTCTATGGCTACTTGCTGCTGAAATCGGATGTAGAGCTGTCCCTGTCCTTAGGGGTCCCATTTGAGAGGTCAGTTCTTAATATGCTTGATGCCAGGTCCAAGGGTGACACATCACAGTTGCAGACAGGGGGTGACATCCAGCTTAAGCTATCAGGCATCTACAGATGGAGGGTACCAAGCCTGTGGAAACAAATCTAACAAACAAGGTGAACAAACAAAAAATCAAGAACAATAACCAGACTATTGTAGCCTCACTCACGGTAGAATAAATGATTTAAGGTGATGGTATCTGGAACAGCAGCATACAAAGAAGGAGTCACCTTATTCAACTGTCTATAATCCACAGTCATTCTCCATGTCCCATCTGATTTTCTTACTGGCCAGACAGGATTATTCCATCTTGTGGTTGTAGGGACTAACACTCCTGCTTCAACATATTCCTTTATAGTAGTGGCAATTTCATCTTGCCCACCTGGCACACGACACTGTTTTAAAGTAATTACTTCAGAAGGTTCAGGTAAAGTGATTGGGTCCATTTTTAGTTTTCCTACTAAAACTGTATTAATTCCTATCTTCCTCACAGCAAATTGGTATCTTCCTTCAGGTAAATTCAGAGTCATGCCTCTCAATACATCTATTCCAATGATGTATTCAGGAATGGGTACAACAACCACAGTATATTCCTTCTTAGGTAACTGCCCAATTTTCATTGTTATTTTAACCTGTCTGGCTGATATTTCAGCGTCTCCTAGACCTGTGATGGTAATAGGAGTTCCATGTTTAAACTTATCAGGGTTTCCATAGATAAGTGTGGCCTCAGCCCCAGTATCAATCAGTGCCCTAGTCACAGTAGTTGATCCATTCTTCCAATATATTGTTAAACCAATATGGGGTCTGCAATCTCTTCTGCATATTTCTTTTATCTGGGCTGGGGCTTGGCCTATCTCCTATTCCCCCTGAAGGTGGGGCAAACTTGGATACAAAGATTCAGATTCAGAAATACCTGCGGGGGTGGTTCCTGCTTCCCTGTTCATTCTAATGCTAAGTACCTTTTCTTGGTACAGCTTATGCAGCTCTTCAGTTGGAATACCATCTATTCTTCTAAAGTCCACCCCAGCTCTTAATAGAGCAGTGAACAGTTCCCTTCTTGTGGGTCTATTTTGTCTCTGAATCCTCTGGCTGTTTACTCTTCTCTCTCGAGGCAATTTGTCTTTTTCCCATTCCCCTAAATCGCTTAATTGTGAAATCTTATCCAGCACCTCTGAAAGAGGGTGCCCTATTTCTCCAATTAATAGAGTCAGAATTAGGTGCTTATATGCAGGAGGAGCCGTCTTCACTATGATATTTCTATGAGGAACTCCTAGGGGGGTATCATAATATGCATTTGCATCTCCAATCAGGATAGCAGTTTTCATTACCTCCTCCTTTAACTTTCTCATACAGTCTCTAAGTGAGTACCAGGGTCTGTCTCCCCTAGGCCACATAGATTCAGTTGGATATTGCTTTTTGCAACCTTCTGCAGCTAAAGCTAGAAGATTAGTTTTGTTATTTCCTCCTTGCATATGGTGATCCCTAAAAGCCTGGTGTACAAAAGGATTCTGACTGATACTTATGAATTTTAAACAGTCCTCATTGTCCAGTGTTATTCCTCCTGCGCCTTCATCAGTGATTCTTACTATCCAAGACACTAAAGACTCCCCCATTCTTTGGGTAAATCTACTCAATATATCAGTGATCTCCTGTTGAGTGAAATCCTCAATTATCTCCCTGGACTCTGTTTTGCCTCGGTGGTTCTCCTGCCTTCTTCTTCGTATGGGGAGAGCTTCTACATTAGGAAACTCCTCATCTAACCTTGTTCCATTCTCCTCACACACATTCTCCTGGAAGCTGTCAGGGCAACTCTGCCCAGCCTGTACAAAGCATGCACATTTGTTCTGCTAGTTTTTTGCTTCCTTTTAGCTACATGAACAGTAGCTTGCTCCTGGACCACATGAGTCCCTCCAGTTTGCTCTTCTGAGTACTGTGACACAGAAGAATCCTCAGGCAAACCAGCTGACTCCCTAGCCATCCTAGCTCTTTCCTTCAGCAGCTTATCCCTACTTTTACACATAAGGCGATAACTTGTTAGCAGCACCCAGCCTCTCCTGCACACTCCTGCCAGTTCTTTGCCTGGTTCTATGGGTATTGCTTTCAAACATCTTTCCAAATCTCCAGGTTCTCCCTCTTTTAGCCTTGGTTCCCAGTTTTCACAGGGCCCTGTGCTTTTAGCCCATTCTCTGGCTAGAGAGGAATAAGGCAAATCCTCCCATCCTGG
>NW_027186446.1:3874298-3894415 GCF_028583685.1 Petaurus breviceps papuanus | reverse complement strand
AAGATACCAAAAGACTGAGTCCCAAAACCAGAAAGTGAAAGCCATCAAAGTAGTTATGATATTGGCACAGGTAGATAAAGTAGAAAGCACCCACATTTTCAAGCCTTTAAAACAGAACAGGCTACCTCAGGCAAAGGTCCTCCTCTCCCCACTCACAGCAACCACCCAGCGTCCTGGAAGAGCGCTCCCAGCAGCTCCGGCCCCTGGCAGTCCTCAGCAGGAGTCCCAACTCAAAAAAAAAAAAAAAAAAGACAACCCCCCCAAACTCCCACCACCAGGACCTTTGGTCGGGCTTTTTTTTTTTTCTTGCTCTGCTATGTCAGCACGTCCATGGGGCATGGGAGATCTTTAAATCCCATAACCCTTACAATAATGACTACCTATATTATTTGATGTGGCTCTTCCAGACCTAGGCAGCTCCTAGCCTTGAACCCAGAATTTTTCAGTGGCAATTCAGGTGCCTTGAACTCAGCTTTTTCTACTTGGAGTGGAAAGGCCTTCCGATTGATTGATTGAACCATCATCCCCCATGTTTTTCCACTCACAGCCTAGGCACCCTCCATGGACTTTTGTTCAAAGCCTCCCAGAGGTAGTTAGGTGGAGCAGTGGCTAGAGCTTTAGGTCGGGAGTCAGGAAAACAATTCAAATCCAACTTCAGATATTTAGTAGTTGTGTGATTCTGGACAAGTCACTTAACATATATCATCAACTATAAAATGGGGCTAATAATTGTACCCAGCTCTCAGGGTTCTTGTGAAGATTAAATGAGATATTTGTAAAGTGTATAGTACAGTATCCAGCACATAATAGGTGCTTAATAAATGTATATGTCTTTCCTTCCTACCTTCCTTCCTTCTTTCCTCCCTTCTTTCCTTTATTTCTTCCTTCCTTCCACATTACAATTAAATCAGATGGTAATTAATAATAATTAAGTGACATATAGCATTTACTAAGTGCCTGGCACTGGGATAAACAGTTTACAATTATTTTCTCATGTGATCCTCACAACAACGCTGGGTAATAAGTGCTATTAGTATCTCATTTTACAGATGAGAAACACTGAGGTAAACAAAGGTTAAGTGATTTACCCAAGGGTCACATTAACCCCTAAATATCTGAAGCCAGATTTGAACTCAGGTCTTTCTGATTCGAGGCCCAGCACTCTATCCACTGCAATACCTAGCTGCCCCCAAACCGGGGGACCGGGTCACAGTTCCTTCCTCAAGAACAGTCACTGACAATCTACACTTTGATTTTATTCCCCCTTGAAAGAGTTTTCTGCATTGTCTGCTGCTCTGCAGGTTCTTGGATTCCATAAAGAAATACAACCTCATCACTATGGGCCATAGATATTAACATGGATAGTGGTGACAGGGCAAGAGTCGGTCCTTTTCATCTCCAAGGTCATTTTGCCTTTTTTGTTCACTTTTTTCCTTTGCAACAATCCGCATGCTTGGTCTACTTTACTTTATCCCATTCTCTTTCCTTTCAGCAGTCCTTGTTTCCAACCCTTAGTACCATGAAGCAATTGTCTCTTTCTTCCCCCCACTGACTGAAGGGTTAGTACTTTTTAATTTTGGTGAATTTTTTCAGAATTTGAGGCAGTGACTTGTGTAGAATAGATACTAAATAAGTATTTGTTGAATTGAATTGAGCCAAGATCTTGACTCTGCTAATGTTGAATAGCTTTTTGTACATGGTATAGACTTCTTGTTTAATCTACAACAATGGAATGTAAAGTTCACATTATAAATAATAAGATTTAGAGATGGAAGAGAAGTGAGAGATCATTTTACCCCAAACGGTGAGGGGATTGATAGAGGAACTCCTAGTTAATTTTATAAATTTTTCAAGTAACCTGATGAGATAACAAGTCACATTCCTTTGTTGGAAGGATACCTCCTGTGGAGGTACACATACATGCATGCCATGATTGAGAAATCACTAAGAACTTCTCTCTTTGGTTTCTAGTGACTTGAATTCCTTTCAAAATAATTGTTAGTTAAGAGTCAAGAGGAATAGACTCTAATAAAGTCACCTGTTTCTTCTGAGATTTATACAATTAAACTGTGAAATACCTTACCCTATTTCTTCCTCTCCCTTTTTTCCTCCCTTGGATTTCTAGACCATAGTGCATCAGTGGTGGAGTTGGGCAGTAGGGGTAAGTTGTTTTCTCCCCACATACCCCTCCTTGGTATCAAAACAATGATGACTGACTAGAAAAATACTCACCCAAATGCTTGTGCTTTCTGAGATGACTGAGGGGGTAGGGAGGGGATTGTTCTTTGAACTTGAATTCCCCACTGTTTCTGACTTCCTGCTACCTTTCTGGGACACAGGTCAGACAGTAGATTTCCTAAGAATGGATTTTCCCAAAAGTTCTATAATTTCCAAGAGATCAAGAGTTGCTAAGTTTGAGTCATATGCCATCCTCTCAGAAGGAGATTACTTTAGCAGCATACACCTTGGAGTAAGAGGACCATGGGACAAAGATTTCCCTCCATCTGAAGGACAATTATAGGGGAGAAGAGTGACTAGAGTAAGAAATCTGGATCCTGCCAACCCTGGTGTTACCATGAACTGCTAAAATAGTGCAGACGCAGGTGAATAGGGAATATCTTTTCCGCATTTCTGAATATTTTCTTTTCCTGCCTCAGGGGTGCTATTTGAGTGCTTTATGTTTTTTATTTGTTTGTATTTTAATTTGTTCCCAGACTTCTTTGAATCCTTTTGATCTACTGCACCTTCTCTGGTGGAGGAAATATAGGCTACCTCATATCTGATACCTTATTGTTCCTTGAGTATCTTTGTAGGAATCATATATCTTATTACACACTTTAGAATAAACTTGGGTGGGAGCCATAGAGAGTAAAACTTTGGGGTAGGAGGAGTATCAGCCAAGAGAGAAAATGACTTCTTGGGATCAAGCTCATACCCTCATTTTACAGATAACGAAACATGGGCCTAAAGAGGCGACATTGCTTGCCCTAAGTATCAGAGAAAGTTAGTAGCAGAGCCCAAAACAAGACTCTAAGTTCTTTATCTTCATATCTAATTCCTTTACCAACATAATGTGACATGAATGACACAAGGCAAAAAATACTATAAGGAGATGCTGATCTAACTTTCTAAGCCCCTTTCTGTTCTTTTGTTAATCATTGCCTGGCCTAGTTTATTCATTTGCCTGAAGAAATTCTTCCAATTCCCCTTTCTTTCAAAAAAAAAAAAGTATATTTTTGTTTTTTTCTTTCTGTTGTATCTTCTTTACCTCCCACTACCAGGGAGCCATTCCTTATAGAAAACAATAAAAAAAAAAAGTATGGGGAAAAAAACTGGCACAACTAGTTAGCATATTGATAAATTTCTGTCATTTATGTACTATTCCATACCCCTAGTCCTCTACTCCTACAAAGGAATCAATGGGAAGGGAATTCCTTCTCATAGATCTTCTTGGGTCCAGGTTTGTTCATTTTAATTTCTAGGGATTATTTTGATTATTTTTTTTGAGGGCAATTGGGGTTAAGTGACTTCCCCAAGGTCACATGGCTAGTTTTTGTGTTAAGTGCCTGAGGCTGGATTTGAACTCCAGTCCCCCTGACTCCAGGGCTGGTGTTCTTTTCACTGTGCCACTTAGCCGCCCTGATTATTTTGTGGTTGTTTTTCTTTCCATTTACATTGTTGTAATTGCGTATATTGTTCCCTTGGTTCTGCTTACCTCACTTTGAATCACATCATAGCACAGTAATATTCCTTTTCATTCCCAATTGATGAGCATATATTTTGTTTACAGCTCTTTGCTACTATAAAAAGTGCTGCTTTAACATTTTTGGTGGATGTGAGCCCTTTCTTTTTGTCATTGACATCCTCCCTCAAACCTCTTCAACTTAGTTCGTGGAAAATTCTGAGTTGGGAGCAGGAGGCTCCTTTTGAGTGGCAAACCCTGAGCCTAACTCATATGTAAGGTTTGCAAAGCCCTTTACAGATGAGGAAACTGAGAGAGAGATTAAGTGACTTGCTCAGTGTCACATAGCTAGCAGGTATCTGAGACTGGATGCGTATTTTGGTCTTCTTAACTCCAGATCTAGTGCTCTATACATGTACTACCTGCTTCTTAGAAAAGTTATAATGAAACATTTTATAGTTGAGTTCTCTCACAATTCCAATTGGGAAACAATAGGAAGAGACAGTGGGAGGGGGGAAAACAGAAGTAAGGGAGAATCAGGTTCTATTTAGAAATGATTGAGGAGGATGGGGTCAGGTTAGGGATAGTAATGGGGTGGGGTTACCAATTAATAATGAAACCAATTGTTTGGGAATGCAGAGGTCCCAACAGGCTCAATAAGTTTTTTTTTTCCTTTTTTTGCTTCATAATCCAAGATATGGCTTAATCAAATAATAAACACATTTCCATAACCTTTTTATTGTTTACAAAACTTTCCTCATGATATCTCTGTAAACATTTACCTTAGCTTGCCTGATATTAGATCCAACACACCATTTTTTGGGGGTCATCCAATCATCACTAACATTCTTGGAATGGACAAATCAAGCATTTTCCCTGTGACTTTACTTACCAAAACACTTTCCTGGTCACCATGGTATCTTCCCCTACTAGAAAATAAGCTCCTTGAGGGTAGGGGCTGGCTTACTCGCTTGTATTATGTCCCCAGCACTTAGTACAAGTGCCTAGAACATTCATCCATTTATTCAGTTTGATTGAGGAGGGGGATAAGACTTTGTAAAAATCCACAGTTAACTGGGAGTAGATGAGTGAGACAATAATCTAACTATCCAGTTGTCAATAAGTGGATTCTTCAGAATTCAGCCAAGGTCATCTGATGCAACAAAAACATCTGATCTTAGGGGATCAGGTTGAGTCAAACAAAGCATAGCTTCCAAAGTGATTCTTACATTTTGGCATGAATCTGACTAATGCTTTGCAGATCTTTGAATTATCTGATTTGGGACTGGTTCATCTAGTCCTCTCAGTGCCTTTGATCTTATAACTGACCAGTCCTGGGTTATAGGATGTTATCTACTTTATTCTGAATTTGAACTTCCTTTCAACCCCAAGCAAGGTGTACCCTTTTGTCTACCTAGAGGTTTCCCTAATCACCAGTATACCTTGGCCCTGCCTCAGGCAGGGTATAACAGGATAAGATTTAACAAAGAATTTTTGTGGTCACATGATTGGCAAGCCACAGAACTGGGACTTGGACCTGTCTTGTGACTCCTAGACCAAGGTTCTTTACACTACCATATACTGGCAGTGATCCTAACAGACTAAGCCCCAATTTCCTTCCATAAATACGTATTTTATTCCCCAAAGCAAGTCATTCCCCTGATTCCTACCCAAAGTCAAGTTTATGGATAATAGCTGCTGGCCATCCCAACTGACCTTTACAGGTGAATTCCTAGAGTCTTAGGATCTCTTAAGTTGGAAACTTGGTCTTGGCACTTGAAAAACTGCACACACAATGAAGGCAAAAGGCAAAAGGTAAAAAAAAAATCCCTCCCTGGAGATGCTTCATTACTTTCTCCATCGAGGTGTGGAAGCCATTAAATCAAATTATTGCCTCTCAAATATTTTTAGCAGAATGCCCATCTCCTTCTGCATTTGCCTTCAAGGTACATGTTTTCAACTAAGTAATAGGATAGACAAATTAAATGCAATTTCAAATTTAAACCTGTACAAGTGTCACTTCCCAAGTCCCCCCTGATAGTCCCAGGGGGCTGCCCATAGCGCTTTTGGAAAGTATATTACTATACTTGGTTCCCATTATTTAGTCCAAGAGATTCTTATTAAAATAAAAGCAGCAATAAGGTTAATATTTTATATACTGCACAACTAGAGCAAGCACATTGGGACCCTAATGAATGCATTTGTTTCTCTTATCACCTTCCTCATTTACGTTATTAAAAAATAACAAGGAATACCTCCTTGCCTTCCCTGCACATACACATACATGCACATGGCAGCCTAGGAAATTTCAAGATTCCAAAGTAGTATGTGCTCTAACTTGGAAAAGTGCTGTCTCAAGAAAAAGATCACCTTATGTTTCCTTATACAACAACTGTCTGGCTTTACAAAGCTGACAAAAATCAGTGCCAACCTTTGTGGTCTGTCCATTGAACCCAGAGAGTCATACCAACCAAAGTACTTTTCTCTAGGAGTTAAAACTGTGGTTCTGGGAAAATCTTTCATTCCTCTGGGCCTCTGTGAACTTATCTATAAAATGAAGGCATAGGATAAAAAAAAAATGTAGTCTGAAAAAAAAAAACAGGGCACTGGAGTTTGATGTCAAAGGACTTCCTTTCAAATCCATTCATATTCTGGTTGTGCTACTGATTTAAGTATCTTTCGACAAGTCACTCCATCCCTCAGGGACTCTGATTCCTAGCTGTAAAATGAAGGGCTAGAGTAGATGATCCACCAAATACTTACATTGATGATGACGATGATGATGGTGATTGTTATTAATGTTACTAATGTTACACTTCAAGGTTTGCAGAGTGCTTTACATTTATTATTTCATGAGGCCATGACTCTATTTCTTTGTGGATGAAGGCTGAGATGTGGATGACATAAAAATGATGTACCTAATGTTTTCTTTGAAAATAGCTTAGTCCCTAATCTGAAAGTGAGAACTGAACATACTTTTGTCTAGTCATAATGACATAATATATTATATAAGGCTTTATAATTATGAAGTTATTTTAATATATGATATCATTTGGTCCTCACATCAACTTTATGAAGTAGACACTATAAATATTGGGATCTTCATTTTACAAATGATGAAACTTTAGCTGAGGGAGATGAAGTGAATTACCTAGCTCATAAGGTTAGTATGCAGAAGAAGAAGGATTCAGATCGAAATGAAAACTGGAATATATAACTAGTTTGTTGGTTTTTTAAATGTGGTTGGAATTCACTTGGTTACAGGGTCAGAAAAAGGGTTGTGGAATAGAACATTTATAGGCATAAAATCAAGCTGCATGCTGCAGTTTCTCTCTGCAGGAACTTGTTCATGTTATGAACTCAGTTTCTGACACACTTTATTATTTTGCTGAAATGTATTTATTTTTTAAATGATGGCTAAAATGTTGGGTCATTGAGATTTTAAAATGAGGGCTTAAATAGTCTCTTGGTTTATTTGAGATAAACTTTCTGATGTACTCAGTCTTACTTAATCGGGAGGAATTCCTAGGGAAAATAAATGACAAGGAACCAAGAATTTTCATATTTTTGAATCATGGAATATGTATGCCAACAAAATAAAATAAAATAAAATTTCAAAATGTTACAGAGCTTGATTAGCTGTTAATTTTTATTATAAATTCACACCTACATCATTAGCTGTTATTGTCTATGTTTCTTTCTTTTTCTTTCCTCATTTCTTTCTCCTTTCTTTCTTTCTTTCTTTCTTTCTTTCTTTCTTTCTTTCTTTCTTTCTTTCTTTCTTTCTTCCTTCCTTCCTTCCTTCCTTCTTTTCTTTCTATTTTTTCTCTCTGTGTCTGTCTTGTCTACCTTTGTATGCTATATAAATATGTATGTAACTAGGGGTTCAGCAGAGACTTCAAAGCACCCCCCATTCTGCTTTTAGTTGACTGCCTGTGTGTGACTCAGCACTGATGGGTTTTTATCAATTTGAGATTAGTAGGCAATCCTGATACTAAGCAGGAAGAGCTGATGAGTCATTAAATCTTTTTAAAAAGGGGGTTATTCTGCCCTTAGTCTTTCTTCCTTCTACCTGCCAGGTGGCAACTATCTGCCCTCAATCTTCACAGGAAGTGTCAGGGCTACATAATGCCACACTGAAGGAAGAGAATTTCTGGGAAGAATCGCTGTATTTTTAAAGGTTCTGAGTCAGCTCTTTCTGCTCAGGTAGGTGTTTGCCTCACTATCCCAGACTTCCAAAATTGCATCTGACCATTTGTCAAAAGCTTATGACAATCCCTAACCTGACTTTCCAGAAGACATTGTCTTCAAGGGTTACAATGCCAAACCAATGTGAAATGTCAAATGTCTAATAATCAATCTTGCAAATCGTGTTATGATGAGGTTTAAATCTCAGTCTCTAATAGTTAGAACTTAAATTACTCAATCCTGTTTTGTCTCCCTCCTCCCCATGAGAGGTCTTTGCATTTTGGCAATTCTTCTGGTGTAGGAAATAACTATCTATCTCATGTTCAATTCATATCAGATATTGAGTAACTTTCTACTCTTCCTCTTAGTGAGAAGACTCTAGACATAAGTCAAATTGAAAACTGTGAGCAATTTTCCCTGGGGGTAGCTAAGGCATCAGACGTAATAAGCTGAAGACAGTGAGAAGAGGAATTTGACCCTTGTCCTAGGTGGTCATATTCCTTCCACACAATAATCCCATATGTCCTCAAATTATCTTGCATTTACTTATCAATGGACCCTTCAACAGAACTTTAACTCCTTGAGGGCAGAGACCATTTTGTGGGAGAAAGCCGTGCCTTGTCATGTGTGTGTGTGTGTGTGTCTATGTGTGTCTGTGTTTCAGGGAATGGAAGGAGGCTTAATTAATATTTGTGGGCTTTAATTGAATTAATTTGAATTGTATTGAATTTGGCAAGTTATAAAATAAAACACAAAATATACACATACACACAACATTTCTTGGAACAAATATCTGAAATTACTTATGTGTATGTAATTAATTTTAGTGGCATCATTTGATATTTTGCTTTTATATTATCTTCATTTCCAAATGTACTATCACCCAGAAAGTTATCCCTTGAAACAACAAAAAAAAAAAAGAAAAAGAAAAAACAAAGAAGGAAAAAAGCAGCAAACCTAACCAATATTAATGAAGAGGGTGATGATGATGATGGTAACTACTGACATTAATATCATCCTTACTATTTGCCAGGCATTGTAGTGTTTTAGAATTATTATTTCATTTGTTTCTTATGACAGACATGGGGGGTAGATGCTATCATTATCCCCATTTTACAGATGAAGAAATTGAAACAGAGATTAAATGACTTGCCCAGGGTCACACAACTAGTGAGTGTCTCAGGCTGAATATGAATTCATCACTTCCTGAATCCAAAGCTCTCTCCACTGAGCTACCTATCTGACAGTATTTACAATCTGCCACACAAACTGGCTCCTATTACTCTTGAGAAAGAAGACAAATTCAATTTGAAAATCTTTTTTTTTCAGGGCTGAGCTTAGTAATTACAACTACAAAGTGCTGAAATAATAATGATAATAACAACAATACTAATAATAAAACAATAGCTTTTAAAACCAAAAGACCTTCATGTTTGTTCCCCTGAAAGCTATACAACCTTGGACAAGTCACTTCACTGTTCCGCTCCCCATCTTCAAAATGGGATTAGTATTTCTGACATTCCCTGTGTGTGAGACTGTATAACTTATGCAAAAGGCTATTTAACCACAAAGTAGTATATCAGTCCAGTCTAGTTCCATAATTATCAAGTATCTTTCAGGTGCAAAGAGGAAAAGCATGGCATAGTAATTAGAGGGATAGATAGCCGTGTAGGGAAGAAGACCTAACTTCAGTTTTACCTTTGATATATACTAGGTATAAGTCTGCTGTGTGTGACTCAAAACTAGTTAAAAATAGGAAGGCATATCACTTGTAGTCTTCTTTCTAGATAGGAAATTCTTCAAAGATAGAAATGCTTAGAGGATTGGTAATTTCTCCATCCTAAGAGATCTTGAAATACCATGACCCCTTATTAGATATGATCTATCAGAGATTCCTTCAGTTATGTTTTGTATCATGTGGTCACTCAGGTCCATTTTAGCTCTCAAGTCCTGCATTCATGAAGTCTTGAAAAATAAAACTACAAAATGATCTCTAGTTATATGTGTTCCTCTTCAACTTTCATAGTATTAGTGATAGAGTGGCAGAAAAGTATTTTAAAAACAAAAATATGTTTTAAAACTATAAATATTAATTATAAGTACTATAAATGTGAAATATAAGTCCAATGACAAAGACTATGTACTATTATTAGCATAGAATCAGATAAATATTGCTATTCTCAAGAAAAAGGAAACAAAACAAAACAAAAAGGTACAGTTATACTATACAAAAAACAAAACAAAACAAAAAGGTGCAGTTATACTAAAGGATATATTATAAGTTCTCCATGAAGAGGTAAAGAAAGGAGTTAGGGGACTTAGTTACATAATGTGTCCAAGAATTACAAAAATATATGAGTATCACATTTGCAGTGATAACCATCACTGTAAGCAAAAGAAACAAACAAATAAAAATACCATGAAGTTGTAGCACCAATGCAATATTCACAGTGCCCATGATCACTATAAATATACCTGCATGGTGCTCAATCACAAAATATAACAGAATCTCCATATAGAAGACAGAAACAAAGATATTTATTCAGACACAAGAAAATTGAATCCCCCAAACAGGAAACTCAATCCATAATAGCAACATAGAAGTTAATGAACAACAACTTAGCAGAGAGTCACATCATCCTTTAGCCTTCCAAAAAACCAACACAAGACCAATATTTACTCAAAAGCCTATCTGTCTCCCTCAGAAGCATCCTCTCCTCCCAAACATCTAGCTTGCTCTGACTCCCAGATTCCTGTGATCTCTGTTCTACCCTTCAGCAAATTCCTCCCCTGACAGACTCCATGTGATTACATTCATCCTATTCAGGGGCAGAGTATATTTTCAAAGCAGGGAAAGTGTTTAAATTCCTGTAGGCTTATTAAGGAACAGGGAAGATCTTCAAATTACCATTACCATTACCATTACAGAAGTCAATTGCATTATTGATGCCAACATTTGTTGCATAAGACAAAGAAGTAGAGATATTCAACAAAGAATTGTTGAAGTCACCATATACTTCAAATCTTTATACCTTTACTATGGAGGTTATGGAGGTAGAGAGGAATTACAAAAGCACATTGAAAAAACAGCCTCAGATTTGAGAAATGAAAGAGACAAAGCCTTTTTGATTATTCTAAAACTTTGTCTCCTTATACATCGTTAATACTTTCAGAACAAAGTTAGAATATATTAATATATATGGAACCTCAGTCATCACAGAACATGAAATTTATTATAACTTAACAGAAAAGATGTGATTAGTTACTATGGAGTTTAAAATTGTCCAATCTACAATAAAATATACTGAAGCAAAGTTCTGAACCAATGGCATGGTGCCCTCTAAGGAAGTGGACCTTGGATCTTCCTCACAGTCTGAAATATCCCTGGTCCTCAGGACCTTGTTTTTATAGGGACTGACACTCACATATGAAAAAGAGGCAAAATAAAATACAGAATCCCATGGATTGATCGACCTTGCTCTTGAGGGCCAAAACCAACATTAGCAAAGGGTGTCACAGGTTGGGCAAAGCACAGGGCATTTCCACTAAGTGATCATAATAAGAAGGTCACTTTTTCATGTTGGACAAGAGAGAGTGGTCTGGAGGTACAAAAATAAGTTGGTGGACTTTCCATGTAATTAAGTTACCTCCCCCATGCTGGGGGTGATCACTACAACAAGGAAAAAGAAGAGTGAAGTGCCTCTAGTTAGCTTCCTATGAATAAACAAATGAACTTACAATCTGCATCTCACAACTCTGGGGCCTAATATACAGAACTTATAATCACTACCCCTATGGATTCATTTCAAACTGATTAAAACTGATTGGAATAGAGTAAGGGTCCAAATGAATCATTTCTCAGTTTCCTGAAGTAAAGTTGCATCACAGTCAACTGTTTGTGTGCAGATGGACCATTGATTAGTAGAGGAAAGGTCAAAGTCAATGTAAAATTAGAAGAAAAACTAAGGATGAAAAAAGGAGAATGAAGCCCTTGTGAGAACTATTCCAAAGAGCTACTAATATTCAATGTTATTATAAAGCAAAAACCAAATGAATATGGTTATTATCATTTCTTGCAAATGTTTAAGAAATATAAAAGTCATAACAACAAGGTCAAAAGAACCCATCAACCATTTTAGACAATGGATACTTAATTGGCTTGCCAAGTAGTAAGAGATGGTTGCCAGGGACAAAAATGATTTAGAATATAAATTCATCTGTAAAAGACTTTAGAAGAGACAGATTAAAGCAGTATCTCCTGATAAGAAGGCAAAAAGTAAAAACAAAAACAAATTTAAACACATTTTGTTGTGAGACCCAAATGAGTCATATGATTCTAAGAACCTTCACATATAAAAAACTGTCAGGAAGACAGTACATGGAAAAATATGAAAAAAAATGTTGGATGTTCTATAACAATCTGTTTTCATCATCAGTGGTAGAAGAACTACAACATTTGGACCATAACACTTGAATCCCTGCTTTTCTACATGAGGCAACTTCATGACATAGTAGATAGAAAGCTGGACTTAGAGACAGAAAGACCTGAGTTGAAAAGCTGCCTCAGACATTTTACTAAGTTGTGTGACTCTGCGGAAATCACTTAACCACTGTCAGTATCAGTTTCCTCATCTGTAAAATGGGGATAATAATAATAGCTACCTCTCCAAGTTTTTGTGAGGATCAAGTGAGAATATCTATGTATGTGTGTATGTATGTGTATATATACATGTATACATAGACATATATGTATCTGTAATAAACTCATGTGTATATATGTATGTGTATATTTATATCTATACATATCTTGCTAAGCCTTTAAAAGTCTGTTATTAGCTATTCTTTTTTTTTTTTGCTTTTTGGAGGGGGAAGGCAGGGCAATTGGGGTTAAGTGACTTACCCAAGGTCACATGGTTAGTGCATGTTAAGTGTCTGAGGCTGTATTTGAATTCAGGTCCTCCTGACTCCAGGGCCAATGCTCTATTCACTGTGCCATCTAAGCTGCTCCTGTTATTAGCTATTCTTAAGAAGTAATAGGAAGATAAAGTTTAGAGTGGCAATTGGACCAAATCAAGTATTAAGCAGAAAATGATCCAATCTTGAAAATATCTCAGAAACACTTCCCAAAACATCTCAGGGTGAAGAAGATCTCTAGTATGTGTGTGTGGGGGGTAATGGAATAACATATCAGATTAATACCTAAAAATAAAAATTAATACCTAAAAACAAAAATCACCATTTTATGATTATATAATTATGACCTATATGTCCAATTTCTCATTTTTTAAAAAAATAAATTTTATGAGAGTAATATACACATGTATGAAGAATATCCTTGATGAAAATATGAGAGGGAAACAGGCAGGCTTTGATAATAAACCAATAGAACATAAACTCCTTGTAGTCATGGAACATTTTTAATATTTAGAGCTCTATTGTCAACATATGAAATAACTGAACCATATCAATATTGCTAATCTTATGCTAAAAAAACTTAAAAAAACATTTCAGTTAAAGAATGACATAAGTTTTCCATGGAAAGGCAGATAAAGGAGTTGCACATGTTCATTGAGTTTAGTTAAATTGAGCTGATTCTTTAGAGTTAACTGTATCTTCATATTCACATAAGTCATGGAAAGGTATAGAGGATATAAAGTCTTTTAATGGTTATTAGTTAGTAATTACAAAAAGAAATAAGTAAAGAAAAACTCTATCTTAAAGACTATGTACCAAGAAGAAGTGTGTAGTAGTGCATCTATTAACATTTCTATCCCTCCCCCCTATTTCCATCTCTACCTTCCGAATCCTCTGGCTAACTTCAATTTTTAGACCAAATCCCAACTTTAGCATGAAGTTTTTCTAAGTGTCCCTACTACTAGTGCCTTCCCTCTGAGGTAAAATTTAATTTACCCTGTGTTTATTGTATATAGTACATGTATACTCTCTACATGGTGTTTGCCACATTAGAATATGATCAGCTCTTTGAAGGAAAGGACTGTTTCCCTTTTTATTCCCAGTAGTTAACATAGTGCCTGGCACACAGTAAGCCATTTAATAAATACTTCCTAATGTCATTAGATATTTTTCAATGTTTATTCATTTTTTAATTTTATCCCCACTTCTTCCTTTAAAAAAATCCTTCTTATAAGAAATGTCTTTGATGTCATTAAAAATCTGTGAAATAAAGAAAAGGAAGCTAAAGGCTTACAGAGTGTACAGAAGTTTCATATTTGTACATAATAAAATTCTTCTTCAAGAATAGAAATGAAAGTCATGTTCTTGGTAAACACATCACAAACTGAAATTAATTATAATTAAAGTCAGGAAGAAACTCATTTATTCAATCATTCCTCAATCAGCTGTTTACCGTCAAACCACTGACTTGCTAATAATAATAGCACTTTAAGTTTTACAAGTACTTTACATATGCTATCTCATTTGATCTGTACAATAACCATGGAAGGTTGGTGCTATTATTGTCCCCATCTTACAGATGAAACAATTGAGAAAGACAGAAGTTAAGTGACTTGCTCTGAGGCTCTCACAACTAGTGTCTCAGACAGAATTTGAATTGAGGTCTCCCTGATTGCAGGTCCACTACTCTCTATTGGGTTACCTGAATGCTTAGAATATAAATCAAAATGAATACAAAATTAGAAAAAAACTATGAAACTGAGTAAAAATATTGCATGCAATTAAAACAACTTCAACCTGACCTATTGGAATCAGGTAGAGCTAAGTCCCTATTAGTACAAATATATGAATCCCTTGAGTGGTTGCAGGTATTCCAATTCACACTATTTGAAGTTATAATTATGAGAAATATGGTAATTGGCTACAGCCCAATGGAAACATGCAGTACAAATTTGAATAATCGGACCACTTCAGGGGAATCATTAATTGCACTTACTAGGACATAGCTATGATACAGAAAATGGTAAATGGTTAAAAGACAAGATATTGTCACAGATTAGCACAACTATTTTAACCAATGTTTAACCAGTGTAAATCAACTACCAATCAATTGATCAATAAATATTTATTAGTGACTAATTTGTATCAGGCAAGCACTATACTAATTGCTGAGGCACAAAAAGAAGCAAAAGGCAATTCAAACTCTTAAGGAACTTACAATCTAATGGGGGCAACATACAAACCAATTCTAATGAGCAAAATCAAAGAATGAAAGATATCTAAGAAAAAAACTACAAACACAAAAACAATCAATCATCAAACACTTGATCTATTTGACTAATAGAAAGATATGGTACTCATGGTCAATACCAGTTTAAAATATAAATTTACTTGGAAAAAAAACCTATATGAAAGGGTGATGAAGATTATGAACAAGATTCTCATTAAAGAAGGGAAATGCATAAAAGGGAAAACAATGTTTAAAGAAAACATGCTCAGAAACCAAACTAAGAAAAGCCATCTCAGATTGGTTTAATGATATAACTGGAAGAAGGACAAGAACAGATGAAAGATTGAAAAGGTCTCTAAAGGTTTGTGTAACAGAACTATTCTTACTGTTCATGATAGAAGAGCCACCAAAGGAGCAGAAACTCTATTGTAGGTGACAGTTTTGAGTGAGTTGAAGAACTGATACCCAAGACCCATAGTGGAAGGACTTCCCAAAGTCAAGGGAAAAATATTGGACCAAATTGTAACCTCAAATAGGTAAGAGAGGGAATATTAATAAGTATTGACCAATGTGCCTTCTTTCCTATCTCTACAGTGTTGTTGTTTTCTGAGCAAGATCTATGCATATTTCCGAGGTATCCTTAATGAGGGTATTGGCAGGAAATAGGCTTTTCTAAGTCATATTGCCTAAGAAGCAGCATATTTAACTTCATGAAATTAACTGAAAGATGAAGAGAATAAGAAATGCCACTGTACATATTGTTTTTGACTATCAAATAGTAATTGATTCAATAAAACTAAATGCTGCTTTAAAGATCTCCTTCTAATAAGCTGTTTCCCCTGCCCATGTCAAAACTTTATGAAATTCCATGAAAGACATATAACAACAGAGACAATGTTGTTGGACAGTCCTCTTACTATTAATATCAAGCAAGGCAGAAAACAGAGATTTAAGCTTATCCAAGATGTTCACCATTTCCAGAGAGAAGATCTAGTACAAGAATAGTTCTTTATAGGTGATTGTGTCCTCCAGATGTACTTGTTTGCAGGTAACTTTGTGCTAATTGAATCAAGTCCCAAAATGTTACTGAGTTTTCTAAATAAGTTCCACAAATATTCAAAAGAATTCAACCTAATTCAGGAAACAAACAAAAAAACAAGTGGATAACTAAACTATTAATTTCCTCACTGGGGATTGCAGACTCTTTTTGAAGTATTCTATCACCTCAAGGGAGTCATGGCATAAACCCAAAGGATAATCAATCAAAAGGATGAGAGATTAGGTGTAGCATTCCACTGCATACAATAGCCAAATACAGAGCATCATCTCAGCAAAAGTGCATCACCTTCACCTATTAACAAATAACATTTCATCACTCTGTTTGCTCCTGTAGCTGGCCACTCACAACTGGGAAATCTTTCCACATCTCTCTTTTTGCCCCAGATATTGACCCTTCAGGGCAGTTAAAACTTAACTATGACTAGGCACCAGTACCAGTATCCATGCAGAAAAAGCCTGTTCCCAAACTCCCCAGATTACACGGTGGCTTTAGCAAACACCCCAAGATGCATGCTCTAAGCTTCAGGTCAGTGCTTGGTGAGTAATGTTCCCACTCTTCCTTTTGTCTTTTGATGGACAGAGTGAGTTCTAAAGAATGAAAAATAGGCATGAATCATATTCTTCAATGCATATCTCATTACATTATCTTTCCATTAAAATCCACTTTTCTGAAATAGCCTGTTTTTAATGGAGGCTTTATTATCCTTCTAATCTTCCAAGTACTCAACAATATTTGTTATCCTTGACTCCTTGTCCAATGGAAAATTTTCTCTTCAAACTTACTAATTATTTCTTAATTGCCAAATCTGATTTATTTCCCTTAGTCCTCTGTTCTTGATTTCCCTGAAGCATTGGACTTTGTTGAGCACCCTCAACTCCTAGATAACTTACTCTAGCATTTATGGTTTGCTGAAAATGATGTAAATGTGTAACTTTCAAAAACTCTAATCTCTGTCCAGTTTAAAAAATTGGAGACAATGTTCTTACCTAATAAAAAAAATTCCAAATTAAGGACTTCGGTGACTTTTTAACCCATTTGTTAAAAAACACAAAAATGAAGCGTTTTGTAATTATTTTACAAGAACAATTGATTGTCATCATGGAAGCTAGAAATTCACCAGGCAAATTTCAACAAAAACAGTATGAATGGTGTATGGTACTAAAGTAGCATGATTAAGCAAGTGCCAGTCAATGATGCATATCTTTTATTTGTCTTTACCTTTAGGAGGCATCTTTTTTTAAATGATCACAGACATTAAAACTAAGTGCTAAAACAAACAAACATAGAACCAAGTCTTCAGATTACTGTATCAGAACATGTTGAATTAATATTTAAAAATAATAAAGTATATTTAATCATTGCTCCTACTAAAACATAATAAACAAATTGCATTTAAACCTTTTCAATTACATACACTTTTTAGTAAAATGAATAAATAAAATTAAAACATGGATCCTCGCTATCTGCATATGTGCTTATTAACAAATTATATGCATGCACTATTATGCTACAATAATAATAATAGCATTTATTTAGTCCTTTAAGATTTTCAAACACTTTACAATACTAATTCATTTTATCCCACAATAACCCTTGGAGGAAGGTGCTATTATTATCTCCATTTTACAGAGGAGGCAACTGAGGCTAAAAATGGTTAATTGACTTGCCCAGGATCACACAGCTAGTGCCATATTTTAGCACATAATCATCACACCCTGATTTTTCAGTCCAAAAATTGATTCATAACCTTTTACTACATAATCGTTTCATGGTATAATTCTGGTCATCATGCCACTCAAAAGGTAAACAGAGCAGCAATATCTTCACCAGTGACATATGGATCTGTATTTATCTCTCCATGGCATTGAGAACTATGAACATAGAATTCTCACCCACGCTCATTGTCAGTATATTTTTGGAAAGCCGACTTGTGTGGCTTATTTAGAGCACTGCACGACTAACAGTATTGTCATTCAGCCCAATGAAGAGCCTTAGGCACAAGAGCATTTTGTGGACAGGCAAAGCTGCCATGAGTAAGTCACATGATACGGTAATCTTTCCAATTTTAATGTATATTCACAAGTGCATCCTAATCTTCCATTAAAGTAATAAATGAATTTTAAAGTAATACTGGTACAATTTTTTAAAAAAGTTCCACATAATGGTCTCACCACACTTTTTGCAAAAAAAAAAATTGACATAAAGCTGCAATGATTATGCAGTGAATCACGTTAAGTGTCTAAGACCAGATTTAAACTCAGATCTTTTTGGCCATAGGTCCAGTACTCTGTCTAAATGTCTATCTGTACCACCTACCTGTCTAAAAACTCAGGACGCTACAATATAAAAAACTGGAAATTAAAAAATTACCAAACCAAAATGAAATAGAATTTTGAAAATAATATTTTATTTATTGATGATATTAAAATATTTCACTATGATTTAAATAACATTAATATGGCATTAGGTTATAATACAAATAATATCAATAATGGTATTAGGGTCAATAGGGTCAAATCCCAGAACAGAAAAGTTGAAGCTAGGAGTTTTTATAACCATGAGCAACCAGTCAGCCACTGGATGGAGGTGAATATAGTAAAGTTGCTTGTAAGTGGATGAAGGAGGGTATTATAGGGTATAAATTGGAAATGGATGGATGAGAACATGGTGTAACTTGGAAAACAACCCTTTCTTGTCCCTGATGTAACCTTAAGATCATCCCATCTATCATCTGATGATGCCCAAACTAACACTAAAATGAAGAAAGAGTAACTGAAAATAAATAACTAGAAAGTTTGGTGGGAATTAGATTTTAAAGGACCTTAAATGCTGGGCTGAACATTTAGTATGTTATCCCAGAGGCAGTCATTCAGAAGTCCCTAAGGACCACTGAGATTTGAGTTGAGGAAGGTAATGGCATGGTAAGAGCTGTGTTTTAAGAATATCACTTTGGCAGCTGCAGTATGTAGAGTATATAATAGAGAAAAGAGAAAGTGAAGCCAGAATTAACTTAGAGGCTGAGGCAGCAGTGAAATTAAGAAGTCACAAATGCCTGAACTAGGGTTGAGGCTATAAGGAAGGAGAAGATGAAGGATATGAAATATTGTGGAAGTACAACAAATCAACCTTAACAGTTGATTGGATATGAGAGTTGATGGAGAAAGAAGAATTAAGGAATAATCCAAGGTTTTAAACCAGAGTAACAGGAAAGTTGTGGTGCCCTCAAGAGAAATATTAAGGTTTGATTTATTCAACACGCATTATGTAAAGGCCCTATGCTAAGCCTAAAAGATGGCAACTTAACATGGAGTATATAAAAAAAAAAAGCTCTGTCATGAAGCCTGAATAAACAACTGGTAAGCAGTTGATTCAGAGCTTTAGTTGCTTTTCCCAAGAGAAATGATCAGTTTACCTTTCTGAAAATCTGTATCAAAAAAAATCTTTATACTGAAACATCACCAGCATGAGCATGTCTAATAAGCTTTGATGTAATTTTTTTCTGAGCTAAGTGTTGTCCTTAAAATTAAGGGGTGATAAAAGTGCTTGATAAAGTCCGATGTGTGGCTGATCTAAACAAAAGAAAAGATACACAAGGGAGAAGGAGCAATTGGTTAAAGAAAATATCACCAATGAATGACCATCTCTTCATCTTTTCATCTTATTTATTTATTTGGTGGTGGGGGATGAATTGTGGTGTGTGTGTGTGTGTGTGTGTGTGTGTGTGTGTGTAGTGAAGGATTTATTTTTTATTTTTCCCAAGGACCAGGGTCAGGAAGAATCCACCCCAAGGGTAGTTGGAGGGAAGAAAAATAACAAGGCACACAGGCGTCTAGGGACCACAACATTGTTCACATCCTCTGTAATCATCAGTGCATAGCTTGGCTGTCTTGGTAATTTACATAATACCATCCTGACACATTGACTTTAGTTATCCATCACCATTGCAACCCAGGATTGCACCTTCCTGCCTTTCTTTTCTTTCTCTTGCTCTCAGTCTCTGTCTCTGCCTTCTGGATCTCTCTCTCTCTCTCTCTCTCTCTCTC
>NW_027186446.1:3852496-3869298 GCF_028583685.1 Petaurus breviceps papuanus | reverse complement strand
TCTCTCTCTCTCTCTCTTTCTGTCTCTCACTCTCTCTCTTACGCCCTCACCCCCTCCACACACAAACACATACTTCAAAACTTTTAGTCATTCACTATTACCTATACAATAAAGTCATCCAGGAGCATCTCCAGTCATCCGGTTCTACATTTTGCCATCAGAGCCAGATGGCTCTGGAGATGAAAGTGAGACCGGTGACTTTGCACAGCCCTCCCTCACTTAAATCCAATGCATATGCAAGTCTTGGCATCATCTTCCTGAAGTCCCTCTTTGAGAACAAAAGACAAACACCAATAATAAATATAAACTCCTTAGACTGTCATTTATAGCCCTTCATGAGGATCCAACCAACATTTCCATACTTTTTAAAATAAAGCTCTCCTTGATGCATGTTATATCTCATCCAGTTTGATTAGCAGATCTTTCCTGATCTTGTCCTTCCCTCTCCCATCACCATCTTTTTTTGTATTGATATTGCGATAGTTTGTTTGGAAAGCTGTCTCCCCACCACATCTCTAGTTTTGGAAGCTAATCCCTTCTTTCTGGGTACAATACAGGTACCAACTTTGCTGAGAAGCTTTTCCTACTTTCCTGTCCTTCAAGATCCTAAGCAAAAATTCTCTCTCTCCCCAACTTACTTATAGTCACTGTTTCTTGGCCTCTTCTTTGTACTATCAAACTCGACCTTATTGTTTGGGTTCTTCTCTCCTACTTCATATTAGACTATAAGCCTTTTAAGAGAAGGACAGGGATACTCTGGTTAATGCTTAACAACTGACACTCTGGTGTTGGGGGAGGAGGCTCAACTTTTTTTTAGTTTAATCTGTTTATTAAGATTTGCTCTAATAGAAAAATTGTGACCAAATAAGAGATAGAGAACATCATGAAATGCAAAATGGATAATTCTGATTACATTAAATTGAAAAGTTTTGCACAAAACCAATGCTATCAAAATAAGAAGGGAAGCAGAAAGTGGGAAAACAATTTTTACAAGCAGTGTCTCTGATAAAGGCCTAATTTCTAACATATATAAAGAACTGAGTCAAATTTATAAGATACAAGTCATTCTCCAATTGATAAATGATCAAAGGATATGAAAAAGGCAGTTTTCTGATGAAAAAATTAAAGCTATCTGTAGTCATATGAAAAAATGCTCTAAATCACTATTGATGAGAAAAATGCAAATTAAAACAATTCTGAGATACTATATCGTACCTAGCAGATTGGTTAACATAAAAAGGCAGGAAAACACTAAATGTTGGAGAAGATGTGGGAAAATTGGGACATTATTGCATTGTTGGTAGAATCGTAAACTGATACAATCATTGGGGAGAGCAATTTGGAACTATGACCAAAGGGCTATTGGACTGTGCATATATCCTTTGATCCAACAATACCGCTTCTAGGGTTGTATCCAAAGAGATCATACAAATGGGAAAAGAACCCACATGTACAAAACTATTTATAGCAGTTCTTTTTGTGGTGGCAAAGAACTGGAAAATGAGAGGATGCTGATCAATTAGTGAATGACTGAACAAGTTATGGTATATGAATATAATAGAAATTTCCATAAAAAAGGATGAGCAGATAGACTTCAGAAAAGTCTGGAAAGACTTACATGAACTGATACTGAGTGAAGTGAGCAGAACAAGAAGAACATTATGCACTTATGTGATGACTAACTGAGAGACTTATCTCTGCTTAGCAATACAAGGATCTAAGACAACTCCAAATGACTAATGATGGAAAATGCTGACAACATCCAGAGAAAGAACTATTGAGTCTAAATGCAGATAGAAGCATGCTATTTGCTCTATCTGTCTCTCTTTTTTTGTTTCTTCTTTCTTTTGGTTTCTCCCATTGATTCTAATTTTTATTTACAATGTGACTAATGTGAAAACAGGTTTAATATTAATATATATGTAGAGCCATATCAGATTGTGTGCTGCCTTGGGGTGGAGGAAAGGGAGAGAAAGGGAAAAAATGAATTTAAAATCTTATGGAAGTGAATGGTGAAAATGAAAAATTAATTAATTAAACAAATTATTTTCTCTGTCACTTTCTTAAGTCTAGAAATCAACAAAACTATAAGTCAAGTTCTGATTTGTACTATTTGCCAGTTTTGAAGGTGTGAATGCTCATATTAAAAACATAAAAATTGGCTCACAAGCCAGCTCCAGTTCACCCCTGGGAAAGGTCTCTCTGTCTCATCCATCTTTCCACTAATGTTATGTAGCAAATGCAAGCATAGAATAGTGAAGTGCTGGACCTAGAATCAGAAAACCTGAGATAAAGTTTCAGCTCTGACACTGTGTACCCAGTTGGGATTCATTTAAACTCTTGTTTCCCCATTTGTAAAGCTGGGAAAATAAAAATTTGTAAATGTTAGGAAAGCATTGTTTAAGTATCAAAACTCTATATAAATGTGAGTTTATTGTGTCATAGACAACAAAATGTCAATAAGCAACCCTTTTCATGCTAACAAAATTCTGAAAACAAAGTAGGTAGTAATGGATTGAGGAATGGTCAAATAAAATATAGCTCATGCAAGGAAAAACAACATCAAAAACAAAATTAAAAACCATTTTACTAAATGCTTACTATGAGGAAACTATTTGCCATAATAAATAGAGGGCTGAACCAGGAGTCAGGAAGCCCTGAATTCAAATTAGTCCTCAGACACCTGGGCAAGTCACAACCTCTGTTTGTATCATTTTTCTCAGATGTAAAGTGGGAGTGATAACAGCACTCCCCACCGCTGTTGTGAGGCTCAAATCAGATCAGATTTGTAAAAGGCTTTGCACAGTGACTGGCACATAGGAGACAATTAGTAAATGCCTATTGTTTTCTTTCCAAACGCTGTGCTACGCACTAGGGGCACAAATAGAAAAATGTGATAGTCATTGCTTTCTAAGAACTGATATTCTAGTTGGGTGAGACAACATAAAGAGAAGGGATCAGCTAGAAGCTTGATGGAAAGACCTTCAGCATTTGAGGTTTCACTGTTGAGAAGGGAAGGGGGATCCTGGTAATATCTTGGTGGGAGGAGTTTAGGCTGGGCCAATTGGATGTACATCTGTGGGGAATCTTGCAGTGATGTAAATGAAAAGGATAACAGGAAAATCATTAAAAGTGAATGCTGGGAAATTTTAATGATCAAACTTGGACTCAAAGAAAAGGCAACTTATCTCCTGAATTGTAGAGATTCTATGAGACCTATAATGACAAATAGTGACCAGTTATTAGAAATTAATATTAAATTATATGAAAATGACTAACTTCTTCAATTAATAGTTATCCTTCCATCATATGATCTCCTACAATTTCACTTTATCTTCTCTATGTGTTTAGCATGTTCTGTTTTATAATTATTTGGATATGTATTTTATCTTTCCTATTACATAACAAACTCCTTGAGGTCAGGGACCAGGTCTCATTCTCTCTCTCTCTCTCTCTCTCTCTCTCTCTCTCTCTCTCTCTCTCTCTCTTCTCTCTCTATGTATGTATACATGAGTGCATGTACATATTTAAGAACATATATGTGTATATATACAGATAGAGAGATAGAAAGATAATAGATAGACAGACAGACAGATAGATAGATAGATAGATAGATAGATAGATAGATAGATAGATAGATAGATAGATAGATAGATAGAATACTGGGTCCTGTGAATAATAGGCTCTTTAAAAAGACATTTAATACTTGTATGACCTTGGGCAAGCCTGTAAGCCTCAGTTTTTAATCTAGCGAAGGAGATAGTGAGTTAACTAGATAACCTCTGAGTTAACCAAGATAACAACTAGACAACCTTTCTAGTTCTAATTCTATGATCCTACAGTTATAGAAGGAAGAAAGGGATTTACTTATTTAACACTGTAACTTGTTGTCAAGTCAGTAAACCATCACTAAGCACTCATGATGTATAAGTGACTGGGCTAAGTGCTAGGAATACAAGGAAAAAGAAAGACAGTTTATGCCCTAAGGAGCTTATAGTCTAAAGGGAAAGGGAGAAACATAAAAAGAGAAAGAAAAGAGAAGAGGAAACATAAAAGGGGGCTGAAAATAGGTGCCAGAGTGGGGATGAGAGAAGGGGCCATTCCTGGAACAGTGGTGATGCTTGTAGAATGAAGGATGGCTAATATGGGCCCTTCCTCAAAATGGAGGTTCTGGGAAGAATCGCGAGCGGAAGGAGGGAGCCTCGGGGGCAGAAGAAGGCAGGTGAGGGATGGAGACAAAGACCCGAGAGTGAAACATGGCTGGGTAAGCCAAATGTTGGACGACATCATTTTTCTTATCTAGAAAAGGTTGTTCATATTATGGGCCAAATGTTTCCCAGCCACAGTCAACTATAAAGGATTAAATTTTCCCATCCCAGCTTTTCTATTGATAGCAAGGTAAAGGTGCTGTTTGTTAAACATCTTTATTTTCAGTATTGTTCAGCATTTGTAATAAAAATCCTCAGCACATCGCCTTAACATTCATGATCTAATTGTGCTTGGAATATATTATTTTTTAATAAATGTACAAAGCCGGGTAGCGTCCACCTGGAATTTGTACCCATTGAGGAGTTCTCATCAAACAGCGGATATTGTACTTTTGTCAGCTGGAGTTGGACGACTTCCTATTATCACTTGATTAAAGTACATAGATAGAAAATTCCCACTGAAAATCAGAAATCATTTGAGCATTTGTTACTGTTTTATTCTATTTCCATCAGGATTTGTTTTGAATCAGGTTTTCATATCAACAAACTGAAAATACAGTGGAACAGGAAGCCCATATATTTTAAGAGCTGCTCCTTTCTTGTTATATCTAATATTATGAAGTTACTTTATTAAGATTGGAGTTTACATTGTAAATTGAATTAAGGCACAAATATATACAGTTCATTTTGTCTTTTAGAGCTGCACCTCTCTTACTTTCTCTTGTGATAAAGAAAACCATTAGCTCCTGTCAGAACCGTGAAGAAGGAGATCATTTTTATTGAAATAAGAACGAAATGATAGTGTCAGCCACTGAGTCCGAGAGATAAAATATTACATCTAATAAACATGCTACATATGGGATTAGACAAGGGCTCCTTGAATTACAGAACAACAGGAGCTGCAGCAAAACAATAACATTAATATGGGAAAATAATGACTAAAGTTTCCATCTTGGAGAAACCTGCATTTTAATAAAAGGTATGGAAATTTCAGGGATATCAGGTGGAGTGGCATAATGAATTCCTGCATATTTTGAGTGTATTGAAAGCACATCTATGGATCCCTGTGCATAAATGATGGATTAAATCCAATATATATTTATTATGTACCTACTATATTCATGGAAATATGCCAACCACTGGAGGAGAAAAAAATATATATGACAAAGTCCCTGCCCACAAGGAGCTTATGGTAGAGAAGGGAGGAAAGACATACATACATGCAAGTAACTAATAAAAAATAAAAGATCAGGGTAAATGGGCCAAAATAAGTGCTATGTGATATCCAGAGGGAGAAGAGGTTGGTACTGACTGGAAATCAGAGACAGCTTCTTGGAGAGGGTCACATTTCAGTCTGACTGTAAACAGTATGTAGAAATTCCAAATGTATAGAGGAAGGTGGGTACAAAAAGAAAACTCTAGATGTTGTGAAGATTGGGAATAAAGGCAGGGGTGTGAGAAATTGGAGGATACAGTTGATGGTAAATAGTGCAAGCTGACTAAAGTTTTGGAGTAGAGTACATGGAAGGGACTCTATCCAAGGGTGGGCACATGGGTCTCAAGGTCTCAGATTCCCCACCCCTGATTTAATTGTAACAGGTCACATGGTGGAGCGCTTTGTACGAAAGTTTCATCTTTACGTCGTCATGGAGCTGGTGATAGGAAAATATTATGGGGTTTAAACTAAGTATTAGCTTAGGTCTATTAGCACAAGGTCTATGACTAAAAGCTCAATGGAAACAGAAGGCATGTTTTATCTAAACTGTATTCTCTCTGTGCCTATCACACCACAAGCCTGGAACTTCTACTGAGTAGGTCTGAGTATCTTATTCTTCCGCTCAAGGATTGTCAGTGGCTAACTGCACCTTGATAAAATCCAAACTCCTCTGTTCTGTATTTAAAACTCTTCATGGTTTAATTTCAACCTTTCTTTCAAGGCTGGTTATGCATCATCCTCCTTCACACACTCTCTAGTCTAACCAAACTAGGACACTATTTCAGGCCATCCTTGACCTCCATACCTTTGCATAGGCCTTCTCCCCTTTAAGGTTCCCCTACAATGCCACTTTCTAAGTTTCTTTTCCTAGTCATACAGTTGTAACTTCCATCACCATTGCTGCATATTTATTTTATGCTTTTACTGTATTTGGGGGTACGTCATACTGTTGGGGAGGCCTGCCAATTCTGGTGTGATGGTTTGCTCAGCCCTTTTCAGGGTTGCTCATTCACCTTTGGTGTCTACCTAAACTATAGCTTGGTCAGTGGCCACATATGGGTAGAACTGTCTCATTAGATGACTAAATCATATTGAGGGAGACCAACAGGCCTCAAACCCATCAGCAAGTTAGGGAGTGTCTACCTAAAGCACGTGAAGACTTCTCCCAGCAGAAAGGGTAGATGGGAATAATAGGTTCCAATATCCATGAAAGTAACTGAAGCAGGTGCTGTGGAGTGCTTAGAGCTTGCCCAGACAATGATGATGCTGATCCTAGGCCATCGGCAGTCAGTCATCCTGACTTCTGTCTTGCCTTTGGACTTCAACACATTGGAAGAGAGAGGTGAGGCTGATTACTTTATGCAACTCTATTTCACTTAAATTCAATTCATACAGGGCTCACTGGTCTTTGAAAACAGAGGACAAACCACACACCTCACAGATTAAAAAAAAATCAGTCTGGGACCCAGGATGAACAACATCAACAGCAACAACACTCTGTTTACTTACCTGTGAACATGATATATCACTTGCACTAAAATGTAAGCTCTTTTAAGGGAGGAACTGTCATACTCTTGTATTTGGATCACTGTTGCTAAGCAGTAGGTGCCACACAGTAGATGTGTGATAAGTGTGTTGATCAACTAATTGATATGTTTATGAAATGCACAAATTGATCTTATAGCTATATATAAGGAAGTTAGTCTGTCAGTGTTTGAAGAATAGATTGGAGGAGGAGGAGAGTACTGGCAGGAAGACCAGTTAAGAGGTTGTTCCAATTATCCAAGCAGGTGATAATGATGGCCTATAGTACGCATGTACCTTAGAATTAGGGTGGAGTTATTGAACTAAACCATAGTTCTAAGACTTTATAGGCTATAAATAAATACGAAATCCCTTCTAATGGTAGTGGGAGTTGTGATAATCATTTGAGGCACGGGGTTAAATCTTTATTCCTTTTATTTAGAAATCTTGCCTTGCCCTGTGATTTTACCTATGTAGGAACTCTCAGTTAGGGAAACTCCCTCCCCCAAAACAGAATTACAATGATTTTTCAACTTCAGCCTTAAGAAATTGCCCAGGTCACGGAATACAGTGCTTGCCTCATGTCACAGAGTCAGCATGTATCACAAGTTGGAATTAAAATACCCCCCCCCTTAATTCTAGTGCTTTCTCTGTATACATTATTTCCAATTTATCCTGTCTCCAGCTTTTTAGTACATTATTGTTAGCCTGTTTTCTTCCCCGTTTGATGGTGTACTTCTCACAGACAGCAGTGGCTACCTTTTACCTTTCTCTCTATCCCCAGATCTCTCTCTCTCTCTTTGTCTCTCTGTCTCTCTCTCTCTCTGTCTCTCTCTCTGTCTCTCTCTCTCTCTGTCTCTCTCTGTCTCTCTCTCTCTCTCTCTCTCTCTCTCTCTCTCTCTCTCTGTCTCTCTCTTTGTCTCTCTGTCTCTCTCTCTGTTTCTCTCTCTCTCTGTCTCTCTCTCTCTGTCTCTGTCTCTGTCTCTCTGTCTCTCTCTCTCTCTGTCTCTCTCTCTGTCTCTCTGTCTCTGTCTCTCTCTGTCTCTGTCTGTCTCTCTCTCTCACTCTGTCTCTCTCTCTCTCTTTCTCTCTCTCTCTCTCTCTCTCACACACACACACACACACACACACACACACACACACAGCCTTTTTTTTGATGGATTGCTCAAAAGTTAAACCTACTTAACCTGATATTCAAGGCCCTCCATAATCTGACTACTAGCCAAAGGGACACCTCATGCTCAAGCATGCCATTGTCATTTATATTGTCTATATAGCCTCTGAGCCTTTCTGGATACTTATGCTTTCTTTTGGGAGTTGGCATGATAAAGAGGAAAGAAAGCTAGATCTGTAGCATAAAGACCTACCTGGGTCCAATTCTTGGTCCTGTAACTTATTGGCACTGTCACCTTAGTGATATCTGTCATTATGGCTTTCTCTGGTCCTCATTTTCCTCATCTGCAAAATAAAATAGTTGGCCTCAATGACCTTTAACTCACCTCCCAGGTCTCAATCTAATACCCTTTTGCAGAATCTACACTGAGCTAAGAAACTTACCAATTCAGGTAAGTGATATGAGACTAAGTCTGATTAATGGATTGTAATCACTGTTCCCCAGTTCAGATACTGATGAAAAGGGGCAGGGAGCAAAATCTAACTCCTACCACAATTGCACACACACACACACACACACACACACACACACACACACACACACCTAGTCTCCATGTACACAAAGGGGCTATGAGAAACTTATTTAATGTTTTATTTTTCCCCAATTACCTGCAAAAACAATTTTTACCATTAAAAAATTTTTTTGAGTTCCAAATCCTCTCCCTCCCTGTCTTCCATCCCTCCTCATTGAGAACGCAAGCAATTTGATACAGGCCATTCATGCGCAGTTATGCAAAACATATTTCTATATTAGTTGGGTTGTGAAAGAAAAGAGACCAAGAAAAAAAACACAATGAAAACCGTTTTTTTTAAGTACTACTACCTGTGGCAGCTAGGTGATGCAATGAATAGAGGACCAGCCCTGGAGTCAGGAGGACCTGAATTCAAATCCAGCCTCAGACACTTGACACACTTACTAGCTGTGTGACCTTGGACAAGTCACTTAACCCAATTGCCCTGCCTTCCGCCTCCAAAAAAAAGTACTTTAACTCATTAAATAATAGTGACCATCACAACATATGTATAGTATTTAAAGGTTTGAAGCATTTTATATGTTGTATCATCTGATCCTTATAACATCCCTAGAAGGTAGATGCTGTGATTATCCTCATTTTATAGAATGAAGAAACTGAGGCAAACAGAAGTTATATGATTTGCTAAGGGTCACTTAGATAAAAAGAATTTGAGAATGGATTTGAACTGAAATCTTTCTGAGTCTAGACCTGGTACTCTATCCACTGTGCCACCTAGCTGTCTGAATGTCCTCATGTAACTGAATGTCTCAGGTTTGGAATATATGATTCCTCTTCCACATACACTTATTCCTACTATCTATTTCTAATCATACTCTAACTCTTCCACAGAAATTCTAGGGTTCCAGCCTGCAAGACACTCCCTCAGTCTTTTTCTCATGCCCGAACTCAGACCTCCTGAAACATTACTAAATCACTTCGACACAAATTTTCACTCACTTTCTTATCACCATGGCCAGGGGCCAGTTTTCACAGGAATGTGATTGATACCAGCAAGGAGAAGAAATCCCTGTATCTCTCAAAGAAACCCAAAGGATGACTGGAATCGATAAAAAGTCATCTAAGTTCCTCTGTCGACTCAAATAGCTGCCCCTCCTTTGCCAGGAGTCCTGGAATCTAACAGGGGGGAAACCCTCACTTGCCCAGCCTTATCTCATACTCGTTTCCCTCCTTCTTGCCCTCCCTGCCCCTAAACCCTACTCAGATATCACATACACTGTGTCATAGCCAAATTGCATTATTTTTCATCCTTTGAACATGTTCTCCCTGTTCTGGCTCATACACGCATTCCCTTTAGCTATAACCTCCTTTCACTCTTCCTTGCTTGTTGAAATTCAACCTATCCTTAAGACCCAGCCCAAATCCTTGTCTCCTCTAAGGAGGCTTTCCTACTTCCTTCTAGTCAGTAAAGACCCTTATATTCTCAAGACATAATATAACTTAGGGACTTAAATGTAACTTTGTTGGCACTTCTCTAACAGTTATCATGTATGCGAACCAAATAAGTCTGAATTTTATTTGGTAGGACATTAAAGTCTTTTGACAAGTTCTGTATATCATGTATAATTTTGCATTAATAGTTATTTATCTATATCATTTCACTCCAAGCAATTGAGTGGTCCTGGGTAAGATACTTAACCTCTCTGTTCTCTAGGCCAGTGCTGTCAAACTCAAGTAGAAATTGATCCCTGAAGGCTACATATTGACTTGGAAAATCACAAATTAACATTAACAATATTTAATTATAATTTCATTAAACATTTCCCAATTGCATTTTAATCTTTTGACCCCTCATTTGGGAGTTTTCCTGGCCACCTGTGGGTTGCAGGGGCCAGTGAATATGATACCTCTATTCTAGGTAACTCTCTATGACTATACATTACAAAGAAGGTGACAACTTTAACTTGTTAGAGGGTGCTACCTCAATTGGCAGTTCCCCATGCCATAAATTACAGACCCAGCCCCCATCCTAATATCTTCCTAATGTACTGTAAGTTTTATGTGGCCAGGGATCCAGTTGCTTTTATACTTTAGTTAATCTTTAATTTTCTGTACACAAAAGGTACTTAATTCACATTTTTTGAAGTTAAAATATATCACCTGGAATCTGGGTTCCTGTTTAGACAAATTGGTGAACTTAAAATTTGTTCTTTTTTTCCCCTTTCTCTAAAAATGTCCCCCAAAATGTCCTTTCCCCCCATCCTTTACTAGAAATTACATTTTGTATTAATTCATCAAGAATGACACATTTTTAAGGCTTTCATTCCTTTATCTTATTCATATTTTACCAATAATGTGAACAGAGGAAGATTCAAAGTCTAAATAAGTTGGAGTCCCTGCCATTATGGGGATAACATTTTAGTAGGCAAGGAGTTTCTATCATTGTGAACTTATACCACTGTGAGCTGACTTTTGCTACATTTCTATCTTTTCTTTATTACTAGTTTGTAAATATTTGAAGGTCAATCATGGTGCAATAGAGAGAGGGAGAGAGACAGAGAAAGAGAGACACATAGACAGAAAGCTACATATACATTTTATGATGCTTAAGCCAGCATTACTTAAAAGAAAGAATGCTGCACTTGGCAACAGGAGACTTGATTTTGAATTCTATTTAAGAAATTTACTGGTTATCGAATAACAACTTCTCAACCTGCTTCCTCATCTATAAAATGAAAATAATAATATCTATGCTATTTACTTCATGGAGTGGTTGTGAAGAAAAGTAGTTAGTAAAGCTTAAAGGATTTGATAAATACGACTATTTATTTGTATTATAGTAAGTGCTTAAACCAGGGTAGGTAGGTAGAACAATGGATAGAGTGCCAGACCTGGAGTTAGAAAGACTCATTGTCCTGCATTCAAATCTCATCTCATACACTTACAAGCTATGTGACACTGGGCAAGTCACTTAACTCTGTATCCTTATGTGTAAAATGGCTAGAGAAAGAAATGGCGAGCCTTTACAGTATCTTTGCCAAGAAAACTCCAATTGGGGTCACAAAAAAATTGGGACCCGACTAAAACTACTGAATAATAACAAAGTGCTTAATCAATATTTATCCATCAATTAGTATAATCAATGGAACAACATAGCATCCTATCTTGCCACCTTCCCAACTTATACACAATAGTCCTGTGGGGTAGATAATGCAAATATTACTACTACTACTTGCAAATGACGAAATTGATTCAATGACTTGTGCATGGTTATGTAATTAAGAAGCACCCAAGCTAGAATTTGAACTGAAGACTACTGCCATCACATCCAACACTTTTTCCCCATTACATGGAGCTGTCTTTCATCATTGCCATGATATAGCAAATAAGTCTCTTACCCCAATCCCGAGTTAAAGGTGAGAAAATGCTAAAAGAGGCAGTCCCACAAAGAGAAAATGGTTAACATATTGAAGAAAAGCTAGAAGATAAAGCAATCACGTTTTTTTTATTCCTACTGGGCTTCACTCCCACCCCCATCCCTCTTTCTTCACTTTATTGGAAATGCATTTGCCTTATCTTTGACATGTATGGGCAAAAAGCCCTTCCTTATTGATTGCAGATTTCCAAAAATAAACACACACACACAGAGGAAATCCCATATTATGTGTATACACACATATATGCAGAAAAATATACAAACATGTACACATAGATGCATGCATGTATGTGTCTAAGTATACATATTATATATTCTGTATGATGTGTATATGTGTGTTTGTGTATGTATGTAAAAAATGTCAGTGTTAGCCCTTTGTTCCAACTTGACCCAATTTATGTGTTGCAATGACTCTTGGGTGAAGTCATCACTTAACAAAATCCAAGCTTTAAAGTACATGAGGGAAAGTTAATCTTACTAGAGTGCCTTTATTTACACAAAGTAGAATAACATTTTGTAAAGAGTTGCTTTCAAAGAGGAAAAGGGGATTTCCTTATGTCAGTGAATCAAGTTTATATTGTTTAAACAAACAAACACTGTATCTCACTCTAGCCTTTCATCAAAGAAATCAAATTATTTTTTTCATATTTTACTGACAAGGCATCATGATAGGATGGGATGTGAACAGGGTTTAGAGTTTGCCAATTTGAGTTCAAATCCTACTTTCCACTATTTACTATGTGCTGTTGGGCAAGTCATATAACCTAACAGAGAAAGAGATTTGCAGAATAACCTTAGAGGTCATCCAATTCTAACTGAACTCATTTGAATCATATACTACTATAGAAATTAGAATGAATAGGAATGCTTGCACAATGACAAGATCACTGTCTTCACTGTTGGGAGGACCAGGATAACAGTCCACTTGCTTGAGCAAGTACAAGTCATTATTCCTCTAAGTGCCCTTAGCCTAATTTCAGAAAAGGTGCAGATCAGTCTGCCCTGGTGAATGGAGTGTCTTCCACTGGAGTCTCTTAATTCAATAATTAGGCAAATTACAGATCTGGCTTTTTTTAAGATAAGAAAAAGATTCTTAAGTCTATTTACCTTGTGGCCTCCAGGAAAAAGCATTTATTAATCTTCTAATCGGAACACTTAAGTTTGAATCTGGGTTCTGACCTTTTCTAGATATATGATGCTGGACAAATCATTTCTCTATGTCAGTTGCCACATTTGTAAAAGAGGGATCACAACACTTTTGCTCCCTAAGCCACAGGGTTGGTTAAGCTGTGTTTGGTTTAGTGTATTTGAATTTCTATCTCTAGTTGGTGGAAATTGAATAAAAGTATTATAATGAAGAGATGAGCACTCAAAACAGGTCCTTGGTTTAAATGGAACTTCATTACTTGCTGCAATAAGCAACTCATGTTTTTTCAGGGCCTCCATTTCTTCTACTGAAAATGGGATTGTTTAAATCAGAAGTTTTTGACATTTGGGGTATCATGGTTTCCTTTTAAGTCTCTATGGCATCCTGTATAAACATAATGCATGAAACAAAAAAGTATAAGGGAAAGTAATGCTAATTTTCAGTTAGAGGTTAGGAAAAATAAAGATGTATTTTTTTTCTCATCCAAATTCATGAAGTATCTAAAATTATCCCACAGGGATTTGAGGAGTCTGTGTAGCCCAGGTTCACAATCCCTATCTAGATGATTTCTAAAGTCCCTTCTAACTATAAGCCCAAAAAGATTTTAAGGAATATTTTGCCATGATAACTTGAGCCTAATTATACATCTACTACTTAGATGAGAGAGGATAAACATATTTCTCTTCTTACCTCTTTGTTTTTCTGGTACCATGTCTTGACTGTATCTGGACCCACAAACTGGACTTCTCAGCACTCTACTGTGCTTGGTGTTTTGCTGTGCATTTATTCTGAGCTGAGAAAAAACTTTCCTGTCTTGAACACAGAAAGGTAATGTAAAGAAAACAATTTCAAAGGAGTCACCTAGACAGGTTGCCTCATACCTTTTTAAATGCTCATTATTTAAACTTGGAGAGAGTGAGAGGGTGTGTGTGTGTGTGTGTGTGTGTGTGTGTGTGTGTGTGTGTGTGTGCATGCGCTGCAGGGGTGGTGGTGGTAGGGACAGCAAAGATCTCTTCACAAGTCCCACAAGGCCACAGACATATCAGTTCGTGAATATTTCATAACTAAATCTCAGTCCTTTAAGTCGACTAAAGAATCACCTTCAGTTCAAAAGATAATAGAAACATATAGTGTGTTTTTTTTTAGTACATGATCCAAGAAATTATTATTTTTTAAAGAAACAATATAGTTGTATTATATTTACTTAGTGTTTAGTGATTAGTCACATAAACAAAAGCTCCAATTTAAAATATGCTACAAAAGAGAGCTTTTGAACATAAATTGCATCTTCCTCAGTTGTCAGTTGATCTGAAGATTAGAAAGCATAGTTTGTTTTCAATTTACTTGGGAAGAATAGACATAATTCTTCCCTTTGTGGGCTTGTGCTCTCTGTTTCTGTCTCTGTCTCCCTCTGTCACTTTCTCTCTTCCTCTCTTGCCTCTGTCCCTCCCCACTCCCTCTTTGATCCTAATGTGATCTCTATCTCACTGAGTCAGCTGATAAACATTTATTAAGCATCCACCATGTGGCAGGCATTGTGCTAAGAACCCTATCTGTCTCCATTCCTCAAACTTACTCCTTCCTTTCTAATAATGGTGGGCTAGGCCCTTTTAGCACCAACTCCTCTGGCCAACAGTACTAAAAGAGGAGTCACTAATGACAACCCTTGCAGCAAAGTGGATATCACCTGGGCCTTACCATTTACCCTGCCACTACACCCTCTACATCCATAGGCATTTATATTTGACCTATCAATAAGGACCCCTGGACCACTGGCACTGAAGATTCACCCTTAGCCTTTCCATTGACTCTGGAGCTAAATTTTCTTATATACTTTGTCTCCCCATGAGCTCCTTGAGAGGTGAGACTGTCTCACTTTTCTACTTGTATCTATAGCATTCAACAAAGTTCATGGTTCAGAGTAAGGTCTTAGTTAATGTTTTTTTTGCTCATTCCCTATTTTCCTCTCTCCTTTCATCCCACTCTTCCCCCTCGTTTCCTCCCGTCTTCTCTTTCTCTCCCTCTTTCTCCTTCCCTTTTACACTACTGATCCCTCTTCCTTCCTTTCTCTCTCCCTCCTTTTCCATAAACTTTGATTTACCTTCATTACACCATCTTGTAACAGTGTCTGAAAGATTCTAAATTTGAAGATTTGAATAGGATGCTCAGAGATACTATTGGAACCTGTTCCTTTGGATTCAGCATTTTATCTCTGGCTGATTCCAGTCTTCTAAAAAGATTCTCCAGGGAACAACAGGATAACTATATTTTTTCCTCCCCATCTCTTTCTTTGATTTTCCCATCTTTCTTTCTGTCTGGATTTCTTGGACCTTGTTCATATGTAACTGCTTTCTGAGAAGCCAGCTAACTCCTCTAGCCTAGGCTGATTGTTTACCGAATATTCCCAAGCACAAGATTGAAGCATAGCTTTAAAAGAGGCCCAGGTTACTTGAGAGAAGTAGTCACAATATCAAGAGTAATATTGAAATAGATTAATCCTATCTAAAATGGAAAAAAATCAGTGTTAACAATAGTTGTAATCAGTGCAGTGCTTTCCAAGAATTTAATAAAGGATTTTCTTTTTCTAGATAACAGTCTTCACCATCGTTAAATGCATTTTACATTTTTCAACTTGTGCATTATGGTATTATTCTTTCCAGAGACTTAATCATATATGTGTGTGTGTGTATATATACATATATGTGTGTATATGTGTATATATGTATATATACATATATATGTATGTGTGTGTGTGTATATATACACATACATATATATTTAAGAATCACACACCTTCTTAATTAAATCACCAGGTAAGAGAAATTGATAATTCATGCAAGGGAAGTCATGCATTTCTTTGTGTAAACATTTCCTTCTCTCTTTTTTTAATTCTACAGGGGCCTGTCATTTGCATGATCAGAACACCAGCTGTGTTCCAAATCAAGGGGAGGGATGACCTTTACCACAATGGAGGCGTGAAGAGGCCTCTGAGTTTTCTGACAGTGGTTATATCTTCCACACATGGACTCGGCTCCTGATGCATGTCATTCTAGGGCATCACTGCCACTCTGCAGGACTGACCTCCGCAATTGCAGCAGAGCATGGATAGGAAAAGATGTGTTTCCTCTATTATTGGAATGACAAATGGATTGCTGGGTCTACATGACATGGAGGCCTAAAAGTAGAAAGTAAAAAGAAATAAAAATAGTTGAACCAGTTGTTTGGTGTCAGGTAGATCTCTTCCTCGCAATCCCATTTATTCTAGGCAAATTTTCAAAAACCCCATATACCATTCCATTGTAACTCAATCCATTGGTATCTTGTATAAATAAAATTTAAATAATTCTGCCAGAACTATTAAGACAAAATTGCTTTGACTTTGATTAAACCAGGGATGCTTATTTTTATTTTGTGGGTCATGGACCCCTTTGGCTCTCTAGTGAAGCCTATGGATTTCTTCTCAGACTATGTATTTTTACATGCATAAAGTAAAATACATAGCATTGTAAATGAAATCAATTATACTGAAATAATGCATACATACATATACATGTAATATATATCTTTATCTATCCATCATCTATCTATCTATCTATCTATCTATCTATCTATCTATCTATCTATC
>NW_027186446.1:3835741-3852486 GCF_028583685.1 Petaurus breviceps papuanus | reverse complement strand
ATCTATCTATCTATCTATCTATCTATCTATCTATCTATCTATCTATCTATCTATTTATCTATCTATCTATCTCCCTTTCCAAGTCCACAAATCCCCAGACATCTATGCACACATCTCTTGGACTGTCTCTTGCACCCAGGCTAAAAGCTCTTGGATTAAAGAGATAATTCCTCCAATTTTCCAGTTCTTTTATACAAAGAGTTTTTGAGATCAAGATAATAATAGATTTGGATCTTGAAGGGCTCTTAGCTTCTTGTTTAGCCACTTTATTTTACAGATGAAGATACTGAGAATCAGAGTGGGAAAGGAACTTCCTCAACAACACACAAGTAGTAACAGAGGTGGCATTCAAATGCAGGTTCTCTAATTCCTAATCAAGCATTAATTTCACTGTAAAACAGTGATCTCTAGTATTATAATACTCCTTTCCCTGGTCTCCTTATCTCTATTTCCTTGCCCATTCAAACCATCTTTCATATAATTGCCAAAATAAACTCCCTAATGCACACATATGACTATATTACTTCTGTAGTCAAAAACCTTCAGTGGTTCCCTTCCAGATAAAGAATATAATACAAACTTTTTAGCCTTGGGCTTATCCTCCATGACTAGGTCCAATATATCTTTCCAACCAATCTAGGAAATGAAAAGCATCATTTCTTATCCCAGCTTTGTTACTGCTAAAGAATTTATATCGAGCAAAGCCTTATTTCATACAAATGCTCACACAGTTGATTTTTCAGCCAAACTGAACTCCCCTTCCTCCATATGTTTTTCCCAGTCTCCTAGCTCTGGTCATTCACAAAGACTATAACTCTCGCTATCTAAACTTGACCTTGAAAGCCTCTTGCTTCAAGACCCAGCTCAGATATCCCTCTTCCTAGAAGCTGCCTCTGACTCTTTCCTTTTACTCTATCCCATCCCACACAAAAATGATATCATCTTCAAATTTTCTTAGTCCCCTTCATCTGGATTTTTTCCTTGGTCTTAGAAGATCACAGGACTGGGAGTCAGGATATGAGTTTGCATCTTGTCTCTCCCACTTGCTAGCTGTGTGTATGTAATTTAACATGTGGAGATTATCATTCTTTATGAAATAGGGTAATACAGCAGTATCTAGTGTGAAGGGCATTTTTGAGGAGAATATTTGTTAACCTTAAACAAACATAGAAATATGAGTTATTACGTTCATATCCCCCTTAAGTGGAATATGAACTCCTTGAGATCAGGCAGTATCATTCTTTCCCCTTTTATCCCTAGTACCAAGCTGGGGACTTGTTGCAAAGTAATGTTTGGTGAACTGAATTTTGGAAATATGTAGTTAGAACTGGTCCTTCTCTTTACTCCATACCTTTGCACTCACAATCTTTTGTGCTAGGAATTGTTCCCTTTATTATCTCCCATTCCTAGATTCCCTGTCTACCTGGAATGCTCAGCTCAAATCTCACCTTCTCAAGGAGGACTTTGTCAGGCACTACTTAGAACATGCTAGCTCTTTCTTTTTTTTTTTTAGATTTTTTTAAAAATTCATTTATTTATTTATTTATTTTTAAGCAATCGGGGTTAAGTAACTTGCTCAAGGTTACACGGCCAGTTATTTCTGGGTGTGGTGCTGAGTGTCTGAGCCCGGGATTCGATCTCCAGGTCTTCTTAACACTGGAGCCGGTGCTCTTACTTGCTGTGCTACCTGGCCGCCCCATGCTAGCTCTTTCACTTTGAGATTAGAAGATTGTGTGTGTATGTATACATGGTATATGTATATGTATCTATACATATTATATATGTGTGTATGTATATATACATATTGTATATGTATATTATATACACACAATTTATAAAATGTGTGCATGTATGTATGTATGTATGTATCCTTATGCCTTTCTTAGAGCCTGGAAAAATTCAATGCTTAATAAATACTCATTAACTGATATCTTTCAGTCAAATATTATATACTATTTAATGACCATTTGAATTACAAATTATTTTCTAAAATGGTTGGGAAAATGCACCCAAAGAGATTTAGTGTGCATACACATCCACTTTGCTTCCCCCAAATTATCATTTTCCTTGTTTGTCATCATTGCCAATTATCTAGTATAAGGGTAAAACTTAGTGTTGTTTTAATTTGCATTTCACTTACTAATGATTTACATCTTATTTTCTGCTCATATAATTTGATTATTGGGAAATAACTCTTATTCTTATATATTTTAATCAATTTCCAAAAATATCATAATTAACAGGCCTAAATTAGAGATACTTGCAAAAAATTTTCCCTGAGTTAACTATTTCCCTTTTAGTTTTAATAACATTGATGTTGTTTGTAAAAGCAAAATAAAAAAAAAACCCTTTACATTTTATGTTGTTTTTGTCCCTTGTTTGGTCAAGAATTCTTCCTCTATACATGTTTGTGAAAGACATCATCTTTCATTTTCCTTCATTTTTTTAGTGATATGACCTTTTATTTCAAAGTTATGAATTCATTTGGAACTAGAGTAGATACCCTCATGGACCTTTCCAGATTTATTATAATGTATTTCTTAAAACCACAGAAATGTGTTTGGATTCAGTAAAAAAAGTGACAAGATTTCTGGTTGTCTTTCAGGAACAGGAAGGAAAAGGGAAAAGTGAAGAAAATAAGTCAGGTTTAAATAACTCAGCAAGTATTTACTGAGTGCTCACTAAACATTGGGGGGGGGGTTGGGGGAGAAAAGGAGGGAGCCTCAGTTTCAGTGACAGTAGGTCTCCAATATGAAAGTGACATAAACTAAGAATATATGTGCAACCTCTCTCCCTTCCATTCAATAAGGCTCATGTGATGAATAGAAAGTATCAAACATAGTTAATATCCAAATGTAAACATTCTTTAGACTGATCTTGTAAAGAAGTCCAGTTCATTTCACCTTTAGCCAGGTACCACACCTTACAAATCCCTAATTAAAAGTAGATGTGAAATTAGTGTAGTCCAAAGAAAATCATATACAGCAAACTTGAGACTCTTAACTTTCTAGGAAGTGTCACAACTGGAACTTACTTCTAGTTATAACCCTCTGACTCCAAACTAGCCTCACACTTATTTTTGGGCATTTCTAAGATTCAATTCAACATATTTTTAATTAGTGTTTATTATGTGAGATCAGCACTAGGAATTGTGGGAGAAAGGAAACACAAGAGAAATATCAAGCATATTTAATGCCCTCCTCCAGGTTATGTTCTAGTGAGTGAGATACCGCACATGAAAGAAAAGCAAAAAACTCCAACAAAACAATACAAAATTGTATAGGCTAGAGTGGCCTAAATGATATTCTAGCTCAGAGAAGTTTAATTATCTCTGGTTTGGAAAGATCAAGGAAATTTCACAGATAAAATGGAGATCAGAATTTTCACTATGAGATTCTAAGAACTTATAATTTAAGACTTTCTTTCAAGGTATGAAGGGTGAATTTTTTGATATTTATTTTGTGCCCTGATTCTAATAAACATGGACAATTTATATTTATTAAATTATAAAATAAATATAACACACACACACACTTCTAACCTCAGTTCCTGATTTGGATCTCTGTGTTGGGCCCAGAATGGTCTTTTTGAAGTCTTGAATAGTGAAATACATCTCTGTTTGGCACTGACCTTAATTTCCTGGGCTCTTGCCCCTGGCTTCTACCTCTTCTGATGTGTCTCAGTTAACAGAACTAAGAACCTTTGGTGTCCCCATCTAGAGTTCTTTATTTATCTATCTTCACTTAGGGCATTGCTTCAGACTTCGATCTGTCCTGGAAATTCCCTGGTCAAGGTGCTAGTGCATACACTTTCAAAATCTTCAAATGAACTTGTGAAGGCTAACATGGCAGAACCCTTCTTTGCCACTTGCCACTTCTGGCTAAGTTCTCTCTAGTTCTCAACTAAATAAATGAATTTTTTATAATTCTTTTTTTTTGACTGTTCATCACCTGGCTCATAAAATAGAAATACAGCTTGGCTTTATGATTACTTTTCATGTTGCTGTCTTAAATAGAAGTCCACATATTTTCTTAAAAGATAACTTTCTATATTTGGTTTTGATTCCCTATTAGACATTTTTGTTCTGTTCTTTCCATTCCAAAGATTTTCTGTTTGGCAGAAAGAAAACAGAAACAAAAGAGTAATTGAAGAATTTCACCTTCTGTAATATGCAGTTATGCTATTTTTAGTTAATTATCTTTTTTCCCATATAACTTTAAAAAATACTATCCTTAGCTTATATCATACCCAGACAATTCATCCTTAATTTTAGAACTGCTGTCATTGTTCTTACAAAACTCTATTGCATTTTTGTTTTTGTCCTCTATTTCCTTTGTTTCTAACTTCTGTGTGCTTTTTTTTAAACCTAAATTGGTCCATGACTTGCTTCTGTATCTAAATAATTTACTTTAGGTAACTCTCCATTTTCTTTTTCAGTGGAATCTCTTTTTGTGTCTTCAGAATTAAATTGTTGAGAGTTTACCATCCTTCTTGATGTGACTTCCATGTAGAATTTTCTCTAACAAGTTATAAAGCCTCCTATGAAGTCCTTAAAATCTGATTTCTCCTAATCTATTGTGAACCTCAGTCTTTGTCTGACCTCTTGTTACTTATTTATAAAAAAATTCCTAGGTAATGTTGTTACTTTCCCCTAATGTTCTCATTACTTTTACTTCAACAATCAGTTTTACTTTGGTGATGGACATGGAGTCCATTTTAACAGTTCCTTTCATTTTTTGCCACCTCTTAAATCTTGAATTTTAAAAAATTAATACAAACCAGAAAATTATCAGCTGCTTTGCATGTAACAGAAAAAGTGATTATGTGAATCTGGATAACTGAAATCCTTAATCTCAACATTATGGCTCTGTAAGGTTTTGATTTATTTCTTTGTAGATCTATAAAATACTGCTATTTATAATAATATTGCTTCTGTTTCTGGTTTCATTTATAGTCATCAAGATGCTCCTGCCACCCATCTGCTATCTAATCCCTAGCAGTTGCTAGATTTCCTTGAATGAATATAATATAATGTAATGCAATATAATAATATATATTAATATAACATAGTATATTAATAGGGTGGAGGAACGATTTATTTGACCTCTGAACCATTAGTTCCCCAGTTCAGTAGTTGATTTAATCATAGAAAGTAATGAGCAGATTATGAGCCATTAAAGTAACTGAAAAAGTATGTCTTTGTCTAGTCATCTCTTTATGAAGTGTGAATGAGTCTCTCTTTGATTGAATTTTGCATGATCAATTATATTAGATGGAAAGTAATTGGCCACATCATGGATTGCCCCTTAAAATGTTGAAGTTCTTCAGTTTTGCAATAAGATGTATGGACAAGACCCCTGGGTTTATAACAGAGGGTGATAGTGGAAGTGATGGGTGAGTGAAGGAAGATTATGCTCTCCTTTTCCCACTAGACAGAGTGGTTAACAGAAGAGCTACTCATTCAATGGAAAACAGTCCTTCCAAGAGTCAAAGAATCAATCAGTTGGGGAGCATTAGAGGTATAGTTGAGGTACAAGATAAAGGAGAGGCTACCATGTATCCAAGAGAGAATTGGCTTTAGCAATCAAGATTTGAGCTATGGAGAGGTCTCTAAAAAGAAAGGAATTTTAGTGCTTGTCACACTACTGGCATTAATGGCCGTGGCCATATATGTTTCCTAATATGCCTCCCTGATACTGTACTCCAACTTAGTGATCATGCTTCCCACATATGTTCTGTATTTTTGTGGGTCATTATACCCCAGGTTATTGAGAGGAGAATGCTATTGTTCTCATTATTCATCTTAAGAAATACCTTTATTATGACCTAATTATGTCTCCTTACTTCCTTTTAAGGGGAAGCTTACTGGTAGTAGCTCATGAGCTACATTAGTAGAAACCCAGACACACAAACTACTCCCTTATAAAATGAAAGTAGTAGCCAACTCTGGCAACTCAAATTGTGAATCTGAATGTAAATTTTAGAATTTTCCCAGAGGGGTTCTTAATTGATATACATTATTTTTCTATCTATATCTTTTGACTTATCCTATTCTTTCTGAATGAATTATAACTATTCAGAGCCTTATTCTAGTCATTGGACCAATGCCACCAAATCACGATCATTTCAAACTAATCTCCTTAAATTAGGATTTGTAGTTCACTCTGATTGTTACCCCTTCTTTGTAACTCTATGTAGATACATTCAAGGCAAAGGATTTAATTATTTTCTCCTTTCTTGAATTTTTCAACCATAGCAATCTATGAAAGCCAATGATTAAGATATGAATTTGCTGAAAGTCAGTGTCAGCAGAGAAGTGCCCATAAAAATGAAGCCAAGGGTCCTTTAAATAATGAAATATTTAGCTAATATTTTTTCTCAAAAAAACTTTTGGAAAATATTTTAAATTAATAATTAAACAAGTATATTTATGCAGCAATAAAACTTATGAAGTGTTTGCAAGTTACATGGAACTCAACTGCTGAGAATACAAAGATGAAACAATACATAGTCCCAGGCTACATGAAACTTCCTTACCATTAAAAATGATGACTAATATATAGATAGCTATGTTCTAACTTATTATATGAAAAGTGACCAAGAGATACACAAACATTCAAGAATATCCATGCAGAAGACTGAATCATAAATTGTTAAAGTGAAAAAGGACCTTAGAGATCTTCTAGTTCAATTCTGTTATTTTACAGCCAAAGAAATGAAGGAACACACAGGGAAAGTAAACTGCCTGTCATCACAGAGCTAGAAAATAGCAGAGATTTGACCAGAGGTTGGGAAATTCTATATTTTTCTGAGTACAGGACAAAACAAAAAGTCTAAGTTCCTATATGAGAAATTCATGGTCTAGTTTAGGGAATAAAAACTAATCCTAATCCATATAAAATAATAATAGATCATATCAGGTATATAGCAAGATCACAGAAAGAATATATGGTAGTTAAATAATAAATCCTTTGGTATAGGCCAGTGGTATCAAACTCAAATAGAAATGGCACCACTAAACCATATATAAGGATCTGTAATGGAAAGCAAAGTAGTACTTTGTTGCTCGTTTCAGCTATTGAAGTGACTTTGACTCTCACCTTTGATTGTATCAAGAGTACCTACTGGAAGATGCATTTTGTTGCCCTTAAAAGACCTAAGGGAGTTTGAAGACCTTCCCTGCCCTTAATAGACCTAACGTTATTACATGGAGCACATAGTCAGGAGCTTGCTGAAACAGCAGAACAGGAGGGGTGAAACAGGAAGGAGCAGAGCGGAGAAAAACTCAAGCAGAGCTGGGATTGAGCAGAACTAAGAGAGAAAATGTTTGTATTGTTGGATCTTACTTTATCAGAATGAAGCATTCTGTCTGTTGAAAGAGGACTTTACTGATGTTATAGAAGTCTGGAAATAGGACTTCACTGTTGTTACAAAAGTCCTGGGACTTTACTGTTGATTTTCTTTGATTTCTCAGACAGAAGTCTTGTCTGCTGATTTGTGTTACTTTGAGAGACAAAATGTGAATTGAGATGATAGTGCCATCAATGTGTATAAATATTGTTGTATTTAGGTGTGTAAATTTATGTGCTTAATGTGTGCAAATATCGTATCCTGGTTAAGCTTTGTTTCCCTAGAAACAAAAGCTGCAAAGAGCTTGGAGTGGAGCTGTCTCCATGAGCAGAGATATAGAACTGGAGTGGAAAACTACCTATGTGTGAATCCAAGCAAGAACTGGAAGTAGTCAGTCAGTCCATGGAGAAATAGTCTGTGGGGTTTGGAAGTCAGCCTTGAGTAAAGATAAAAGAGGACTTTACTTTAGATACTCTGTATTGACTGAAGAGATGGTAACTTAATGTGACCTAGGGGTGGATGGTGTTTATGCTTTCTGCTACAACTTAATGATGATTGACTTACAGATGATTGGAAGCCAGGCTCTACTTAAGATTTAAGAGGACTTTACTTGGACACTCTATATTGATTGAGGAGATTGTGATTTACTGTGATCTAGGGGTTGATGTTTAAGACTTCGTGACCACCTTAAGTTGTTATGTTATATTGTTGTGAATGTTGTGCCTTAATTTCTTGAATGTTTTGCTTTAGTTTATTGCTGGATAGAGAGGTCACTACACCACGTGATTAGATTCTTAAAGTTATGTAAAGCAGCAGTCCTCAGGAGAGCTGTTCATGGTTGGTTTTATAGGATCCCTGTGGGCTGTATATGACTTTGACATATTGACATGTTTTTATATTTCTTTTTCTGTTTATATGTCAATACATTAAATCATGTAGGAACTAATACTTTGTATTTATTTTTTTATTTAAATAGTTTTATTATTTTCCACTTACAGGTAAAGATAATTTTCAAAATTCATGGTAATATTTTTTCTTTTTTATTCTGTTTAATTTTTTTTATTTCTTTATTTTAATTTTCAACATTCATTTCCATAAGATTTTGAGTTCCAAGTTTTCTCCTCTTCTCTCCCCTAACCCCCACCCCAAGATGACAATCATACTGAGTAACCTTCCCTCAGGCTTCCCTCTCTTCTACCCACCCCACATTTTCCCCTGACCCCCTTTCCCCTTACTTTCTTGTAGGGCAAGATGCATTTCTATACCCCATTGCCTGTATATTTTATTTCCCAGTTGCATTTAGAAGCACTTTTTTTTTAACATTTGTTTTTAAAACTTTTAGCTCCAGATTCTTTCCCTTCTTTGCTCCTCACCCACCCCAATGTAAAGACAAATTCAATATAGGTTATATATGTGTAGTTATGTGAAACATTTCCATAGTACTAATATTGTGAAAGACTAACAGTATTTCCCTCCATTCTATCCTGCCCCCCTCATTTAATTTATTTTCTCCTTTATCCTGTCCCTTCTTAAAAGTGTTTGCTTCTGACTACCTTCACTCGGAATCTGCCCTCTCTTCTATCAACCCCTTCTTATACCTTTCCCCCGCTACTTTCCTATAAGGTAAAATATCCAATTGAATATATATATATATATATATATATATATATATATATATATATATATATATTATTCCTTACTTAAGCCAGATTCAAGAAGAGTAAGGTTGATTCATCCCCTTTCACCTCCCTGCTCTTCTCCTCCACTGTAACAGCTTTCTCTTGACTCTTTTATGTGAGATAATTAACCTTATTTCTCCCTTTCTCTTTCACCCAATATATTTCTCTCTCACCTCGTAATTTTATTTTTTAAACATCATCCTTTCATATTCTTCTCACCTCAGTATATGTATATATACCTGTACACACATATAGATAAATATATGCATAAATACTATATATGTGCATGTGTGTACAAACATATATTCTCTTCAACTATCCTAATACTGATAAAAGTCTCATGAGTTACAATTATTATCTTTCCATGTAGGATTGTACACAGATTAACTTTAATAAGTTTCTTATGATTTCTCTTTCTCATTTTCCTTTTCATGATTCTCTTGATTCTTGTCTTTGAAAGTCCAATTTTCTGTTCAACTCTGGTCTTTTCATTAAGAATGTTTGAAAGTCCTCTATTTCATTGAATGACCATATTTTCCCCTGTAGTATTATGCTCAGTTTTGCTGGGTAGGTGATTCTTGGTTTGATCCTACCTCCTTTGACCTCTAAAATATTGTATTCCAAGTCCTTAGATTCCTTAATGTAGAAGCTGCTAGATCTTGTGTTATCCTGACTGTGCTTCCACAATACTCAAAGTTTTTCTTTCTGACTACTTGTAATATTTTCTCCTTGACCTGGGAACTCTGGAATTGGTCTGTAATACTCCTAGGATTTTTCTTTTGGGAGATCTTTTTGAAGAGGTGATCAGTGGATTCCTTCAATTTCTATCTTTCCCTCTGGTTCTGGAATATCAGGGCAGTTTTCCTTGATAATTTTGTGGAAAATGGTGTCTACGCTCTTTTTTTGATCATGGCTTTCAGATAGTCCAGTAAGTTTTAAATTATCTCTCCTGGATCTACTTTCCAGGTCACTTGTTTTTCCAATGAGATATTCCACACTGTCTTTTACTTTTTCATTCTTTTGTTTCTGTTTTATAATATGTCGATTTCTCATAAAGTCATTAGCTTGTATTTACTCCATTCTAAATCTGAAGGAATTATTTTCTCAGTGAGTTTTTGAACTTCTTTTTCCATTTGGCCAATACTGCCTTTTAAGGCATTCTTTTCCTCAGTGGCTTTTTGAACTTCTTTTGTCATTTGAGTTAGTCCATTTTTTAAGGTGTTATTTTCTTTAGTATTTTGGGGTATCCTTCAGCAAGGTATTGACTCATTTTTCATAATTTTCTTGCATCACTCTCATTTCTCTTCCCAATTTTTTCTTCTACTTCTCTTACTTGATTTTCAAAATCCTTCTTGAGTCCTCCATGGACCACAATCAATTCATATTTTTCTTGGAGGTTTTTGATTTAGGGGTTTTGACTTTGTTGTCTTCTTCTGGTTCTATGTTTTGGTCTTCTTTGTCACCAAAAAATGATTCTATAGTCTGATTTCTCTTCCTCTATTCACTCACTTTGCCAGTCAATTACTTTACTTTTGTGCTCTTTGCCACAATAGAACTCTGCTTCCATAGTGGAGAGTGTTTTGTCCCAAATTTCTGGGGTTACTTTGTAGCTGTTGTCAGAGCTATTTCTAGGCACCTGCCTTAGAACTGTGAGGAGGATTTCCTCTACACAGCCACCGCAAGTTCTGACAGCCCTCCTCCTCACCCCAGGACTGCCACCCAAGATTCAACACAGATCTATCAGGGCAAAGCAAGAGAATTCTGCCTCACTGCCAGCAAAGATATTCCTGCAATTTCCCTCCAATTATTCACTTGGTTCCCCCACCAGATGTGGACCTTGAGCTCCTGAAGCAGTTGCACTGCTACTGTAGCTGTCCAGCTACTGCAGATGCCACCACCTCCCCTGTCGCCATCCCAGGGGCAGTGACTGGACTGCACTCTTCTCTCACACAGGTCCAACAGAATTTCCCCAGTTACTTTTTAATTTATCTTTGGCATTTATGGATTAAGAAGTCCCAAAACTGCCAAAGCTGGCAATGATTTAGTCCCCTGAGGTCTGTTCATCAGTCTTTGCTGTCAGTCTGAGTCTGCCTGTGCTTTGGGATAGACCCTTCCTTTCAGCTTGCCAGGCTGACCTCAGCTGGGGGTGTATTTCACTCTCATTTTGTGGGTTCTGTAGCTCTAAAATTTGTTCACAGCCATTTTTACAGGTATTGGAGGTGGCTGGGGCACAATTTCAAGCAAGTTCCTGCTTTTACTTGGCCATATTTGCTTGTGCCCTGACTGCCCCCCAGGAACTAAGTTTTAATCTAGTTTAGGCCACATTTGAGCAGGCTACATGTCTGCTACCTCTGGTATAGACCATAAATGACCTAAAATAACTATTTTCGCCAGTAAGGTAATACTTGAGTTAGAACATGGAAAGTTGGAGGAAAGTAGATATGTTGTAATATTTTGTAAAAGATGATATGTTATAAATCATACAACCATGTGTTATTGGAATTCACACACACACACTCATGCATGTATGCAAACATATTGTCCCCGAAGTCTTAGAACAGTTTTAAAGCATATATATATATATATATGTATATATATGTACATGCATATAAGTGTACATATATATGGTGTACATATACACAATATACAAATATATACATACATATTTATATAATATATACACATATAGGATATGTTATTATACTATATTATAGTATTAATATAGTATAATAATATATAGTATATTATTATACTATATTATGCTGTACTTTACTATACAATGTAATCATATATATCATATATCATCCTGTGTATTGAACCTATATGTTATGTATTTGAGACTACAGATATATAGACACTACACGTGAATGGCTATGCCTTTCTATGTATACACACACACATATAGCTTCAAAACTCCCTAAAAACAGCTCTTTTGTTTAGTTCCCAAAGTAGCAACTTTGGAGTAGTGAAAAAATCATTGGATTAGTTTACATAGATTAAAATTACAGTTCTGAAAGAGGCATACAGGATACCTTGGGAAAGATGCTTCTGATAGCCAGTTTTCTCATCTCTGACATCATCATCTGTGACAGGAATAATAACCCTTGTACAATCTTCTTTGCTTAACTTTTCCTGGTCCCCCTAGGCAGAATTGTTTTACTAAGAGTGAATATCTTAATGGTTGCACTTTGAATGTGATGTTAAAGATGAGTGATGGGAAATGGTTGACATAGTGAAAGAAAAGGGGATAACTTACCTTTCATTTTGTGTTTGGAATTTGAAGGTTGCCCAAAATGACAGTAAAGACTAAAGAGGCTTGTGAACCTGCAACCTCTTCCAACTTGTGCCTTGACCATGTGATCAACACTGACAAAGATAGGAAACGGACAGTCTCTTGCTCAGACAAGTTCTGGTTTCTATGCTCTCAGCATGGGCTTGCTCATTTGTCTTCCTGCCCAATCTCAATCTGGAATGCTTCCAGGGAGTTAGGCTGAAACCTTTGGTCTCTTTTCCTCCAGAGAGGATTTGCCCAAATGTGGCCCCACCATCTGATTTTCCACGTGAGTCTTAATTAGAGATCCCATCAAGATACCATCTTCGTTCCCTAGTGTGGGGAGATGATTTACTCTGGGGCTTCAACATACCCAATATTGGTGTTGAAAGGAGCCTTAAGAATCATAAAATACTGAATGTCATACCTGGAAAGAGTCTCAGGATCAGAGAGCATGTCAGAGCAAGAGAAATCTTAAAATTAAAAAAAAAACATTAAAAAAAGAAAAGTAAAAACTAGAAGGTATTAGCCAACACCCTCATTTTAAAAATCAGTAAATTCGCCTAGTATTGATACTAACTCTAATCCTGAGAGAGTCAGAATTAAAACCCAGACCTTCTTACTTCCAGTCTTATGCTTATTCCATGATACTGTCTTGTGATTGTTAATTTTCCTTTCACCAAGAGAATTTTATGGGACTTTGTTCACACAAAAAGGAGTCTAGGCATTGCCTTTCTTTCCTTTGCCAAGCTATTCCCATCCTTCAATCAAGGACAACTGTAGACAGGCCTTTGTACCTACGTATGTTTTCCTCATGGTTTGTATCAGGATTTGATTTAATTTTTACCTGATGTTTCACCTATTACTAGGAGACATAAAAAGGAAACTCACAGCTGCTTGCTTATCAGAAAAAAGATCAACTGTTTCTGTAATTAATATGGAAGATAACAATTTAAAATAATGAAACACCCATAATATGCTTGAAGAAAGCAGCTTGTTGCTATAATTAGAACTATATTCAAATTGTTCTGATGGCAAACACATCATTTATTGAAGTGAATATACTCAATGAATGGAACAGCTTTAGGAAGCAAATAGTGGAGCATACAAGCGAAAAAAAAAGCCAATGAAAGAGATATTATACATACTCCAGCCACTGGAGTGGTGTCAGAAACTAGTGAGAGATACCTTAAAGTGAAAAGACATTCTCACATTCCCAGGAGGATCTCACCTTAGATTTATTTTCACTCATGGAATGTAAGAGTTGAAAAAGACCTTTGAATTATATAATAATACAATGTTATAATGCTGGAAGAGGCCTTAAAGATCATCTAGTCATTCTCCCTTGCTTAAAGATAAAGAAACTGAGGGGCGGCCAGGTGGCTCAGCGAGTAAGAGCACTGGCCCCAGTGCCGGGATGACCTGGGGTCAGAATCTGGGCTCTGATACTTAGCACCCACCCAGAAACACTTGGCCGTGTAACCTTGAGCAAGTTACTTAATCCCAATTGCTTATTAAAAAAAAGATAAAGAAACTAAGGATTAGAGATAGGAAGTGACTTTGTAAAGTCACAGAATGAGTTATAGGAATTCATGAAGTAGGTGCAGCCTTAAGGTACTATTACTAGCACAAGCACCTCTCACAGGAATGTGTACGTAGTAAGTACTTACTAAATGTTAGGAAAGAAGGAAAGAAGGGAGTAAGGAAAGGAGGAAGGGAGGGAGGAAGATAAAAAGGAAGGAAGGAGGGGAGGAAGGAAGGAAGGGAGGGAGGAAGGGAGGGAGGGAGAGAAGGATGGAGGGAGGAAAGGAAGAAAGGAAGGAAGAAGAAAGGGTGGAAGGAAGGAAGGGGAAATGTAAGGAATTTTTTATTTCTTATATCTTTTAACCTAGTGTCATTTGGGCAGAAATATTAAATTAATTTGATGAAAAACATCTCTCACTGCTTAAAAACAAAAACAAACCATATGACTATCAGGGAAAATCTATCCATATGTTGCTAATTTATTTACTCATAGATCACAACATTTCATTTCTTCTTGTTAGGGGAATCTGATGTTTGAGTTGCTTCCTGAAGTTTATATATTGCAACTTCTTTTCAAATTCACTTTGCTTTGAACTGAGATGTTCAATTTCCCTCACCCCCAAATTGGAAACTTATTTCTTGACAGGATTGGAATTGCTTTGAAAGCTTGAATTATTAGGATCCAATAGTATTTCTTAGATAGGAAAGCACATTCCCTCCTCCCTTTCCATGATAAGCACTGGGAAATTGTTGACTCTGATCGCTTATCCATGCATAACACAGTAGTCAAAGGTCACTCCTATGCTGTACCTTGAGTTGACCCCAAAATTGCAGTAGTGCAGTGAAAAAAAAAGTCCTGGACTAGTAGGGAGATTGCCTAAATTCTATGGAATCTTGGTCATACCTTTAAGTAATGATGTGACCCTCATTGTCAGAATTCATAAACTATTCAAAGCTTATAGAATCTTGGAGATCATCTAGTTCAGTGTTCTGAGGAGTACAACTCAAGAGATTATATAACTTGCCCAAGGTAGCACAGCCAGAATTAGAACCAGATCCCCTAAAGACCAATCTTTTTCTCATTCTACCATTTATACCTTAACTCCAAGTTCCTTACCTTCTAAATCTTAGTTTCAATGTCTGTAAAATGGAGATAATAATATTTGCTTCACTGACACAGGTTTTTTGTGAAATTAGAATCAGATTATTATGTGGAAAAACTTTGATGACATGATTTGTCATGAGATATTATTATAAATGGCATTCATACTCTCCTAGCAGTGAAAGAGCAAAGACAGTATCTTGGTTTTGTCACTTTGCTGTCTGAGACCACAGGAAGTTTACTTGATGTTTTGGGGCTTAAGTTTTCCCAAAGCACCCATCAGAAGGATGAGACAGAGATAAACACACTGGTCACTTACATTTTCCAATTTTTTGTTCTGAGACATCACATACATTCATGATAGCAAACATTTGGAAGAAAACTGAAAAATACATTGAGTCAGATCCAGATGTTGGGCTTTGTGTAGGTAACATATCTGACACCTTTAGCCTTAGAAATAAAAGAGGTAAATCCAACTGCTTCAGAAGTAATGTTGTTTGTTTTGTTGTTTGCATGTTTTTTTAGAACTGCTCTTACCTAGAGATGTTAGGAACACCTAAACCCCAGTTAGCAGTGTTTCCCTACTATCACACTGAGTTATTTTAAATGTAGTAAGGAAAACATTCAAGGAAAACGAAAACCACCAGAGACTTTTGGCATGTCCACCTTATTATTCTGTCCTTAAATAGAACCATGCAATCCACTTCTCAAATAATGTTGTGCATTATCTATATGTATCCTGTCCCCTAAAGAGGATGATGTGGGTCATATTTTAATCTAACCTTTGTATTTCTTCCAGTGCTTTATATAACACTCCTCACAGTAGGCACTTTGTCAATGCTTATTGGATTAAGTCATGGAATTGGAAGGATCAGGATTAAAGATTTTTATTTGCAGGTGTTGGTGATCATTTAATACAAAGCAGAAGTCACTTAATAGATGAGTAAACTACAGTACATAGGAGTTGATGATTTGTCCAAGGTCACACAAGCAGTAAGAAACAGAACCAAGTTTAAATGCAATTCCTTTGACTTCAAATCAGTAGGGTGTTGGTAAATGTTTAACAACCAGCTTTTAAAAATGTACACTTGATAAAATTTAATCTGCATTATTAGCAGCTTTTTCATCATTTTCTTAAGATTAGAAAATCAACAAAATGGTAATAAGTCAAGAACTGATTTGTAGCATTTGCTGATTTCCATGTATAAATGTTCACACTGAAAATTTAACAATGTGGAGTCCTATGGCTCCAGCATTCCCTTTCTATAAGTCGATGCTTCCCACCTCCCATATAGTAACATTAGCAGCCTATACATTCAATTTATATCCAAGTTGAATAAAACTGAATGAATTCAAATAGAAACAAATGTCAAGTCCTACACATGAGTTAGAAAAAAAAATGCACAAGTACAGTCTGAGAAAGACCTATTTTACATACATACATATATAGACACATACATATATGCATACCTACATAAACGTGTGTATATACACATATCATACTCCCAAATTTCAGTGCTAGAAGTTGCTTCAAAGGTCAATCTTTTGTTGTTATTGTTTAGTTGTTTCAGTCATGTCTGATGCTTCATGACCCAATTTTTATTTATTTTTTTATTCTTTGGCAGAAATACTATAGTGGGGCAGTTAGGTGGTGAAGTGGATAGAGAACTGGTTCTGGGGCCAGGAGGATTTGAGTTCAAATTCAGCATCAGACACTTGACACTTACTACCTGTCTGACCCTGGGCAAGTCACTTAATCCTGATTGCCTTACGAAAGAAAGAAAGAAAGAAAGAAAGAAAGAAAGAAAGAAAGAAAGAA
>NW_027186446.1:3805513-3835731 GCF_028583685.1 Petaurus breviceps papuanus | reverse complement strand
GAAAGAAAGAAAGAAAGAAAGAAAGAAAGAAAGAAAGAAAGAAAGAAGGAGGGAAGAAAAAAAGAAAGACAAAGAAATACTATGGTGGTTTGCCATTTACTTCTCCCGCTCATTTTACAGATGAGGAAACTGAGGCAAACAAGGTTAAATTACTTGCCCAGAATAGCACAGCTAGTAAATATCTGAGGCCATATTTGAATTCAGGTGTTCCTGACTCCAAGACATCAAGAAAGTGATTCCATGACTTGCAAATGAATTGGATTTAAGTTATTGAGGACTGTACAAAGTCACCAGCCTCACTTTCTCCTCTGGAGACATCCGGGTCCATTGATAAGATATAGATCAGGATGACTGAAGATGGCCTGGATGTGGAGGGAAACATTGGGCTTTTTAAGTTAAGGTCTTTAACAGATCTCATTTTGACTGACGCAAAACCCAATCAATGATTAAGGCCAGGTAAAAGATGAGGCAAAGAATGGCCTCTTTACTTAGTCAAAAATTTAAAAAAAAATAATCTGGGAGGGGAAGACCTTTGGGGTTTTTGTACAAAATAGAAACAATTGCTATTTACATTATTCAAGTCCTGATGGCTCTCTCTATGATAAGGTAGAGTGAAAAGAACAGTGGATCTATAATCACAAGTGTCTGAGTTTGAATCTTGGTTCTGCCTCTTACAACACACACAATCTTGGACAAGTCAGTGGGCCTCCTTTCATTCTACAGAATGAATATATGATTTGTAATTTTCCAGCTTCTGCTTAAAGATCTCCAGTGACTGGGAAATCAGGGAGTTTGACTAATGAACTGAAATTTGCTTGCTTGCTTGCTTATAACTCCAAGTCATTTGGATGAGTTCTGCCCTCTGGGGTCAAGTAGAAAAAACATAATGCATCTTTTACAAGATACGCTTTCAAGTTAGTGGCAGCATGGTATTGTGGATGGCTCTGGAGTATAGAAGGTGTGGCTTCACATCTTGCCTCTGTCTCTCATTAGCTATATGCTCAGGTAGAAATGTCTTAACCTCCCTGAACTAAAGGCAACTTTCAAATACTGTTAATTATGAGCAGCAAGCTGTACAGGTAGAGGGAGTTTCCAAATAGATGAAATTACAGGTTGTTGATGTATTCACCTAACTATTTCAATTTGTGTAGAAAATTATTCTGTGTTCACTAATCATCTCTTTTCTAGCTTAAAGGTCCTCAGTGTCTTCTACTGCTCCTCATATGGCATGCTTTCCTTTTCTTTCACCTTCCAATTTGTCTTCCTCTAAAGAGGCTCCTAATACATGGAATCAAGAAAAGTTTAATATGATAATAGTTTCCATTTAAAGCTTATGAAGCATTATGTATTTACATTATTGTAAGTCAACTTCACAACAGGCTTGTGAAGTCACTCCTACATATACAAGCTTCCACATTTTACAGAGAAGGAAAGGTAGACAAAAAAGGGGGGGAGAAGGAAATTGAGAGGATTAAGTGCCTTTCTTATAGTATCACAATGTCATAGGTGGAATTTGAAGCTAGGTCTCTCTTGATTTTAATTCACTCTAGGTTTCCACTACACATAATGTCACTATGCTCTAGGTCTGGTCTCCTTTATACAGAAGATACTATATTTCCCAAAGCAGTAACCCATTAATTGTTCTCTTAAGCCTGCTTGGGGCCAGAGACTATTACTTACTGAGACTGTCATTCTTGTGCTGGCCCAGACCTTGGTTATTTCGTTGGCATAGGAAACTTCTGTTATGAGAATGCCATCTACATATGTAGATGGTCAATTCATCAGTAAATCATAGTCTAAGAGTGTTCCTTGGAGCACTAAGAAGATAATTAATTGGCTCAAGTTAACCCCATCTAGTATGTGTCAGAGAGATCTAGGGCTTACACCTGAATTTTTCTGACTCTGCATGCTACCATGCTGCCTCCCCATTAGAGTTGCATTGTACTATAGATTTTAAAAAATCCACAAATGTCTTCCTCTAATGTCTTGTTATAGAGTAGAGGAGGTGACCCTGGGCTCCTAAGGTGGTTCCAGCAAAGTGTAGACTCTGGCTGATGCTCTAAACCTAGAAAGGCTTCAGATATTCATTCAGCAGCAGATTGTAGGCCTGGCATTTTGGCACTGACTCAGGTTCATAGAGGCTCATCAAGAAACTGACTATATACTGATGCGTTTTTGCAGCCACAGTCGCTCAAAGACAATCTATTAAGTCACAGCAGGGGTGGTATCTGCTTCAGTGGGAGAAATGCCTATTGAAAAGCAGAGGTCAATGATATATTACATATACAAGTGGCAGAAAGAAAAAAAAGTAAAGGTGCATGTTATATGTTATAAGTACATATAATATGTATATATACACATATATCATGTTCTTCCCCACTTTTGTATTTATACATATATACATATGCATTTGTATGTATGCATGTGCATGTGTGTATATGTTTACATGTGTGTGTGCATATATATCAATAATGTAAAGAGATCAAGCATACATTCTATTGTGCCTAAATAATATACAAGAGGCCCCAAAAGTCTAATGATGTTATAAGTTTTAATAGTTTAAATAGCTTAAAACAGTATTAAGACATTTTAGACACCCTATATAGCATATATTAAATTTCAAGAGAAGCAGTTTTATTGTAGATCAGCAGCAAGTTGTAAGGATAGATTTTTTTGTTTATTTTAATTTCTTTTGAAGGAAGAAGCAGTAGAAAGGTAGTTAAGAAATATAATGGATAGGATGCTTGCCTTAAAATCAGAAAGACTTGAAATGAAATCCCATATCAAACACTTTCTAGTTTTGTGATCCTGGGCAATTCATTTAACCTCTGTCTACCTCAGTTTCCTGAAATGTGAGGGCATAGTACCTACCTCCAAGGGTTTTTGTGAAAATCAAGAGATTTTTGTAAGGTGCTGAGAGCAGTGCCTGGCACACAGTAAATTCTTAATAGAAGCTTGTTCCCTTCCCCCTCTCCCAACCAAGGAACAGGAAAAAAAAGGAAATGCATAGCAATTCTTCAGCACTTATGTGGAATCGACAAGACTAAAAGATGGAAACAGTATACAAAGTAAAAGTCTTATGTAATAACTCTAGAAATTGAAATAATTAAGGCTCCCATGCACCCTCCCACCCCTTGCCCTTATCCTACATGCAAAGAGCAGAAAATTCAAGCCATCTCATAAAAACAAACAGCACTGAAAGATTCAAGAACTTTATTCAATGTAATAAGCAAAATCGATTCTAGAGGATTGATGATAAAGCACACAAACCAACTCCTGACATAGAGGTGATGAACTCAGGGTATAGAATGAAGCCTGCCTTTTAATATGCCTAATGAAAAGGATGTTTTGTTTTTGTTTTCAGTATTCAAATAACAAGGATGACAGGGATTGAATTTTTTTGTTGTTAACTGAAAATATAGAAGTTAAATTAAGACAAAAAAAAATCAGGTAAGAGATTGGAATAGAGAAGTCTTTGAATGATCATAGATGTATATCTGAGATCATCTATTACAGCCCTCTCTGAGGTCCAGAAAGACAAAGTGAATTTATTGAGGTCATAAAGGGAGCAAATAGTAGATATGATTTCAAAATTATGTTCCACTACTCCAAGTTCAGTAGGAAAGGTCAGTATTCTTTTCATTGTACCTTCTGCAAAGGAAAGGAATTGAAAGTATATTTCTCAAATAACACGTCCCGCAAATCTTAACCTGATCACCAATGGAAACGATGAATGTATATGCATATGCATATGTATAAGTATATGTGTATGTATATGTATGTGTATGTATATTTACAGCATTTAAGGTATTACTAAAAATCAAAACAAATACAATACTAAAAAAATCAGAAATGAATGCAAAATTTTATTTTCAGAAATTTAGAAAAAACTTACAAAGAAAACAGAAATATATAGAAAGTAAATATATGTGGAACATATATTAAACATATATGGAAAGGGGGGAGAGCTATACAATTAAATCAATTTGCTCGTGTTTCTAAGCTAATGCTGAAGAAAAAGAATCCAAGGAAGAAAAAGAAAAAATGAAATAAAAACTAAAAGTCAATGTCAATGGTAATAAGATTTTGGGGATACAAGTATATCATTTTAAGGTTTGTGAAGTACTTTGCATACATTATCTCATTTTGATCCTCACAACAAACCTATTAGGGATGTGCTGTCATTTTCCAGATCTTATCAATGAGAAAACTGAAATTTACTTACCCAAAAGTGTCTTGAGGCAAGATTTTGAATTTAGATATTTCTTACTAGACCTCTTTCCACTGGCCTCAGTAGCCAGAAAGACTATCAATAGGGGTTCTTCAAGGGACAAATAGGATTTTAGTGATTAAAAATGTAAAAGGATCATCACAAATTAAAAAGGTAAACAAGGACAACTGAATGAATGTCCTATGAATTAAACTACTTTCTTTACTATAAGTGACTATATCTCTCATGTATATGCTTGGATTGGGGGAAAGGAGGAATGAGAACAGAAAGGAATCACTACAATTGGTAAGGAAATTCAGGCAAGAAAAGACTTCACGGAGCAAGATCTAGAGTGATTCACAACACATTACACATCCTCTTTCATGAATCAATATTTCTCATGGTGAGGTATAGCAGAAGATAGGATGGAAGGAGAGAAAAAAGAGGATAGTGGATTTAGTGATGAAAAAGACTTTGAATGATATCTTTTCCAACTCCCTCATCATAAGAGGAAAGAAACTCAATGTACAGAGAGGTTAAATTACTTGCCTTACATCACATAGGTAGTGGCCTAAGATCTGACTGCAAGTCTTTTCACTTCAAATTAAGTATTCTTTCCTCCATACCACTGTAGCATTGTTCTAAACTGAGAAGAAACCTGAATTTGGCATCCAAAGCCTTGTGTTCAAGACCCAGTTCTGATCTTTATTTTTTATGAAACTCTGACTGAAGCAAGTTATTTCTCTGACCCTCAGTTTCCTTTTTTTTGTAAAATGGAAAAAATAGCAATAACTCCTCTTACTCTATAGGGCATTATTAAAATAAAGAAAATCATTTTAAGCTATAGTGTTATTTAAAATTTTATATTTTAATGTACATATAAAGTTATATATACACATATATGTATATATTATCATCACTATGATCATAATATACTTCCCTTAAAGTCCTACTCCAATGTCTCATTGTGATAGTGGTGATGGTCCTAACCTCCCAAATGTTATTCTATTGGACACAATGTTCTAAAAGTACTACTGGACCCGAAAGACTTTGAGTCTATTGGACTGTGTATCTATTTTCTGAGGATCAGGCTAAATCAAAGAAAAGAGACCTATTAATAAGTGAGACCTTTTTTTTAAAAATCACTGTACCTTCTCTAACTTTGTATTAAGTAACAGTGAATTTGCATTCTATTCATTGAAAGTGAGTAGCTAGACCGAAGAAATAACAAAAATCTTTAAAGTGCTGATTTTAGAAGCATGATTATTAATAGCCTTAGTAGTCAATGATAAGACACTGCTCAATCCAAGGTTGATATAGTCAAACAGATAGCAGCAGAGTGCTCAGAATTAGATGCTATAGAAAAACAGACAATTTCAAAGACTAACAAGGAAATGGAAGAAAACATTCTTACATTAAAAAATAAAGGCATCCATTCTAAAATCAAACCAATTTTACTTTGTTTTTAGCATTTCGAATCTTAAAATGCTTTTCAGTTCACTTTTATATAAAAGGCATATGTATTCTATATTAAAAAAGCTCAATAACAACAATGTTGATTCACTTCAAAAGAAAAGATTATCATTTGCATATGCAATGAATGACTTATTAGTCACTATGACTTAATGAAAACTTTTAGGGTATGTAGCAGCAAGCACCCCGGCACCCCCAGGGTTTGCCGCCACCACAGGATCTTGGATCTGCTTTGTTAAAGGAAAGCAACTCAAAATGGGTTAACAAGCTTACTTTAATCAGTCAGACATATATCGTTTACCTTGTTCAGGGGAAAAAGGTCAGCACCTCGAACTTCAAAGCATACAGGCAGAATTATCAAGACAGAAACAGATCAAGTAGACAGATTTCCAAACTGTCCAACCATTAGATCCATACCCAGTCAACATCTGGGTTTCCACATCTGGGTTTTTCAAAGCCGGGGGACTCTCGACAACGGCTTCCCAGAATTCAGATCAAATCACAGAACACTTCTCAAAGTGAGTCCCAAAACAAAGCTACACATCAGGGCTTATATAGCCTTCTCCTGGCTCAGAGAATGTAACAATCTTATTGACCCACTGGCCAATCAAAAAGTATCTACTGAAAAACAAGCCTCCCACCCCAGGCTTCAGGTGCACTTTAGCCTAGGGGCAGGGAAGATCTTCCAAATTTGCATTCCCATTACAGGGTATGAATCTGTACCTGAAACAAGGGCATTCAAAACACATTAAGTCCCTTCTGAAATAATTTCACAACTTAATAATACCAGATGCTTGTAGAGTGATAGCTAAATTTTATCTTATTTCTACTAATCTTGGTACTATTTTCTTTGTTCCAATACTAATGAGGAGAAAGAAAAAGAAGATAATTCATTTACATAGTGATTTAAGCTTTGCAAAGAACTTTACATATCTTTTGTTGTTCCTCCCAACAACCCAGTGAGATGGGTGCTATTATTTTTCCCATTTGATAGATGAGGAGACTGAGATTGAGATAATCTAAGTAACTTGTAAGGGTTCACAATGAGAACATCACAGAGTAAGCTAGTTAGTGTCTAAGGTAGGACTCGAACTCAGATCTTCCCATCTCCAATTCCAAGTTTCTTGATTATATCATTTTTTATCTTTTTTCAAGGAGATTCAGAATAGTAATAGCAAGGGACAAGATATTATTTTTCTTTTTGTGTGTGTTTAATATTCTAAAGAGTATTGCACAGATAGATAAAAATTATTACTTTGTGTAGCTTAACAAAGGTATTAGGACATAAGTGTAATGTATGTGGGCTCACTAAAATAATCCTTGGTATACAAGACACAGGGAAAATAGACACTAGATTGCCTTCCCATATAATTTTTATCTTCTCTGTTGATCTCTATATTTTGAAAGCTCTCCATTCAATTTAGCTTGGAGATTTTTAGATTTTGAAATGATGACATCTATTAGAAAAGAAACTCTTAAATTTTATGTACCAATATTATGTCTGGGGTTTTGTAAACACAGTTTGGTATGGAGTAATGATCTGGGTTCCAAGATGGTTTATTATTTTAGTTCTCCAGAGTGTTTTGATGTACGTCTCTAGAGTACATAGGTTTTTTTCATCTCTTGGTCTTTGAAAGAGTTCCCAATGTATATTTCTAGCTTCCAGTTCATTTATTGATACATACTTTGAAGACATCAATTTGGAAAGGCTGTAAGTGATGAGTACTACATATTCTGCCATTTGCTTGGAAAATTGATCTTCATTACTATATCTGGACTCCTTAAAGAAAATCCATAGTTTGGGTGGCAATGGCCTGGTCCTGAACTGCCTTCATATACCCCTCTGTTTTCACAAACAAATATTCATGACTCAGTCATGTGTTTGATGCATCTGTATGTAAATATTGCTACTTATATTGATGTATTTATTGCCCAAAGGAGACATTTTGATTCCATTATTTAGATATTAACCATTTGATAGGCTTAACTATAAATAAACTACTTGTATTTACTTACAAAATTTACCTGTTATGAGTTTTTACTATTGTTCAGTTATGTGAGATATGCTTTTACAAAAGTATTTCTTTTTATCATGTTCCTCTGATATAGGATTCTCTTGCTTTGCCTTACTTGGATCTGGGTCGCAGTCCTGGGTGGCAGTCCTTCAGTGAGGAAGAGAGCTGCTGTGGTGGAACTTGTGGCAAAGGTGGAGAGAGAATCCTCTTCACAGGTCCAAGGCAGAAAAGAGTGCTTGGGGTCACTCACAAATGACAGCACAGGCCAGCAGTGGAGTAAATATTTCTCCTTTGAGCATAACACATTGGAAGAGATGAAAATTTACAGATCCTAAGAAGTATCTCTGAGAACAGCTACACAAAATTCCTGAAGTCTGGGAGAGTACACCCACCCTGACCCCCACTGTACTGGTATCAGAGTCCTACCTTTACAAAGAGTTAGAAATTCAAGTATTTGACTGAGAAAATGAGTAAACAACATAAAAAAACAGAATATAGAAACTTACTTCGGTGACAAAGAGGATCAATACATACAACCAGAAGAAGACAACAAAATCAAAGCTCCCACACTGAAAGCCTCCAAGAAAAATATGAATTGGTCAAAGGCCATGGAAGAGCTCAAAAAGGAGTTTTAAAATCAAGTAAGAGAAGTAGAATTAAAATTGGGTAGATAAATGAGAGTGATGCAAGAAATTCATAAAAAAATAACAAATCAACAGGGGGCAGCTAGGTGGTGCAGTGAATAGAGCACCAGCCCTGGAGTCAGGAGTACTGAGTTCAAATCCAGCCTTAGACACTTGACACAAAAACTAGTCGTGTGACCTTGGACAAGTCACTTAACACCAATTGCCCTCTAAAAAGCAAACAAACAAACAAATCAACAGCTTGCTTAAGGAGACTCAAAAAATACTGAAGAAAATAACGCGTTAAAAGAGACTATTCCAAATGTCAAAAGAGGTACAAAAAGTCAATGAGGAGAAGAATGCCTTAACAGACATAATTGGCCAAATGGAAAAGGAGGTCCAAAAGCCCACTGAAGAAAATAATTCCTTCAATACTAGAATGGAGCATGATGTTATAAGAAATCAAGAAATTGTAAAACAGAACCAAAAGAACAAAAAATAAGAGACAAATTGAAATATCTCAGTGGAAAAACCTCTAAAATAGATCCAGGCGAGATAATTTTAAAAATCATTGGACTATCTGGAAGTCATGATCAAAAAAAGAGCCTAGACAACATCTTTCAAGAAATTATCAAGGAAAACTGCCCTTATATTCTAGAACCAGAGGGGAAAATAGAAATTGAAAGAATCTACTCATTGCCTCTTGAAAGAGATCCCAAAAAGAAAACACCTAGGGATATTGTAGTCAAATTCCAAAGTTCCTAAGTTAAGGAGAAAATATTGCAAACAGTCAGAAAGAAGCAATTCTAGTATTGTGGAAATAACAATCCCAACAACAGAAGATCTAGCAGCTTCTACAGTAAGGGATCGAAGGGTTTGGAACATGATATTTCAGATATCAAGAGGAGCTAGGACTGAAACCAAGAATCACTCACCTCACAAAACTGAGTATAATACTTCAGGGGAAAGTATGGAAATTCAATGAAATAGAGAACTTTCAAGCATTCTTGATGAAAAGACCAGAGCAGAAAAGGAAATTTGACTTTCAAATACAAGAATCAAGAGAAGCATGAAAAACTAAACAGGAAAGAGAAATCATGAGGATTTATTAAAGTTGAATGGTTTACATTCCTACCTTGAAAGATGATATTTGTAATTCATTAGACCTTTCTCAGTATAAGGATAGCTGGAGGGAAGATAGATAGGTATACAGACAGACAGACAGATAGATAAATAGATAGATAGCACAGGGTGAGTTGAATATGAAGAGATGATATCTAAAAAATAAAAGTATCAGTTGAGAGAGGAATATATTGGGAGAAGAAAGGGAGAGTTAGAATGGGGTAATCTCACATAAAAGAGGCAAGAAAAAGGTTTCACAATGGAGGTAGGAGGTGAGAGGGAATGAGTGAACCTTATTATAATCAAATTTGGCTTAAGGAGGGGCTAACACAACACACAATTGGGTATCTTACCCTACAGGAAAGTGATGGAAAAGGGGAGAAAGGGGGAGAAAGGGGGTCAAGGAAGGACAGATTGAGGAAAGGGGGAGTCAGAAGGAAACATCTTTAAAAGGGACACTTTTTTTTGAAAAGGGACAACTTTTTGATCCTGTGATCAAAGGAAAAAATAGACTAAGTGGGAGACAGGATAGGATGGAGGTAAAGATAGTTAATCTTTCACAACATGACTCTTATGAAAGTATTTTGCATAATTACACATGTATAACCTATATTGAATTGCTTGACTTCTCAATGAGGAAGAGTGGGAAGGGGAAAAGAGAGAGAATCTGGAACTCAAAGTTTTAAAAACAAATGCTAAAAATTATTTTTACATGCAACTGGGAAATAAAATATACAGGCAATGGGCTATAGAAATCTATCTTGTCCTACAAGAAAGTAAGGGTGAAGTGGATAATGGGGGTGGGGTGATAGAAGGGAGGACAGGCTTGGGGAAGAGGTAATCAGAATGCATGCCTTTTGGGGGTGGGAGGCTAGGGGAGAAATGGGGAGAAAATTTGGAACTCAAAATCTTGTGGAAATGAATGTTGAAAACTAAAAACAAATTAATTAATTAGTAAGGCACAAAAAATGAAAAAAAAACAACAACCAAAAATACCCCCAACAACTGAGGCCCTGTGGTTCTGGCTCAGCAGGTCAGTTGTGGGCCTCCACTCTTAGGGAATAATTCAAACTGCCAGTCCAAAAACCCAAGGTACAACAGATACAACTAAGCCAGGTCACCCCAGCACAAGAGAAAAGCCACCAACATCTGAAACCCCAGCAAAGAAGGTCAGTGATCAGGTTCCTGGCCCCCAGCATAACAAGTCTGTAGCAGTGTCCCTTGTTCCCCAAGGGCAGAGCTCCACTTTAAAATATATGAAATAGGCTTAAAATGAGCAAGAACTATAAAAGACCCCTGACCATAGAATGGCACTATGGTGACAGGGAAGATGAAAACACAATCTCAGAAAAAGACAAACTATGTTAAAATGCCTCCATGCAAAACCTCAAAGGGAAATATGAATTGGTCTCAAACCACCCCCCAAAAAACCTTCTTTGAAGAGCTCAAACAGGATTTTCTTTTTTGACTTATTTTTGGAGGGCAATTGGCGTTAAGTGACTTGCCCAAAGTCACATGTCTAGTAAGTGTGTCAAGTGTCTGTGGCTGGATCTGAGCTCAGGTTCTGTGCTCTATTCACTGCACCACCTAGCTGCCCCAACAAACAGGATTTTAAAAATCAAATAAGAGAGGTAGAAGAAAAATTGGGGAAAGAAGTGTGAGGTATGCAAGGGAGTCAAGAGTGTGGAAAAGGGAGCACAAAAAGTGACTGAAAGAAAAACACATTTCCTTAAAAAAATACAATTGTCCGAATTTAGATGCCAAAACTTTAAATAAAATATTAGCAAAGGGCAGAGTCAAGATGGTGGAAAGGAAGCAGGAACTTTCCTAAGCTCTCCCATGAATTCCATCACTAAACTTTCAAAAGTAAATCTGAAAGGATTTTTGAGTGACAGAACCCATTGGAACATGGCAGATTCCCAGCCCAAGAAAGTGCCCATGTAGGTCTGGGCAGGGAGCACAGACCTGAGAGCAGACTACAGCAGAGTAAGAAGGAGTCCTGGCCAGCAGACTCACCCACCCCAAGGGTGATTCTCAGAAATCTCACTGCAGGACAGAGGATCTGTCAGAGCTAGGTAAGAGAAAGTGCAGGGCCTGCAGCAGCAACAGCAACTACTCCTGGGGCTACCAGCCCACAGCTTGGATGTTTAAAATTCACCTACCTGATTTTCCAGGAGTCAAGATGGATGAGTAAACTCTAGCTGCTCTGATCCTGCCTCCATGACCCAGACAACCCAGAGATAAATGTCCCACCCCAAGTAAAATCCTGAATTAGTGGAAACAGCCTCAGGCTTGGGAGGCATTGAGGAATGGCTTAACTGAAGTAGTACAGTCTGAAGCAAAGGTCTCCCAACAAGACACCTCAACTGACCAGCAGGAGCTCCCAAAGCCCAGGGGGGTAGAATCAGTAAGCCCTAACAGCACAAGCCCAGGTGTGCCTTAGCACCACCAGGGGAATCTACAGACAACAGCTCTGCCAGACACCAGCTGCATCCATCTCAGATCATGATGCAATGGAAATCATATGCAATAAAGGGCCATGGAAAGAAAGATGAAAAACTAATTGGAAACTAAATAATTTAATCCTAAAGAATGAGTGGGTCGAACAAGAAATGATAGAAAAAAATCAGTAAATTCATTCAAGAGAATGACAATAATGAGACAAAATACCAAAACTTGTGGGATGTAGCAAAGGCAGTTCTTAGGAGAAATTTATATCTGGAGGTCAATGAATTGGGCATGCAATTGAAAAAGCTAGAAAAAAACAAATTGAAAATCCCCAATTAAATATTAAATTAGAAATAGTTTATTTAAATTATTAGAAAATTAGAATATAATATAAAATATAAAGAATATATATAATATAAAATATAAAAAATTAAAATATAAAGAATATAATAAAAATAACAAAAAATTAGAAAACCAAAATAGAGTTTATTAAAATTGAAATTAAGAAAACTATTGAATTAATAAATAAAACTAAGAGCTGATTTATGAAAAAAAAACCAATAAATTGGTAGACCTTTAGTCAATATGATAAAAAAAGAAGAAAACCAAACTATGGGTATCAAAAATGAAAAAGATGAATCTACCCCAATGAAGTGGAAATTAAAACAATAATTAGGAATTATTTTGCCCAATTGTATACACATAAATTTGACAATCTTAGTGAAATGGATGAATATTTACAAAAATAAGTTGCCCAGATTAACTGAAGAGGAAGTAAATTACTAAAATAGCCCCATCTCAGAAAAAGAAGTTGAACAAGCCATCAGCAACATCCCTAGGAAAAAATCTCCAGGTCCAGGTGGATTTACGAGCAAATTTTATCAAACATTTAAAGAAAAAGTGATTCCAATACTTTACAAACTATTTGGGAAAATTAGTGAAGGAGTCCTACCAAATTCATTTTATGACACAAAAATGGTACTGATCCCAAATCAGGAAGAGATAAAATGGAGAAAGGAAATTATAGACCAATATCTCTCATGAATATAGTCGCAAAAATTTTTAATAAAATATTATCAAAAAACTACAGCAACTTATCATAAGAATAATACACTTTGATCATGTAGGATTTATTCCAGGAATGCAAGGATGGTTCAACATTAGGAAAACCATCAATATAATTGATCATATAAACAACAAAACTAGTAGAAACCATATAATTATCTCAATAGATGCAGAAAAGGCTTTTGAGAAAATGCAACGTCTATTCCTATTAAAAGCACTAGAAAGCATTGGAATAAATGGAATTTTCCTTAAAATAATAGGTAACATCTATTTAAAGCCATCAGCAAGTATTATATGTAATGAGGATAAACTAGGAGCATTTCCAATAAGATCAGTGGTGAAACAAGGATGTCTACTATCACCCCTCTTATTCAATCTGGTACTGGAAATGTTAGCAATAGCAATAAGAGAAGATAAAGTAATTTAAGGTATCAAATTAGGTAAAGAAGAGACTAAGCTATCACTCTTTGCAGATGATATGATGATATACTTAGAGAATCCAAGAAAATCAAGTAAAAAACTACTTGAAACAATAAATAAACTTAGGAAAGTTGTAGGATATAAAATAAACCACATAAATCCTCAGCATTCCTATATTTTTCCAACAAAATCCAACAGCAAGATGTAGAATGAGAAATCCCATTTAAAGTTAATATAGACATTATAAAATGTTTGGGAATCTACCTGCCAAAACAAACCCAGGACCTATATGAGCAAAGTTAGAAAACACTTTTCACAGAAATAAAGTCAGATCTAACTAATTGGAAAAACATCAATTGTTTGTGGCTTGGTTGATCTAATATAGTAAAAATGACAATTTTACCTAAATTAAAATACATATTTAGTGCCATACTAATCAATCTACCAAAAAATTACTTTATAGACCTAGAAAAAATACTAACAAAATTCATTTGGAAGAACAAAAGGTCCAGAATATCAAGGGAATTAATGAAAAAAAAATGTTAGGGAAGGTGGGCCTAGCCATACCAGATTTTAATCTGTATTATAAAACAGCAGTCATCAAAACTATTTGGTACTGGCTGAGAAATAGAGTGGTGGATCAATGGAATAAACTGGGTACACAAGAGTCAGCAGTCAATGACTATAGTAATCTACTCTTTGATAAACCCAAAGACCCCAGTTTTGGGGATAAGAGTTCACTATTTGACAAAAACTGCTGGGAAAACTGGAATATAGTATAGCAGAAACTGAGCAGAGACCAATATCTAACACCATATACCAAATTCAAGTCTAAATGGGTGCACAATCTAGGTATAAAGGCTGATACTGTAAGCAATCTGGGACAGCAAGCTATAGTTTACTTGCCAGACTTATGAAAAAGGGAAGAATTTATGACCAAACAAGAGTTACAGAGCATTATAAAGTGCAAAGTGGATAATCCTGATTACACTAAATTGAAAAGTTTCTGTACAAACAAAGCCAATGTAATCAAGTTTAAGAGGGAAGTGGGATATTGGGAAAGAATTTTTACAAGTGTCTTATAAAGACCTCATTTCTAAAATATACAGAGAATTGAGTCAAATCTATAAGAATACAAGTCATTCCCCAGTTGACAAATGGTTGAAGGATATGAACCACCAATTTTCAGAGGAAGAAATTAAAGATATCTATAGGCATATGAAAAAAATGCTCTAAATCACTATTAATTAGAGAAATGCAAATCAAAACAACTCTGAGGTACCACATCTCACTGGTCATATTGGCTAAGATGACAAAACAGGAAAATGACAAATGCTGGAGGGGATGTGGGAAAATTGGAACACTAATGGTGGAGTTGTGAACTGATTAAACCATTCTGGAGAGTAATCTGGAACTATACCTAGAGGGCTATAAATAATTGCTTACCCTTAGACTCAATAATACCCCTTCGAGGGTTGTATCCCAAAGAGATCACAGAAGACCGAGAAAGACCCATATGTACAAAAATATTTATTGCAGCTCTTTTTGTGGTGGCAAAGCATTGGAAATTAAGGGCATGCCCATCAATTGGAGAATGGCTAAACAAGTTGTGGTATATGAATATAATGGAATACTATTGTGCTATAAGAAATGAGGAGTAGATGGATTACATATTTACCGGGAGAGACTTATACAAACTGATGTGGAGTGAGAAGAGCAGAATCAGGAGAAATTTGTATATAGTTACAGACACAATGTATGTATGATGACCATTTTGATAGACTGGACTCTTCTCAGCAATACAAGGTTTTAAGACAACTCCAAAAGACTCATGATGGAAGGAGATGTCTACATCCAGAGAAACAATTAGAAAGAATAGAGTTTGAATGCAGACTGAAACAAACTACCTACTCTCTTTCTTTTTCTTGTTTGGTTTTGTTTCCTCTTTGCCATTGTTCATTCCATCAGTTACAATCCTTCCTTACAACCTGACTCATGTCTAATGTGAAAGTATTTGCAGATCCTATACTTGATTGCATGCCACCATGGGGGTGGGGGGAGGAGAGAGAGGGGAGAAAATTTGAAACTCAGGGGAGTGTGGAACTGAATCTTGTAAACTAAAAGTGAACAAATAAATTAATAAAGACCTAAAAATAAAATAAGATAAAATATTAGCAAAGAGATTATAGCAACTTATCTGAAGGATAATTAATAAAAGGATAAATAATAAAAGATATTGAAGGAATTAGAATGGACAAAGAAGAAGCAAAACTAGCACCCACTACAGAGGATATGATGATGTATTTAGAGAATCAACTAAAAAAATTACTTGAAATAATAAACACTTTTAGCAGTTTTGCAGGAAATATAATGAAATCATCGGCATTTTTATATATAACTGACAAAGTCCAAAAACAAGAGATAAAAAGAGAAATTCCATTTAAACTTACTGTAGACATTATAAAATATTTCGCAGTCTATCTGACACAAACTCAAGAACCATATCAACACAATTGTGAAACAATTTTCACACAAATAAAGCCAGATCTAAATAATTGGAAAAATATTAATTGCTAATATGTAGGCCAAACTAATGTAATAAAAATGACAATTTTACCTAAATTAATTTATGTGTTCAAAGCCATATCAACCAAATTACCAAAAATTATTTTATAGAGCTAGAAAAAATAATAACAAAATTCATCTGGAAAAATAAAAGGTTCAGAAAATCAAGGAATTTCATAGAAAGAAATGCAAGGGAAGGCAGACTAGCTATATGAGGTCTTAAATTTTATTATAGGGCAGCAATCACCAAAACTACTTGGTGCTGGCTATGAAACAGAGGAGTAGGTCAGGGAAATAGGTTAGGAATGCAAGACATAATATTCAATGACTGCAGATATCTACTATTTAATAAATGCAAAGATTCCAGCTTCTGGGATAAGAACTTGCTATTTGACAAAGACTGTTGGGAAAACTGGAAAATATGGCAGAATCTAGGCATAAAACAACATTTCACACTGCATACCAAGATAACATGGAAATTGGTATATGATTTACACATAATGGGTGGTACCATAAGCAAATTAGAAGAGAAAGGAATAGTTTAACTGTCAGCTCTTTGGAGAAAGGAAGAATTTGTGACAAAACAAAAAATAGAGAACAATATGAAATGCAAAATAGATGATTTTTAGTACATCAAATTAAAAAGTTTTTGCATAAACAAAACAAATGCAGCTATAATTAGGAGGGAAGCAAGTCTTTCCCCAATTGAGAAATGGTTAAAGGATATAAATAAGGCAGTTTTCAGAAGAAGAAATTAAAGTTATTTATAGTTATACAAAAAAATATTCTAAATCATTATTGATCAGAGAAATGCCTATCAAAACAACTTTGAGGTACTGCATCATATCTATCAGATTGACTAACATGATAAAACAGGAAAATGATAAATGTTGGAGATGTGGGAAAAATGAAATACTAATGCATTGCTGATGGAGTTGTGAATTGATCCAACCATTCTGGAGTGCAATTTGGAACTATACCCAAAGGTTATAAAACTATGCATACTCTTTGACAGGAATACCACTTCTATGTCTGCATCCCAAAGAGATTATACAAATGGGAAAAGGAACAACATGCACAGTATTATTTATAGCATCTCTTTTTGTGACAAAGAATTGGAAATTAATGGGATATCTGTCAATTGGTGAATGCCTGCACAAGTTGAGGTATATGAATGTAATGGAATGCTATTGTGGTATAAGAAATGATGAGCAGGTGGACTTTAGAAAAACCTGGAAAGATTTATATGAACTGATGCTAAGTGAAATGAGCAGAACAAGAAAAACATTTTATGCAGTAACAACAACATTGTGTGATGGCTAACTTTCATAGATTTATTTCTTCTTAGCAATGCAAGGATCTAAGACAATCCCAAAAGACTCTCGATGGAAAATGCTTTCTAAATCCAGAGAAAGAATTCTGGAGTCTGAATGCAGATGGAACCATATTATTTTCAATCCTTTTCTTTTATTGCTTCTTTTTGTTTCATCCTTCTCATGGTTCTTCCCAAAGCTTCTAATTTTTCTTTACATTGTGAATAATGTGCAAATATGTATAATGTGAATGTATAAGTAGATACTACATCAGATTGCACAGTTTTGAGGAGGAGAGAGAAAAGGGAGGTGGAGAAAATTTAAAATTCAAAATCTTATGGAAGTGAGTGTTGAAAACTAAAAATAAACTAATTATTAAAAAATATACAATTGGTCACATGGGAAAAATCCACTGAAGAAAACAACTCCTTCAGAAGTAGAATTGGTCAAATGGAAAGGAGGTACAGAAGCTAACTGAAGAAAATAATTCCTTAAAAATTAGAATTGGGCTAGTGGAAGCTAAAGACTCTATGAGACATCAAGAAGTGATAAAAACAAAATCAAAAGAATGAAAAAAAAATAGAAGAAAATGTAAAATACCTCATTGGAAAGGTAACTAAAATGGAAAATAGATATGAGAGACAATTACGAATTATTGGACTATCTGAAGGCTATTATTAAAAAATGTTTCTGGACAACATCTTTCAAAAAATTATCAAGGAAAACTTCCCTTATAGCCTAGATCCAGAAGGCAAAACAGTCCTTTAAAGAATCCACAGATAAACTTCTGACAGAGATTCCAAAACAAAATCTCCAAGGAATATTGTAGCCAAATTCCAGTATTATCAGGTCAAGAAGAAAGTACTGCAAAGAGCCAGAAAGAAACCATTCAAATATCAAGGAGAGACAGTCAGGATTACACAGGGTTTAGGAGCTTCTATGTTAAAGGACTGGGGACTTAGAATGTAATATTCCAGAGACAAAGAAGCTTGGATTACAGCCAAGAATCAACTATCCAACAAAACTAAGCACAATATTCCAGGAGAATTAGAATCTGGTTCTAAAATATGAGGGGAATTTTCCTTGAGAATTTCTTTTTTTTTGGGGGGGGGTCACACCTTTTAATAGAAAATACAAAACACAAAACAGCTAGAGTAGAAAACGAGAGGGGGAGGGGGCAGGGCAGCGACAGCTACTTGGCAGCTACTTCCTTTTGTTTGGGGGGCAGCCTGTACAAACCCACCACCACAGCATGATCTCGCTCATAAGGCTCCAAGGTGAGCTGTGCCTGTGGCTTCATGTTTTCCTGCTGCATTTTCTTGACTTCGGAGGCAAACACAGCTTCTGGGGAAGCTGTGGAGTCTATGCAGTTGGCCTTAATGGAAATCACAAAGTGTCCACCGTTGCGCAGGAAGTTGTGTGCATTGAGAGCCACGATTCGGGACTGGTCTGGCTGAGCTACATCAGCAAAAATCACATCCACCATCCCAATGAGCATCCGGTATTTGTGGGGATGTCGCGCATCTTCAATGATGGGAATGATGTTCGTCCTCTTCTTGGCCACGTTGATGAGGTCTCGGCCAGATCGCTGAGAGAATTCGACAGCGTAGACCAGACCTTCAGGGCCCACGATGTCAGAGACATGCGAGACAGTGGTGCCTGATGCTGCTCCTAAGTACAGCACTTTGGCCCCAGGGCGGATGTGGATCTGATCCACTCCACCCAGGATGGCTGCAGCCAGCTTTGATCGGAAGGGGTTCCAGGCTCGGTACTCCAACTTCGCCTCACCATCCTCCACAGTTATTCTCTTCTCACCATAGACTGACTCCCCGGGAACCATGTTCTTTGTGACCAGGGCATCTTCCTTTCCTCGACAAATAAAAACTCCCTCATGTCGATGGGGCTCCACAGTGACCTTCTTTCCTCCTTGGAAACCTCCTCTACCTCCCCGGCCTCTGCCCCGACCACCAGGTGACTGGAACCCTCCTCGGCCACCTCCTCGGCCCCACGATCTCCAAAGCCACCACGGCCACATCCCCCAAAGCCTCCTTGGCCCCGAAAGCCTCCTCGGCCCCCTCAGTCACCACCTCTTCCACGACCTCCGAACCGCCCCAACCGCCCCCTCTGGGGCTGAATCCTGGCTTCATGGCACGTGGCTCGCTCTGCGGAGGAAGCGGAAGCAGCGTTGGGGGTCCGTCAGTAAGGTGGCCGCCGGCAGACACGCGGCTCCCATGCGCCACTGGGCCTTCAACAGCCAGGGCTACAAACACCAAGCGAGAATTTCTTGAAGGACGATTTCTAGGGTTTTTTTGATCATGGCTTTCAGATACTACAATAATTTTAAAAGTATCTCTCCTGGATCTCTTTTCCACATCAGTGATTTTTCCAATGAGATATTTCACATTAACTTCTATTTTTTTTCATTTGTTTGGATCTTTTTAATAGTATCTTGATTTCTCATAAACTCATTAGATTCCATGTGCTCCATTCCAATTTTTAAGGAATTATTCTCATCAGTGAGCTTTTGAAATTCTTTTCTCATCTGCCCAATTCTGCTTTTTAAGGCATTCTTCTCCTCGACTTTTTTGGCCTCTTTTGTCATGTCAGTTAATCTATTTTTAAGGTGTTATTTTCTTCAGTAAGGTTGTTGACTCTCTTTTCATTATTTTCTTACATCATTCTCATTTCTCTTTCCAATTTTTCCTCCACTTCTATTACTTGATTTTCAAAATCCTTCTTGAGCTCCTCTATGTCCTTTAAACAGTTCATATCTTTCTTGGAAGCTTTTGGTGTATAAGTTATGACTTCATTGTCTTCCTCTTCTTCCATGCTTTGATCCTTTTTGTCCCCCAAAAAGGAATCTAAAGCTGGATTGCTGTGCTTGCTTTGCTTCCTTTGTTTGCTCATATTGCTGCTCAATTACTTGAGTTTTGAGCTCTTTGCCACAATAGAACTCTGCTTCCAGGGAAGAGGGCTTTGTCCCAAATAGCTGGGGTTTTTGTGGCTGCTGGAGCTAACAGTTGGCCCCCCACAAGTTCTGGCTCATTGGTCACACACCCCAGGACCTCCAACCTAGATAGTGATCAAGATCCAGGAAGGTCAAGGCAAGAGCAATTACACCCCCCCCCCCAATGGTTGCCTGCTCCCCCTATGATCCACAGGCCAGGAGCTCTGAAGCAGCCACATGGAGGCAGCTGCATGGTCGTGGCACCTCTACCTCTTCTCACTCTGGGGCTGAGCCTGGATCACACTCAACCCCACCCTCCACCCCCCAGTTCCAACAGAGTTCTTCACTGACCTTTTACTTTGTCTTTGGCATTTATGGGTTGATATTTCTGGAAACTGCCATATCTCCTGGTGATACATTTTTCTGAGGTCCACTCCAGCTGCTACTGGTTGGGGCCACCCTGGGGCTAAACCCGTGGTCTTATGGTGGGCTGGGCTCAGCTCCCACCATGCTGTGATGGAACCTTTCTGTCCACCTACCTGGCTGCCTTCAGTGGGAGGTTTGTTTCTCTCTGTCACTTTGTGGTTTCTGTAGCTCTAAAATGTGTTTGGAGTCATATTTTATAGGCATTTGAGGTGATCATGCAGGGAGCTCGTGGAGTTTTCCTGCTTCTATGCTGCCATATTGTCTCTGCCCCTAAACTGTATCTCTTTTGGGGCATTTAGGATGAGTATACATAGAGGGTGTGTGTATAAACTGACTTTGATGTAATGATATAAAAAATTAAGGTGTTATAAAAATAAATGATTGTTCTGGGAGAAGAGGAAGGGGGCATAATAGGGTAAATTATATCACATAAAGAGGTTCAAAAGACCTACTACAGGAAAAGAAAATTATAGAGAAATTTCCCTAATGAATATTGATGAATAATTTTAAAGAAAATGTTAACAAAAAGATTACAGCAACTTATCTCAGGGATAATGCAATATGATCAGGTGGGATTTATACCAGGAATGCAGAGCTGGTTCAATATTAGGAATAACAAAACTAATAGAAATCATATTAATTTTCTTAATAGATGCAGAACAACTCAATGTTCATTCCTGTTGAAGACACTAGAGAGCATAGTAATAAATGGAGTTTTCCTTAAAATGATAAATAACATATTTCTAAAACATCAACAAGCATTATGTGTAATGGAAAAAAGCTAGAAACTTTCCCAGTGGGACCAAGGGTGCAACAAGTATGCCCATTATCATAATTATTAATCAATATTGGTCTCGAAATTTTAGCTTTAGAATTAAGAGGAGAAAAAGCAATCGAAGGAGTGAGAATAGGCAATGAGGAAACAAAAGTATTACCTTTTGCAGATGGTATGCTGGTATAATTGGAGAATCCTAGAGAATCAACTAAATAACTACTTGAAATAATTAACAACTCCAGAAAAATTTCAGGATATAAGATAATCCTACATAAATCATTGGCATTTCTTTATATTATTAACAAATCCCAGCAGTAAGAGAAAGAGCAATTCCATTTGAAATACCTGTAGACAATATAAAATATTTTGGAGTCTACCTGGCAAGAGAAACCCAAAATCCTATGAACAAAACTACAAAACACTCTTCACACAAATAAAATCAGATCTAAACAACTGGAAAAAAATATCAGTTCCTCATGGGTAGGCAGTTAACATAATGAAAATGTCACTTTTACCTAAATTGATTTATATTTTCAGTACCATATAAACCAAACTACCAACATATAATTGTTTTTATTTTCAGCACTCATTTCCACAATATTTTTAGATGCAAAATTTCTCCCCTACACATCCCAAGATGTCAAGCATACTGATTACCCTTTCCCCCAGTCTATCCTCTCTTACATTCCCCCTTTCCCCCTCCCCTAAGCCCCTTAACCCTTACTTTCTTGTAGGGAAAGATGGATTTCTATACCCCATTGCCTGTATATCTTATTTCCTGGTTGCATGTAAAAACAATTTTTTAACATTTGTTTTAAAAACTTTGAATTCTAAAATTACAGACACATCTGTGATGACTAACTTTGATAGAGTCAGATATGCAAGACTATAAGACAACAGGGGCAGCTAGGTGGAACAGTGAATAGAGCACCAGCCCTGGAGTCAGGAGGACCTGAGTTCAAATTTGGCCTCAGACACTTAACACTTACAAGCTGTGGGACCTTGGGCATATTACTTAACCCCAATTGCCCTGTCTTCCTCTGTCCAAAAAGCAAAAAAAAAAAAAAAAAAGAATAAAAGATTATAAGACAACTCCAAAAGACTCACGATAGAAAGGAATATCTGCATCCAGAAAAAGAACTACAGAGTCTGAATGCAGATTGAAGCAAACTACTTGCTTTCTCTCTTTTTTGTTTTGTTTTGTTCTTTCTTTCTCCTTGTCCATTCCATTGGTTATAATTCTTCTTTACAACTTGACTAATGTCTAATGTGAATGTATTTGTAGAATCTATATTGGATTGCATGCCCACATAGGGAAAAGAGGGGGGAGGAGAAGGAGGAAAAAATTTGGTGCTCAAAAGCTTGTGGAATTGAATGTTGTAAAATAAAAGTAAATGAATTAATTAATTAAATAAAAATAAAAAACACTTTTAATTCTAGATTCTCTACCTTCTTCCCTCCTTACCCCCATCCTCACTGAGAAGACAAGCAAATTAATATAAATTATACATGTATAGAAATGCAAAACATTTCGATAGTAGTCATATTTTGAAAGACTATATTTCCCTGCTTCTCATCCCCCCATTTATTCTGTTTTCTTCTTTGACCTTGTCCCTTTTCAAAAGAGTTTGCTTCTGATTAACCCCTCCCCCAATTTGCCCTCTTTTCTATCATTCCCTCCTATAATCTCCTTCCCCCCTACTTTCCTGTAAGGTAAGATATCCAAATGAAGGTGTATTTTATTTCCTCCTTAAACCAAATCCAATGAGAGTAAGATTGACTCATTCCCTTTTACCACTGCACTATTCCCCTCCAGGGTAACAACTTTCTCTTGCCTTTTTTATGTGAAATAATTTACCCTATTCTATATCTCCCTTTCTTCTCCCAATATATTCCTCTCTCATCTTTTAATTTTATCATTTTAATATCATCCCTTCATATTCAATTCACCCTGGGCCCTCTATCTATGTATGCATATACACACACACATATATACACATATCTGCATATACACACACACACACACACACACACATATATATATACATACACATATATTCAGATATATGCAAACACATATACACACTTAGAAATATATAAATATATACACCTATACATAAATATTGCCATACATACATGCATACATACATACATATATACTTGAACTATCCTAATACTGAGAAAAGTCTCATGAGTTATAAATATCATCTTTCCATGCAGGAATGTAAACAATTCAACTTTAATAAGTTCCATACAATTTCTCTTTCCTGTTTATCTTTTCATGCTTCTCTTGCTTCTTGTATTTGAAAGTCAAATTTTCTGTTCTGCTCTGGTCTTTTCATCAAGAATGCATGAAAGTTCTCTATTTTATTGACTATCCATATTTCCCCCTGAAGTATGATATTCAGTTTTGCAGGGTAGGTGATTCTTGGTTTTAATCTTAGCTCCTTTGACCTTTGAAACATCATATTTCAGGGCTGCCAGGTAGCACAACGAGTAAGAGCACCAGCCCCAGTGTCGGGATGACCTGGGGATCGAATCCAGGCTCAGACACTTAGCACCCACCCAGAAACACCTGGCCATGTAACCTTGAGCAAGGTACTTAACCCCAATTGCTTTAAAAAATATTTCATATTTCAAGCCTTCTAATCCCTTACTGTAGAAGCTGCTAGATATTCTGTTATCCTGATTGTGTTCCCACAGTACACAAATTGTTTCTTCCTGACTGTTTGTAATATTTTCTCCTTGACCTGGGAACTCTGGATTTTGGCTATAATATTCCTAGGAGTTTTCTTTTTGAGATATTTTTAAGGAGGCTATCAGAGGATTCTTTCAATTTCTCTTTTGCCCTCTAGTTCTAGAATATCTGGGCAGTTTTCCTGCATAATGTCTTGAAAGATCATGTCTAGGATCCTTTTTGGATCATGGCTTTCAGATAGTACAATAATTTTTAAATTATTTCTCCTAGTTCTATTTTCCAGGTAAATGTTTTTTTGCCACTGAAATATTTCATGTTGTTTTCTATTTTTTCATTCTTTAGGATATGTTTTTAATATCTTAATTTCTCACAAAGCCATTAGCTTCCATTTGCCCCTTTCTAATTTTGAAGGAATTATTTTCTTTAGTGAGATTTTGAACTCCCTTTTCCATATGGCCAATTCTGCTCTTTAAGACATTCTTTTCCTTGTTGACTTTTTGGACCTCCTTTGTCATTTGTGTGTTAGTCTATTTTTTTAAGATCTTATTTTCTTAAGTATTTATTTGGGTCTCCTTTAGCAAGCTATTGATTCATTTTTCATGATTTTCTCATATCACTCTCATTTCTCTTCCCATTTTTTCCTTTACTTCTCTTATTTGATTTTCAAACTCCTTTTCTGAGCTCCTCCATGGCCTGTGACCAATTCATATTTTTCTTGGAGGCTTTTGATGCAGGAGTTTAGACTTTGTTGTCTTCTTCTGGTTCTATAGTTTGATCTTCTTTGTCACCAAAGAAGGATTCTATAGTCTGATTTCTTTTCCTCTGTTTACTCATTTTCCCGGCCAATTACTTGACTTTTGAGGTCTTTGTCATGGTAGAACTCTGGTCCCAGAGTGGAGAGTGTTGTGTCCCAGTTGTCTGGGGTTTTGCCCAGCTGATATCAGAGCTACTTCTAGGCACCTGTCTCAACTGTGAGGAGGATTCCCTCTCCATAGTCACCACCAGCTCTGTCATGACAGCATTCTTACTCACCCCAGGACCACCACCCAAGACTTTGACCCAGATCCAAGCAGGGCAAAGCAAGAGAATCATGCCTCAGTGCCAGCAAAGAGATACCTGCATTTGTCCTCTCATCTGCAGCTTGGTCCCCCCATCATCTGTAGGCCTAGAACTCTGGAAGCACCCATTGCTTCTGTTGCTGCTGCTACCACCACAGGTGCTCCCACCTCAACAATCCTGGGCCAGGGACTGGACCATAGTCTTCTTGGTGACAACCCATGTCCAACAGAGTTTCCACCCTTATCTTTTACTTTGTCTTTTGTGTCTGTGGATTGAGAAGTCTGGAAACCACCTGCCAGCGATTCAGTCCATGGAGGTCTGCTCTAGCTTGGTTTGTGCCTGTGTAGCCCTCGCAGTACTGTGCTCTGCTCCCAACCTGGTGCTATAGACCCTTCCTGTTCTACCTGCCAGGCTGTCATAAATGGGAGATTTGTTTCACTCTGTTGTTTTGTGGGTTCTGTAGCTGTAAAATTTGTTTAGAGCCATTTTTTACAAGTATTGGAGGTAATTGGGGGATACGCTCCAGAAAGTCCCTGCTTTTACTCTGCCATCTTGACTCTGTCCCACCCAGCAAATTATTTTGCAGACCTACAAAAAATAATAGCAAAATTCATCTGAAAGCACAAAAGATCTAGAATATCAAAGGAATTAATAGAAAAACATGCAAGCAAAGGTGGCCTATCTGTACCAAAGCTAAAACCATATTCCCAAGAAACAATCATCAAAACTATTAGTACTAACTAAGAAATAGAATGAAGGCTCAATGGAATAGGCTAGGAATGCAAGTCACAATAGTAAATGACTATAATCTACTGTTTGATAAATGCAAAGACTCTAGCCTCTGGGATAATAACTCATTATTTGACAGAAACTTCTGGGAAAACTGAAAAATTGTACGACAGAATCTAGGCATAATGCAACATCTCACACTGGGTATATGATTTAGACATAAAGAGTGATATCATAAGCAAATTAAGAGAGGAAAGAATAGTTTCTCTGTGAGATTTATGGTGAAAGGAAGAATTTTGACAAGACAAAAGATTGGAGAACATTATGAAATGCAAAATTGATCATTTTGATTACATTAAATTTAAAACATTTGACACAAACAAAGCCAATGTAACCAAGATTAGAAGGTAAAGAGAAAGCTGGGAATCAATTTTTACAACCAATATTTCTGATAAAGGTCTAATTTCTCAAATATATAAGGAACTGAGTCAAATTTACAGGAATACAAATTATTCCCCTATTGACAAATGGTCAAAGAATATGAACGGGCTACTTTCAGATGAAGAACTTAAAGTTATCTACAGTCATATAAAAAAATGTCCTACATCACTCTTCATTTGAGAAATGCACATTTAAACACCTCACACATATCAGATTGGCTAACATTACAAAACAGAAAAATGATAAATGTTGGGAAAGACATGGGAAAATTAGAATACTAATGAATTGTTGGTGGAGTTGTGGACTCATCCAACCATTCTAGAGAGCAATTTGGAACTATGCTTGAAGGGCTATAAAACTGTGAAAATCCTTTGATCTAGCAAAACCCCTACTAAGTCTGTATCCCAAAGAGAGCATAAAAAAGAGAAAAGCACCCACATGCACAAAAATATTTATATCAGACCTTTTTGTGGTGGTAAAGGATTAGAAACTGAGGTAATGAGGGAATGCCCATCAATTAGGGAATGACTAAAGTTAGTTCATATGAATAGGATGGAATACTATTTTGCTATAAGAAATGATGAGCAGGAGGACTTTAGAGTACCATGGAATGATTTATACAAACATGCTGAGTGAAGTGAGAACCAGGAAAATATTTACAAAGTAACACTGTGTGATGATCAGCTTTGTAGACTTAGATCTTCTCAACAATACAATGATCCAAGACTATTCCAAAGAAACATGATGGAAAATCCTATCCACATTCAAAGAAAGAACTATTTTCACTTTTTTTTTGTTTTCTTCCTCCTGGTTTCCCTTTTCTTCTGATTCTTCTTTCACAATCTGATTAATGTGGAAATGCATTTAATATGATTGTAATGTATATAACCTATATCAGATTGCATGCCATCTTCAGTAAGGAGAATTAATTTGAAATCCAATCTTATATAAGTAAATATTGAAAAGTATCTTTACATGTAATTGGGAAAAAATAAAATAAAGTGTGAAAAAAGAAATCTAGGATAAGAGAATTGTCTGGAAGATAGTGGATGTTGAAAAAATCTGTCATTCAAGTGGAGTAAGAAATAAAACACAACAAAAATTTGCATTGAAGAAGAGAGAACCAGAAAGATTGTGCAATGATAATACAAAACATAATAAAACAGTTTCATCAAAGGAGGTCGGTGAAACTCTAGACTTTCTGCAAATTAAGAAGATGTAGGACTGGTTAAGATCAATTGTAATTGACTGAAATGTTTTATTATACTGCATTAATTGCTAACAAAGCACATTACCATCATTTAGTTAGAAATTTCCTTACATTTCTCTCTCTCTTCACCAAATATGTCAATTACAGGTTGGCTGAAGTTTGAAAAAAGTTATTATTAATATTAATCTTACTGTCCATTGTCATCCACCAAATATATTTAAGTATACAGAATATTTTCCACACAAGAATGCAAGGAAATTTAGACAATATTCTAAGTAAAACAAATTAGACGATTAGTTTTCAGAAGAGAGGAGGATGACTGCTAAATAAGAATATTTGGCTAGAAGAATTCTAAATTATTTTTCATCTATAAATCTATCATCCTATGATCTAAGAAGTTGAGAGTACTTAAAAGCATGCTTTATGAGGATCCATGAAAATCTGGGAGCTGTTTTTCCTGTACAAGAGAAAATATATGAACAATGCTTGCTATCTTCAATATTTGTAGGGTGAAGTAAAAATGATTAGACATGCTCTGCAAGACCTTAAAGGGTAGATTTAGGAGTGGTGGTTGAATATTTAAGAGTAGTTTCATGCTTGTTGGAAAGAAAAATATCCGAACAATAAGGGCGACAAAGAGGGGGAACAGACTTCCTACAAACATAGTTAATTAAGTTTTCTTTACCTGAATGGCTTAAAGTTGAAGTTGAAGGATTACATTTAGGGGAAGTTGAAAGGGAATTGCTGTTTTGGAACAAGTTGGACTAAATGACCTCTAAATTCCCTCCTAATTTAGGGAAGCAAAATGAATTCTACACAGTATCATGAATATCTGGGACTTTAACATGGATCCTTCAGACATCAAATTCAAAATTACCTTTCCCATACCATTCTCTGTCTTTACTCACAGATAACTCAAAGACACTCTTGTTTTATTTATTTTTGAACCAGGTAATGATTACCTGTCGAAGTGTTAAGGCTGCATGATGCTAGCATATACTTTTGAAAGGTAAAAAAAGTCAATAATCCAGTTATTTTGTCCATTTAAAATCCACATAATTTACATAATTATTACTGCTCCCAATTTGACTAAATTTAATTCAATTCAATAAACAGTGATAGAGTACTTAGTCTTGTTTGCCTCCTTATGTGGGGGAGCAGAAAGATCACCTTTGAGTCTTTTTCCATTCTCATTGCAATGTAATGGCCCTATGAAGTGACTGATTCAAAATTAAGGAAACAGTATTTAAGTGAAACTTGATTTTTTCCCCTCCTGTATACAAGGGCAGCATATATTTCAAATCACCTCATGTCTTACAAATAATCAGAATACATAATAACATTGGATAAATGAAAAAGAGATGTGGAAAAGGTTTTGAGAAATCTAAAATGGAAAAGATTCCCTGGCTGTAGGGAAGGTTCAGGAAAGGTTTTATGATTTCAATTCTATAAACTTTTATTGAAAATCTACTATGTGGGAAGAATTGTCCTAGCCCCTATGCCTACAAAGACCTCCCCCCAACCCCCAATATTGAAAGAATTGTCCCTTTCTTCAAGTTTCTTACTATATTCATGCAGATAGGAATCAGATAGATTTAGAGAACTGGGGACTGGGTGGTTTTGAGAGTTGCAGAAAATGGATAAAAACACCCCAAATTTAGGGAATAATACAGGCAAACGTGTGGAGATGGTCAAGGAAGTATTTAGGGGAATTGTGATTACTACAGTTTGACTTGAATGTAAGTTATGCTACAAAGGTTGGTTGGGGCCAGATCACAAAAGGCCCTCTGAGAGGTAAACATCTGGCTAAGGATTCCAGATGGATTTGGGGACAATAGAGCAACATTGAAGTTATTTTGAACAGGGAGGTCAATTACTTTGCTGTCTAATGCTTAATGATTCTAGAAATAATATTACTGTATGTGATGTGTGAAATAGAAGATACACATTCTTATTTTCATAAGCCTTAATGTTCCTTTGGGGCAGTTAGAAATGTGTCATGCATGGCATAAGCCTACAGACATATAACATGACAAAAATTCCTTTCATTGTCCATTTTGGCACTAATTTGGCCCGATTATTGCTGACAATCCTCAAATACAGTGAAATATTCTAGGGCAAAAGGGATATTCCAATCATTAAGAGATATATTTGTATTTCCAGCACCTGGTAAGATCCTGGCATTTAGTATGCACTTAATAAATGTTCATTTTTGTCAATGACATTGCTGTGACTGAATTTGTCACCTTTTCATAGATTGTTATGACACTGTGTAGACATAAACCATAAAGACTGGTCATATGATCATACATACATGGAAATTCTCAGGACAATGGTGGCATATTTCACCTAATTTATTAGAGAGTTAATTCGTTTTCAGGCAATTTAGGAGGGGGCAGGTAGGAGAGGGAAATTAAGAAGAGGGAGTTTTCATTAACTAGAGCATAGGAAATGAAAGAAGATATATAGTAAGAGGTTTCCAGGTTAACTCCCAAACTAGATTTCAAATGTTTTGTTTTGTTTGTTTTCCTCCATATTGTTTGAAGTGGCTTATTTGTGTAATAAAGTGGGGGAAGAGGGAAGGTGGAGAGGAGAGAATATATCTTCTCTAGACTCTTCCATTCTCCCTCCCTCCTTTTTAAAGATACATATAGACTCCCTGTCCTCTGAAAATCTTCT
>NW_027186446.1:3770283-3805503 GCF_028583685.1 Petaurus breviceps papuanus | reverse complement strand
TCTCTCTCTCTCTCACACACACACACTCACTCATTCACTATTCTCACTGCTTGTTAGATTTTGGAAACTTGAATTCATCTCTTATAAATAAGGAAACTGAGATACATAAGCAATGACAAACACTGCATTTTGTATTTTAAAGACCTGGGTTTGAATTAGTCTTTTCCAATTACTATTTGACAGACATTAAATATTTAATTTTCCTTCTCTGTCCTTCACTTTCCTCTCTTGTAAACTGAAAGTATTCAACAAAATAATTTCATAAAATCTTTTTAATTTTAAATAGTCCACACAGCCCATTAATGTTAGAGAAAGAATTCAGGTCTCCAGAATATTTTAGTCCTGTGCTAACCCCAATACAATATTTCAATACTTTAAGGAAGCAGTTTCACTAAGAATGAGTTCAGGTGCTTTGTTGCTGCTGTTGATGTTGTTGTTTATGCTCATAGGAACCTCATCTTATTTTCCTGGTTCTTGAAATACTTTCTTTCAAAGAAAAAAGAATAATTCCTTGTGACTTTGTATACAATAGTAAAAGTCTATCTCCAGGATTGTGGGACTCCTTTGTTTTTTAAAACAAAACAAAACAAGAGAGATGGTTTCTTTGAAGACAGAAGACAACACATTTTTTATCAAATATCATATTTTCTGGCTCTGCCATTAATTTATAAAAATTTACATCAAAAATGCATGCTGGTGACTATAGTCTTTAGGGACAACTATTGGCTCCTCAGTGATGTTTTCCTGCACTAAAGGCAATTATTGTTGCTTCTAGCTGTAATAAAAAAATAACAGAAACAGATAGAAGTGTCTTCATTGAAATTGAGCTGAAACTCCCACTGTGGAAATAATCAGAAAATTAAAAGCTCGGCAATCTTGCAAATAACATTGCAACTTAATATTATTGGAACATAACATTATTATCTCTTTTTATAGGGAAAACAAACATAAATACATTTTCAAATGACACCATAATATTAGTTTTATTTTATTGGTTGGAGAAAAAAAAAGATCTAAAGAACAATAACTTTTTAGGGTTGTGCAAATGGAACACTGGGGATTTGTGAGAAATGATCAGCTATGACAGGATATGTGGCTTCCATAGGATCAGGTCAGCATCTTCCTTTCACAGCATCAAGCTCAATCTGACATTTGAGGCAGTACCCCCCTCCTTCATCATTTCCCATCTGGAGACTTCTGTAACTATGGATTATTCATGGTTGGCAAATTGTCTTTATTAATCGACAAACCTGACCTTATCATTTGAATAATCAAGAGTGTGTGACTTAAGAATTATAAAAGGATATACTTTAGATCAGAATCTATATTCCTATTTCCAATATGAAGAGTCAGACATGAAATGCTAAATTTTGAAAGAACTTCAGAGACACTTAACGAAACCTGAACATTAAGTTATAGTAGAGATGATGGATCTGGAGTCAATGAACTTGAATTCAAGGGACATTGCCTGTCTGGACATGACTTGTTTCATTTGCAAAATGAGCCAGTTGTACTAGAAGTACTAAGATAACTTCTAATTCTATATCCTATGAATCCCCACATTAAGAAGATGAGAAAATTGAAGTCTAGAAAATGAATATTATCTGCCAGATGTTATAAGAGAAGTTCCTGGAAATGTAAGGATCAGAATGATTTTTCCTGACTCCCAGACCAATCCTCTTACCTTTATACTGAAATCTTCCTTTCTACTCCATTGCCTACTAAAGTCCTCAAGGACTTTAAGATTCATATTGCTGATTCATGGATTTGGTCTCCCAGTTCTATGAACTCAATTCCAAAAACCTATCCATCCTACTTCAGCAGCCACCTGAAGCAGCCAGCCTTCAACTTCAACATTAAATTCTTCAATAAATATTAGCTAAGTTCTAACTGTATTGAGCATGGTATGCTAAATTCTAGGGGTGAGATAAATTTTAGATAGGGAATGATTTTATCTCAACTCCCTAGCAGATGGAATTGTACTCCTGTATGACCTTGAATTGTAAAGTTACTCCATCCTCTGTCTTTCTACCATTGCCCAATATTCTTACTGAAACTTCATTAGCTGGTTATGAAGAAAGAAGACTTAAACATAAAAGACTATTCTATACAATGTCAGACTGAGAGATCATTGAAAAGTTCAGCTCACTGAACTATCAAAAAAATACCTCTCAAAAAGAGCTATGGTAGCAAACAGTAAGAAACCCCAAAAAGCCTCAAAAGAAAATTAACTAATAGAAAAGGAAAAAAAGAATAGTCAGTGATAAAAAAAAAAACAAACCCCTGAAAAGAAGACAATGAATGGAATAAATAATGAATTAACTTTAATATTGGCTTCAAGAATGGAATTGGAATTATTGTGAGATACATAAATGTAGCTAATAATTTTGACAAATATAGGAAATCAGTAAGAAAAACTGGCAGAAAAATAAATAGAAGATAAAAATAATATCTTTGAAATATTAATAAAATATTAGTAAAAACTAGTGATTTGCTTAGAATTTCAATTTCTATTGGATGACAAAATATGATGAAATAGTGGAAGAAAAATTAAAATAGTCTCAGAAAGCAAACCAACTGGAAAAAATAACTTGTAATTTGAAAACACAGATGATAGAGTATAGGAGCATAGCTTAAAGAGAGAAACCAAGAATTATGTAAAGAAAGAAAAGTGGAAAAAAAATATCAACTTATTTTAGTTAAATGTTAAAATTCCTTGAATTATTCAAATCAAAGATTGGATATAGATTGAGAGAGTCAACAGGCCACCAATAGAAAATAGCCCCAGCTTCAACTCATCTGATACTTCACCATCAAACTCTAAGACAGGAATGACAATGAATGCATTTTATAAGCAGTCAAGGAGAAAAAGAAAATACATCGAGAGAGAGAGAATTTAAATAATGAGACTTTTTCACTCAAAGAGCAGTTTTATAAAAAGGGGCAGAGCAGGATTTATTGGAAATTGGAGTTTGGACATCATGGCTCACATTTGTGATTCTTCCTGACAGGAAAACTGAGACTGAAGAATCTCTTGATCTTGGAAATTTTATGTTGTAATGAGTAAAAACACTCAACGTTAATTTCAGCATTAATTTGATGAGCTCCCAGGAACTTAGGGCATTCTGGTTACCTAAGAATGAAAAAACCATCAGCCCAGGTTGTAAACAACTATATTTGGAGAAAAGAGGGAAATGGAGGAGAGGAGGAGAAAGGAGGAGAGGAGAGGAGGGGAGAAAGGAAGGAAGGAAAAAGAAGGAAATCAAGACAAATTGAGCTACTTCCTCAAATCAGTTGCACAAAATAAGCATACATTTTGAAGACAAAATATAGTCTTTAAAAACAACTTGAGAATTTCAGGAATTTATAGAAATAATGCAAATCCTTTGGATGATAAATCCATCGGGAGAAACCAAAATCAATTCGGGATAACATTTAGAATTATTAATGTCCAATCACTGAAACTATTCAAACTCTAAAGAGAGTTGGCAAAGAATCCATATTTTGTTTTAATCAACAATTATCTCATTTTAATTACTTATCAGTCATGGTGGGGCAAGAGAAAAAAGAGGTTGACTTCATTAAAAATTATCTCATTGTAAACATCTTAGAAGAACATCACACAACTGAATCTTTGGCTGGATCAGCAACCATTTCAATGCAAACCCAATGGGAGGAAATCAAATTAGCAATAAGTTTTCATTCATTGATAACTAAAGAATGTGGTTGTAGTAAGGGGGGTGGAGTCAAGACGGCAGAGCAGAAACAGGACCTCCATGCAGCTCCAGCTCCTACCACCTCCAATTCATGTAAAAGGGGATTCTGAAAAACCTTTGGAGCTACAGAACCCACAAAATGACAGAGAGAAGCTAACCTCCTGCTGAGGACTGCCCGACAGGCCGGCAGAAATCGGCCAGTGCAGCAGTCTGGGAGCCGAGCCCACCATCGTGGGAGTGTGAGGTTTTAGCCACAGGGCAGGCCTGACCAGCCTCTAGCTGGAGGGAGTTCAGATCACCAGCATCTGTGGCAGTTTCCAGAATTATCAACACATAGATGCTAAGGACAAAGTGAGAGGTCAGGGCAGTGTAGCCGTTGGGACCCAATAGTAGGGAGTGTGTCAGTTTTGGGCCCTGGGGTGAGAAGCAGCTGAGGGCTGTGGCACAGCTGCCACCACGTGGCAGCTTCAGCTCCCTGCCTGCAGAGTGTACAGTGACCAAGTGACCAGTTTGAGGGATAATTGCTCTTGCTTTAACCTGCTTGGATCTAGATTGTGGACTAGGGTAGAGGTCCTGGGGTATGTGCAGCTTGCCAGAGCATGTGGAGGCTTAAGAGAGGGCACCCAACTAATACCTCTGGCAGCTATGAAAAAACCCAACATTTGGAACGAAGCTCCTCTGTCTGGTGGCAGAGTCCTACTGTGGCAAAAAACCCAAAAGTCAAGTAATTGAGTGGCAAAATGAGAAGGCAAAGGAAGCAAACAAAGCTAAGTAATCCAACATTAGACTCCTATTTTGAGGACAAAAAGGATCAAAGCATGGAACAGGAGGAAGGCAATGAAGTCAGAATTCTGGCACCAAAAGCTTCCAAGAAAAATATGAGCTAGTTACAGGACATAGAGGAACATAAGAAGCAGATAAGAGAAGTGGAGGAAATATTGGGAAGAGAAATGACAACAATGCAAGAAAATTATGAAATGAGAATCAACAGCCTGACTGAGGAAAATAAAACCTTAAAAAATAGTCTAACTCAAATGGCAAAAGAGGCTCAAAAAGGCAATGAGGAGAAGAATGCCTTAAAAAGCTGAATTTGCTAGATGGAAAAAGAATCTCAAAAGCTCACATAGAAGAATCATTCCTTCAGAATTACATTAGAGCAAATGGAAGCTAGTGACTTTATGAGAGATCAAGATACTATTAAACAGGTCCAAACAAATGAAAAAATAGAAGGCAATGTGAAATATCTCATTGGGAAAACCACTGACCTGGAAAATAGATCCAGGAGTGATAATTTAAAAATTATTGGACTACCTGAAAGCCATGACCAAAAAAAGAATCTAGAATTCATCCTTCAAGAAATTCTTAAGGAAAATGGCCATGATATTTCAGAATCAGAGGGCAAAATGAGGTTGAAAGAATCTACTGATCACCTCCTGAAAAGGATCCCAAAAAGAAAACTCCTAGGAATATTATAGGTAGTTTCCAGAATACCCAGATCAAGGAAAAAAATATTACAAGCAGCCAGGAAGAAACAATTTGAATATTGTGGAAACACAATCAGGATAACCCAGGATCTGGTAGCTTCTGTACTGAGGGATCAAAGGGCTTGGAATATGATATTCTGGAGAGCAAAGGAGCTGGGATTAAAACCAAGAATCACCTCCCCAGCAAAACTTAGTATCATGTTTCAGAGGAAAATATAGTCATTCAGTGGAATAGAGGATTTTCAAGCATTCTTGATGAAAAAAACAGAGTTGAATAGGAAATTTGACGTTCTGATACAAGAAGTAAGAGAAGCATGAGAAGGTAAACAGGGAAAAAAAATCATAAGGAACTTATCAAAGTTGAATTACTTATAGTACTACATGGAAAAATGATAGCTGTAACTGATAAAACTTAGTATCAAAATAGTTGAAGGGAAAAGAAATATATATGGATATATATACATACATATATGTCTATATTGGAGGGTATACAGGCATATGAATACATATGTGAATGTGTGTATATATGTTTAAAAGTATACATAGATAGAGGGCAGAGGACCAATTTAGTAGGAAGGGATGAAACTTAAAAGGTGAAATTAAAAGGTGAGAGAGGAATATAATGAGAGGAGATGTGGAGAGACAGAATGGGGTAAACTATCTCATATAGAAGAGGCAAGGGAAAATGGTTACAGTGGAGGGGAAGAATAGGAAGGCCAAAGGGAATGGGTCAAACTGATTCTCATTGAATTTGGCTCGGGAAAGGAATGACATACACACTAAATAGGGTATCTCACCTTACAAGAGAGTAGGGGGGAAGGGGATGAGAGGGTTCATGATGGAAGGGAGGGCAGGCTGGGGGGAGGGAAGTTGGCAGCACCCCATTTTGAAAAGGGATGGGATCAAAGTAGAGAATAGAACAAGTTGGAGGTGAGATAGGAGGGAGGGAAATATAGCCAGTCTTTTACTATATATCTACTATGGTAATGTTTTACTTTAGCTACACATTACAACCTATACTGCATTGCTTATCTTCCCAGTAAGTGTGGGTAACAAGGGAGGAGGGGAATGAATCTGGAATTCAAAGTTTTCAAATCAAATGTTTATTATATATACTATTATTAATACTATTTTACATGCAATTGGGAAATGCACTGGAGCATAGAGATCCACCATGCCCTACTGGAAAAGTTGAAGGGCGTATGGGAGAACATATGGGAGAGAACAGATTGGAGGAGGGGATGTACTGTAGGACTGCTATTTTGGGGCAGTGGGGGGAGGGTGGGAAATGGGGAGAAAATTTGCAATTCAAAATCTGGTGGAAATGAATGATGCAAATCAGAAGTTACTGAAGCACTTGAAAAATGAAAAAAAAGAATGTGGTTGTAACTCACAAGAATGAAAATTCTAAACAAATATTTTTAAAAGAAAGATGGTGTCAGAAGAGGTATGATTTTCTTATGGCAGTTACAAATATGGAAAAGGAAAAATGAAGAGAGATATAAGGCAGAATAGGTTAGTAAAGATCAGCAATCCTAATTAGTATGATGTGTGTATATGATTTAATTTTTTTTAAGTTATAGTGATAATAGTACAATTAATTGAATCCATTTGGCAATTATCATAATGTTAAGTCTTATATCTGTGTACTGTATAACATATTGGCCTTATATTGATAATAAAGAAATATGGAATATTCTTTCTTGATTAAAAAAGATATAAAAGTTTATTACAGATGAAGAGCCAAAATTAATAGCTATAACACAGAACATAAATGAGCTGAATTTCCTACAAAAATAAAAGTGCTACTTAATTGATTTAAATTACAAAAACAAAGGACATTTATTGGCTACAGGAAATTCAACCAAGGCAAAAAGAAACATTCTCATTAGAAATCAGAGAATGGACTAAAATTTACTATGTTTCACCTAAGTTCAGAAATCATAGTCATAATATTGAACAAACCTGAATTTTAATTATTAATATTATAAGACATCAAAAGGATATTATGCCATATTTAAAGAGGACATTGACAGTGTAATAACATCAGTCTTAATTATTTGTACACACAACATCATGACCACTATATTTTTAAAGGAAAAGTTAATTGACCTAAAAAAAGGCTTAGGTGGAAAAAAAAAAGATCATCTTATAAGACTATCTTTGTCGTAACAGCATTTGGAAAGCAATTTTAAAAATAATGAAGAAATGGCGGCCAGGTGACTCAGTGAGTAAGAGCAATGTCTCCAGTGTTGGGATGACCTGAGGTTCAAATCCAGGCTCAGATACTTAGCACCACACCTAGAAATAAGTGGCCGTGTAACCCTGAGCAAGTTACTTTACCCCGATTGCTTAAAAAAAAAAATAAAATGTATCCCTTTGACTTACAAGTTTCTTCAGGGGCAGCCAGGTGGGTCAATGAGTAAGAGCAGCGGCTCCAGTGTTGGGATGACCTGGAGATCGAACCCCGGGCACAGATACTCAGCACAACACCCAGAAATAACTGGCCGTGTAACCTTGAGCAAGTTACTGAACCCGGATTGCTTAAAAAACAAAAAAAAAAATAATTAAAAATAATTAAAAATCATGAATAAATGAGGTAGGCAATTAAATAGTGTGTCAAGAATTTGTTAATTATATTACATTTGGAAACCCTTTTAAGTATGTATTAGATTTAATTACTGCTCAGATTTATTCCAATTTTCACATTTATCTGATTATCTTAATGGACTGTTTCAAAGGGAAAAAAATCAAGGTATCAATAACCTTTTAAGGAGGTAATGTTTAAATAATTAGTTGTCAGTGAAATTCAAATCAAAGTTAACTTTGAGGTAAGCTTCTATCAGATTAAAGTAACAAAAAATGAAAATGACAAATGCTGGAGTAGATGAGAGAAAACAGATTCTTTAATTGATACTTATTGATACCTACAAAAACTTAGGCAGGTATCATGCCCCCTCCCCTTTTATCTTGTTCAAGTTATACATCTTTTTCAATAAATTTCAGTATGAAATGTACTTGCATCACTTCATTATCTTGGTCACTCCCCTCTGGGTATCATGTAGCTTATCAAAGTCTTTCTTAAATCATGACACCAATAAATAAACATAATATTCTAGAATAGGTCTATTAGGGCAGAATATTGTGGAATTATTAATTTACTACTCCTAGAAGTTTTGCCTTTCAACACAGTTGACAACTGTATGTGTTTTTTGATTGCCATCTCACACTGGTGACTTATATCACATGCATAGTCCACTAAAACCCTGACATTTTCTGAACATTATATATATATATATATATATATATATGTATGTATGTATATACACACACACACATATACATATACATATATAACCATGACTCCCACATCTTGAACTTTTGAAGTTAGTTAATTTGTGTGTGTGTATATCAGCATAAGACTTTTTAAATACTCTAGTCCATTAAGATCTGTGTATATCATAGCTGTCATCCAACATGTTACCTTTCATTTCCATTATTTTTTGTCATTCTGTAGTAATAATCATGTCATTATTATCTTTACCAAAATTATTAATTAAAAACAAACCAACAGAGAAGCAGGTCCTCCACATGGCTCTTGGCTTCCACCTTCCCCAATGCATGTAAAAAGGGACTCTAAACAAACTTTGGAGCTACAGAACCCACAAAATGGCACAGAGAAGCTAACCTCCCATTGAGGACATCCCAGCACCCCCGCAGGAATTAGCCAGCACAGTGCACCGGGAGCCGAGCCCAGCTCTATACTGAGGTTTTAGCCCCAGGGCGGGCCTGACCAGCCCACTGAAGGGACTCCAGATCACCAGCAGCTGTGGTCATTTCCAGATTTATCAACACATAGATGCAAAGGATAAAGTGAGAGGTCAGTGCAGTATTGACTTTGGGACCCAATAGTTGGGAGTGACTTGGCTTTTGCCCCTGAGGTGAGAAGCAGCTGAGGGCTGTGGTGCAGCTGCTGCTGCCACGTGGCAATTTCAGCTCCTGGCCTGCAGAGTATACAGGTACCAAGCAACCAGTCTGAGGGGTAATTGGCCTTGCTTTAACCTGCTTGGATCTGGATTGAGGTCTAGGGTGGAGGTCCTGGGGTGTGTGTCCAGCTTCCCAGAGCCTGTGGAGGCTTTGGCAAAGGCTCTCAACTAATACCTCTGGGAGCTTAGAAAACCCCAGCATTTGGGACGGAAGCTCCCCTGTCTGGTAGCAGAGTCCTACTGTGGCAAAAGCCCCAAAGTCAAGTAATTGAGTGGCAATATGACCAGGCAAAGGAAACTAAGCAAACAGAAGAAACCAACATTAGACTGCTATTTTGGGGACAAAAAGGATCAAAGCATGGAACAGGAGGAAGACAGTGAAGTCAGGATTCCTGCACCAAAGACATCAAAGGAAAATATGAGCTGATTACAGGCGATAGAGGACCTTAAGAAGCAAATAAGTGAAGTGGAGGAAAAATTGGGAAGAGAAATGAGAACAATGCAAGAAAATTACAAAATGAGAGTCCGCAACCTGAGGAAAAGAACACCTTAAAAAGCAGACTAAATCAAATAATAAAAAAAGGCTCAAAAAGGCAATGGAGAGAAGAATGCCTTAAAAAGCAGAATTTGCCAGATGGAAAAAAGAATCTCAAAAACTCACTGAGGAGAATTATTCCTTCAGAATTAGATTGGAGCAAATGGAAGCTAATGACTTTATGAGAAATCAAGATGCTGTTAAACAGATCCAAACAAATGAAACAATAGAAGGTAATGTGAAATATCTCACTGGAAAAACCACTGACCTGGAAAATAGATCCAGGAGAGATAATTTAAAAATTATTGGACTACCTGAAAACCATGATCCAAGAAAGAACCTAGAAATCATCCTCCAAGAAATTCTCAAGGAAAACAGCCCTGGTGTGTTTTAGAACCAGAGGGTAAAATAGAGTTTGAAAGAATCCACCGATTACCTCCTGAAAAAGAGCCCCAAAAGAAAACTCCTAGGAATATTACAGCCAGGTTCAGAAATTCCCAGATCAAGGACAGAATATTAGAAGTAGCCCGGAAGACACAATTTGAATATTGTGGAAACACAATCGGGATAACAGAGGACCTGGCAGCTTCTACACTGAGTGATCAAAGTGCTTGGAATATGATATTCCGGAGGGCAAAAGAGCTGGGATTAAAACCAAGAATCACCTACCCAGCAAAACTGAATATTATGTTTCAGGGGAAAATATGGTCCTTCAGGGGAATAGAGGACTTACAAGGATTCTTGATGAAAAAACCAGAGTTGAATAGAAAATTTGACATTCAGATACAAGAAGCAAGAGAAGCATGAGAAAGTAAAGAGGGAAGAGAAACCATAAGGAACTTATCAAAGTGGAACTATTAACATTCCTACGTGTAAAAAATGCTAATTGTAACTGATGAAACTTTGTGCAGTATGAAAATAGTTGAAGGGAATATATATATAATGTTTTTATCAGAGGGTAAATGGGCACATGACTACATATGTGAATGTGTGTATATATGCTTACAGACATAGATAGAGGGCACAGGAGCAATTTAATAAGAAGGGATAATACTTATAAGGTGAAATTAAGAGGTGAGAGAGGAATATAATGAGAGGAGATAGGGAGAGACAGGATAGGGTAAACTATGTCATATAGAAAAGGCAAGGGAAATTGGTTACAATGGAGGGGAAGAATAGGAAGGCAAAAGGGAATGTGTCAAACTGATTCTCATTGAATTTGGCTTGGGAAGGTAATGAAATACGCACTAAATAGGGTATCTCACCCTCCAGGAGATTAGGGGGGAAGGGGATGAGGGGGGTGCTATGAAATGGAGGGCAGGCTGGGGGAGGGAGGGAAGGTGGAAGCACCACCCACTTTTGAAAAGGGATGGGATCAAAGTAGAGAATAGAACTAGTGGGAGGTGGGATAGGAGGGAGGGAAATATAGTCAGTCTTTTACAATATATCAACTATGTTAATGCATAAGCTACACATGTACCACCCATACTGAACTGCTTACCTCTCCAGTAAGGGTGGGTGACAAGGGAGGAAGGAAATGAATCTGGAATTCAAAGTTTTAAAATCAAATTTAAAAATATATACTATTAATAATTCTATTTTACATGTAATTGGGAAATAAGATATACAGGCACCGGGGCATAGTGATCCTTCAAGCCCTACTGGAAAAGTCAAAGCGGGTATGAGACAAGATATATGAGAGAGCAGATTGAAGGAGGGGATATACTGTGGGACTGCTATTTTGAGGTGGTGGGTAGGGGAAAAATGGGGAGAAAATGTGTGACTAAAAATCTGACAGAAATGAATGATGTAAATCATAAGTTAATAAAGCATTTGAAAAATGAAAAACAAAAGCAAAACAAAAAACAAACCAACAAACAACATTAAGAAGTATAGACCAACCACATATCCCTGGGTACTCCAATACAGATGTCTTGCCACATTTATACTGAACCATTAATAGCTACTATTTTTATCCAGATAGCTAACCAATTTTGAATATATCTAACTGTATTATCATCTAGTACGCATTTCTCTGTTATCTCCACAATGGTAGTATGAGATACTCTATCAAAAGCCTTACTAAAATAAAATTATTCACAGTCTTCCCTTCATTTACTAGTTTAGTATTATTATCATAAGATGTAATAAAGGGAGTCATTAGACCATATTTCACAAATGCAAATAATAGGGAAAAAACTGAAAATATAAAAGAAATGAATGCATAATTAAAATACCTAAATTTATAAAGCAGTAAATAGACAAGATAATAAAGTTTTGCCATTAATGGGCTAGCACCTAAAAGAATGTGAGTTTCAGAGTTGGTCTCTGCCTGTCAGAGAGGTGACTAGTTTAAGAAAGATTTTTAAGTATTGGATATTCTCCAGCATTCATCAAGAGAAACCAAAGACCATCAATTTATTTGCCAACTTAACAAATTCATTATTAATTACCCAGAAACTCTGTGTCTCAAACTTTTCATTTGTGTCAACTACCATTAATGTATTCTCTCCTACTATTAATATTTCTCTCCTTAACCCACTTGTAAGGCTATAAATAATCTGGCTAAAATCAACTTCTAAGTAGATCATTATCATGAGATCTGCTTTCATTTCACTGTCATGATTATCCCTTTGGTTTCACAAAGTATAAAAATGATTTCAGTAAACCAAAAAAATGAAGAATGTACTAAATTAATTCTTCACCATTTTTAGAACTAGAAAAAAGACTGCACCATATGCAAGATTTTCCAAGACAAATTTGTTTCAGATTCCCAAACCTGGCAGGAATTAATCAGAGAAAGAAATATATATCTATATTGATATCTACATAAATTCCACGAATGGACATTTATGTGTACTTGTGAATTCACACTAGATGTACTTTTTTGAGTGTTACAGGTAACATTTTTTGGTACTGGTGTTACCCCAGAACAGAGCTTGTGTCCTGATTACTCTAGGCTTACAGGTAAGTCTATTATCACTTTAATTAAGTAAATAGTCAATGAGAAAGATCTTTACTGATCCTATATGCAAATAATCTAAACCTACTAAGGCTCCAAGCCCATAGCTGTAAACTTGTCCAAATCCTGAATTAAAGGATGTATAAATGAAATGCTATTCTGAGCTATTGGAAGGCTATAAGATAATCATTGCAATTTATCATGTCAATCCCCATTTCTCAGACCTCCTCGGGTTTAACAATATATATTTATATTTCTGAGATGCTAAACAGGAGACCTCCTACCAAATTTGCATTATGCAAAGGTGAATCACTTTGTAGAGCCCCATTTTTTATTAAATAAGGCAAAATTATAATAAAATTATGACAAAGTGCTTTTTTCTTAAAGCACTCACTTTGTCTTCCAAAGCCTTCTTTTTGCTTTCCCTTTTGGATGTTGTGGGAAAGTTTCAACTTATTGCTCTCTACTTCTAAGCTTGTAGAGGTGATCAAGTTTTGTGTGTCTGGGCCTACCTAGGTTTGGCTCCATAAATGAGAGGAAAAAAGGTGACTGAATGCTAAAGGAAAGGTGAATGGTAGGTTTCCTGGCATTCTTTTTAGCCAATGAGAGTTCAAAGTAGCTGTCAGCCTAGTTCCATTCCATTCTTGCCCCCAACACATTGCCGTTTTGGTAGCCCTACAGCAGAATTGGCCTTAGCTTGGCCTAGTCACAATCTCACTCATCGTAGTTGGTGTTTAGCTGGTGAGACAGTGGTAACAACAAAAATTCAGTTGTAGCCACATGGAACTTCTATTATTATTTTTTTTCTCTCCACATTTTCTGGCCCAAAGGAAATGATAAGCCAGAAGAGAAGGATTTGAAACCAATAGGTGAAATAAAGAAGAAAGAAAAAATTATCCAAGAAATATCCAAATATCTAATATATGCATCTTCTTGATTTGTCACAGCTGTGAACTCTCACACAGTACATTGTTAGTTGACAGTGTGTTGCTAATTCATATTTCCTTGAAATTCTATGCAGGAAGCAAGGTTGTCTGATTTTTCAGGAGAATAGGTAGGAATATTAATTATTTATTTAGTATTTTATTTCCCCCCAATTACCTGTAAAAAACAATTACCATTGATTTTTTAAAATTTTGAGTTCCAAATTCTCTCCCTCTCTCCAATACCCCCACAGAATTCCCCCACTGAAAAGGCAAGCAATTTGATATGTTATACACAGACAGGCATGCAAAGCATATTTCCATATTAGTCATGCTATGGAAGTAAACATAGACCAAAAATAAACAAACAAACAAACAAATAAAGTTTTTAAAAGCCTGTCTTAATATGCAGTCAGAGTCAACCAGTTTTTTTCTGGGTTTGCATAGCATTTTTCAATATAGATCCTTCAGAATTGTCTTGGATTGTTGTATTGCTAAGAGTAGCAAAGTCATTCACAGTTGATCATCATATGGTATTATTGTTGATGTATATGATGTTCACCTGGACTGGCTCATTTCACTTTGCATCAGTTCATGTAAATCCTTCTCGGCTTTTCTGAGAGCATTTTGCTCATATAGCATAGTAGTTATCATTCACAATCATATATAACAACTTGCTCAACCATCCCCCAATTTATGGACATCCCCTCACTTTCCAATTCTTTGCCAAAAGAGAAGAGCTACTATAAACATTTTTGTACATACAGGTCCTTTTCCTTTTTGTTGTTTTGTCACTTTGGGATACAGATCTTTTACTGCTATTGCTGAGTCAAAGGGTATTCATGATTTTATAGCCATTGGGCCTAGTTCCAAATTACTCTCCAAAATAGTTGGATCAGTTAAATTTTCCTATATCCCTGACAACATTTGTCAAGTTCTTTTTCTGTCATATTAGTCAATCTGATACGTGTGGTGCTGTATTTCAGAGTTGTTTTAATTTGTATTTCTCCATTCAATAGTGATTTAGAGTATTTCTTCATATGACTATACATAGCTCTGACTACATCATCTGAAAGCAGTCTGTTCTTATCTTTGATCATTTGTCAATTGAGGAATCGCTCTCATTTCTATAAATTTGACTCAGATTTCTACATATTTGAGAAATGAGGTTTTTATCAGAGAAGCTTGCTTTAATTTTTTTCACAGTAAGGATTACTATGTATTTACCTACATCCTAATTCCTCCCTATTTATCCAACTTTCTTTCCCCTTTCACCATGTCCCTTTTTAAAAGTGTTTTCCTTGACTTTTACCTACTCCAATCTGCCATCCTTGCTATCACCCCCTGCCCTTATCCTTTTTTCCTCTTACTTTCCTGTAGGGTAAGATAAATTTCTATACCCAGTTGAGTTTGTATGTTTTTCACTCTTTGAGCCAATTCTGATAAGTGTAAGGTTCATGTGCTCCCCTTCCTCTTCTCCCATCATCCCCTTCACTGGATAATCCCTTTTGCACCTCTTTTGTGTAAAAAAAATTTGCCCAATTCCACCTCTCCCTTTCTTCTTCTCTCAGTGTATTCTTCTTTCTTATACCTTAATTTTATTTTTTAGATTATTATTCCATTATATTCATCTTACACACATGTTTCCATCTACATTTAGTCCCTCTAGCTGCTCTAATAATGAGAAACTTTTTAGTAGTTACCAGTATCATTTTCTCTATGTAGGAATGTAAATAGTTTAGCATTATTAAACCACTTATGATTTCTCCTTTCTGTTTACCTTTTTATGCTTCTCTTGAGTCTTATATTTAAAAGTCCTATTTTTCTATTCAGCTTTGGTCTTTGTGTCAGGAATCTTGAGAGTCCTCTATGTCACTGAATATCCATTTTCCCCTGAAGGATTATACTCAGTTTTGTAGCATAGGTTGATTCTTGGTTGTAATCCTAACTCTTTTGTTCTCTAGAATATCATATTCCAAGCCCTATGATCCTTTCATGTAGAAACTGCTAAATCTTGTGCTATACTGCCTGTGGTTCCACAATACTAGATTTGCTTCTTTCTCGCTGCTTGCAATATTTTCTCCTTTACATGAGAATTCTGGAATTTGTTTATAATATTCCTGGGAGTTTTCATTCTGGATCTCTTTCAGGAGGTAATCAGTAGATTCTTTTAATTTCTATTTTTCCCTCTGGCTTTAGAATATCAGGGCAGTTTTCTTTGATAATTTCTTGAAAGGTGATGTCTAGGCTGTTTTTTTTTATTATGGCTTTCAGGTAGTCCAATAATTCTTAAGTTATCTCTCTTCAATCCATTTTACACATCTTCCATCTTTTTCATTCTTTTGATTTTGTTCTATTGCTTCTTGGTGTCTCATAAATTCATTAGATTCCTCTTCCCCAATTCTAATTTTTAAGCAATTATTTTCTTTACTGAGCTTTGTACTTCCCTTTCCATTTGACCAAATATATTTTTAAATAGTTCTGCCCTTATGGAAATTTTTGTGTACCTTTTTCCCATTTGGCCAATTCTACTTTTTAAGACCTCTCCATAGGATTTTTGTTCCTTGTCATTTGGCCTATTCTGTTTTTCAAGGTGTGATTTTCTTCAGTATTTTGTTGTGCTTCCTTTATCAAGTTGCTGACTTTTTCCCATGATTTTCTTGTATCACTCTCATTTCCTTTCAGTATTTTTCAATATCTCTCTTATTTGATTTTGAAAGTTCATTTTGAGCCCTTCCATGGCTTAAAACCCATTCACATTTTTATTTGAGGCTCTGGATATAGTAGTTGTGACTTTATTATCTTCTAAGTTTCTATTTTGATTTTTCCTATGACCATATAACTTAATATGATCATGACCTCTTTTTGTTGCTTGTTCAATTTTCAGCTTATTTCTTGACTTTTAATTTTATATTGAAGTTTGCTCTACTCCTGGGGTTAAGGGGGAAGTGTCCTAAGATTCAGACGTTTTGTGCAGTTGTTCTCAGAAGTGATTCTTGGGATCTGTACACTTTTTTTTGGTCTTCCAAGGTGGTACAATGTAAGGAGAGGTGTATTTGCTATTCTCTTGGCCTGTACGTTGGTCTACGAGTGAGCACAAACACTTTTTTCTGCCTTGGGACTGTGACTTAGATCCCAGTATGGGTGATACAACAGAGTTCTTTGCTCAATGCCAGCAAAGGGACCCCTGTAATCTCCTTCTGACTAGTTGTTTGACCCCCCTTACCATCAGTGAAGTGAGAACTTCAAAAGCAGCTACTGCTGCTACTGATTCAGTTGTCTCCAAAGATTGAATTAGTGTACCCTCAGTACCACTCTTACTCCTCTATGATAGACATTTCCTCCTGAACTTCTAAGTTGTCATAGGCTAGAAAATTGTTTCACCCTGTCCTTTGGTAGGTTATAACACTCCAGAATTCATTTTGAAGCATTATTTAAAGTTGTTTAAATGGTAAAGTGGGAGAGCCCAGGTGAGTCCCAATTTTTTCCTTGTCATCTTGGCTCCATCTAGATAGGAAGTAAATTAGAAATGTTCTGTTATCTCTATCCACCTTATTCCCTAAATATAATTTCACTAAGCTGTTGGGTATGTAGGCATCTAGAACAGATAAGAGGGGAGGAGAGGGGGAAAGTTTATGTGGGACTGGTTACAGATGAATAAATATTAAACATATTTTTTTCATACTTTACATACATTTTTGTTGTCAAAAGAACCAAGAAACACAGTTTTAAAATATTCTCCATAAGTAGGGATGAACTAGGACATGAAGGTGAATACACACACACACACTATATATATATATATATAATTGACATCATAGGCTGGTCTCCAGTAATACTGACTAGCACATGAACCATAGGAATTGTTATCTACCACTTAGGCAGCAAAAAAACTGAAAAAATTTTTTAGTTTTTCAGCTTCTTTTGGCAGAGAACAAGGCTTTTTTAAAGGCGATGTATGAGGCAACAGAAAGCATTCTGGGAGATATATGTAAGCACAAACTGCTGCTAGTGGTCCATGGTTACAGCTAGAGAGCCACCCAACTTGATTAGATCCTGGGCTTCTTCAAATTCTTGAGAACAAATTTGTCAGCTGAGTACCTTTCACTAATGTGGGTGTGTCTCTGAATCATTTCTAGGTTTCTTCTGGCTTTATTCACTAGCATTTCTATCTGTGCAGAATCCTTTACACTCTCATTTTTTCTGAAGGCTTCTATTATCCTTCTGATGCCATAAGTTCTATAACATGTTCACCTCTTATAGGAGGTGAACTTGTCGTTCTCTCTCAGCATCACCTGGTAGAGATGTAACACTTGTGCCCAAATGGAGGCTGCCATTTTGGGAGGGGATGGAGAAGAAAACAAACAAATAAACCCAATTAAGCTATAGGTTAAAAAAGGTATTCATTAGGTCAAATGATATTTATATCAGCAATGGACAGATGATTCAATATTTGGAAACAACTAGTATAATGTATTATATCAATGAGAAAAAATAAGATAAAAATGTATTTGCCTCAATGAGGAAAAATATCTTGATAAAATATACCATCATAATATTGCAGTGTTATATTTTATAAAAAACATGAATTTTAAAAAGCATAAAAACAAAAGGATTTTCTCTTAGCATAATAAAAATGTATTTCAATCCAAAAATGTTTTATTCCTATTTAAATGTCTACTGTCCCCATTACATATAATCATTAAGACAGTAGACATTTTCTCCACCAGAACACATTTGTAAAAAAAGAAGTCTAATATCACTATTAGTATTTGGTATAGTTCTAAAAATGCTTTCTCCAGCAAGTGATAAGATTAAGGAAAGAGCATTAGAAAAGGAGACGTTAAATATCTTTACTATCCCCATGGGAAATATGATGGTTTATATATAAAAGTCTAGATGCTTAGAAATGACAAATTTGATCAAGAAAATAAATGTGTTTCAGTCATGTCCAACTCTTTGTAACCCCATTTGGAATTTTCTTTTTTTAAATTTTTATCAATTAATTAATTAGTTAATTTTTAGTTTTCAACATTCATTTCCACAAGATTTTGAGTTCTAAATTTTCTCCCCATCTCTCCCTTCCCCCCTACCTCAAGATGGCATGCATTCTGATTAACCCTTCCCTTAGTCTGCCCTCCCTTTTATCACAACCCCCTCCCTTATACCCTTCCCACTTATTTTTTTGTAGGGCAAGATAGATTTCTATACCCCATTGCCCATATATCTTATTTCCCAGTTGCATGTGAAAACAATTTTTTTACATTTGTTTTTAAAACTTTGACTTCCAAATTCTCTCTCTTCCTCCCTCCCCACCCACCCTAATTGAGAAGGCAAGCAATTCAATATAAGTTAAAAATGTGTACTTATGCAAAACACTTCTATAATAGTCATATTGGGAAAAATAAAACTTTATTTCAGTTCATCTTATCACACCCCCCACTTATTGTATTTTACCTTTGACCCTGTCCCTTTTCAAAAGTGTTTGCTTTTGACTACATCCTCTCTCAACATGCCCTCCCTTCTATAACCACACACACACACACACACACACACACACACACACACACACACACACACACACCTTTCCCCATTACTTTCCTATAGGGTAAAAAAAAAAGTTGCGTTTGTAGGTTATTCCCTCCTTAAGGCAAATCCAATGAGAGTAAGTTTCACTCATTCCCTCTCACCTTCCCCCTCTTCCCTTCCATTGTGAAAACTTTTTCTTGCCTCTTTTATGTGAGATAATTTACCCTATTCTCTTTCTACTTTTCTCTTTCTCCCAATATATGCCTCTCTCACCCCTTAATTTTATTTTTTAGATATCTCATCATATTCAACTCACCCTATGCCATCTATCTGTCTATCTTATCTACCTATTTCTTCCAAATACCCTAATACTGCAAAAAGGTCTCGTGAGTTACAAATATCATCTTTCCATGATGGAACGTAGTAAACAGTTCAGCTTTAATAAGTCTCTTATGATTTCTCTTCCCTTTTTGTCTTTTCATACTTCTCTTGAGTCTTTTATTCGAAAGTCAAATTTTCTATTCAACTCTGGTCTTTTCATCATGAATGCATGAAAGTACTCTATGTCATTGAAGTTCCATTTTTCCCCTGAAGTATTATACTTGGTTTTGTGGGGTAGGTGATTCTTGGTTTTAATCCTAGCTCCACTGACCCCCAAAATATCATATTCTAAGTCCTTCAATCCCTTCACGCAGAAGGTGTTAGATCTTATGTTATCCTAATTGTATTTCCACAATACTCAAATTATTTCTTTCTGGCTTCTTGCAATATTTTTTCCTTGACCTGGGAACTCTGTAATATAAATACAGTATTCCTAGGAGTTTTCCTTTTGGGATCTCTTAAAGGAAGTGATTGATGGACACTTTCAATTTCTATTTTTACCTCTGGTTCTAGAATGTTAGGGCAGATTTCCTTGGTAATTTCTTGTAAGATAATATCTAGACTCTTTTTTTCACCATGGTTTTCAGATAGTCAAATAATTTTTAAATTATGTCTCCTGGACCTTTTTTTCCAGGTCAGTGGTTTTTCCAATGAGATATTTCACATTGTCTCCTATTTTTTTTAATTCTTTTGTTTCTGTTTTACAATTTCTTGATTCCTCAAAAAGTCATTAACCTCCTTTTCCACTTGGCCAATTCTTCTTTTTAGGGCATTCTCCTCATTGATTTTTTGGACCTCTTTTGTCCTTTGGGTTAGGCTATTTTTTTTTGAGGGGGTAAAGCAAGGCAATTAGGGTTAAGTGACTTGCCCAAGGTCACATAGCTAGTAAGTGTCAAGTGTATGAGGATAAATTTGAACTCAGGTCCTCCTAATTCCAGGGCTGGTGCTCTATTCACTGAACCACCTTGTTGCCAGTAGTCCATTTTTATGGTGTTATTTTCTTCAGTACTTTTTTAGGTCTCCTTTAGCAAGTTGTTGACCTGTTTTTAATGATTTTCTTGCATCACTTTCATTTCTCTTCCCAATTTTCCTCTCTATTTCTCTTACTTGATTTTCAAAATACTTTTTGATTTCTTCCATGGCCTGAGACCTATCAACCACTTTTCTCGGAGGGTTTTGATGAAGGACCTTTGACTCTGTTGTCTTCTTCTGGTTGGATGTTTTGATCATCATTTTCACCAAAGTAAGATTCTAGTCTGAGGGTTTTTTTTTTACACTGTTTGCTCATCTTCTCAGTCAAATACTTGACTTTCTAAACTTTTGTCAAATTACAACTCTGTTTCCAGTGGGGATGGGGTGGTGTGTGTGTGTCCTGTCCCTTTTTTATCAGCTTCTCTGTCCCCCATAGTCTTTTGGCACAGAGCTTTGGAAGCAGCAGCATCCACCTCCACCAGCCTAGAGCTGTCACCAGACCTCACTCCTCTTTCACCGAGGTCCTACAGAGTTTTCTCACTGACTTTTATGCTGTCTTTGGCATTTGTGGGTTGAAAAATCTCCAAATTGCCACAACTGACAGTGATTCAGTACCCCTGAGGCCTGCTTCAGCCCATATAGGCCAGAGAGACTCACACCAGAGTGTGCTCTGCTCCTGCCTTGGTGTGGTAGACCCTTCCTGTCAGCCTTTTAGATTGTCTTGGTCTGGAAATATGTTTCACTCTGTAATTTTGGGAGTTCTGCCGCTCTAGAATTCATTTTGAGTCATTTTTTACAGATATTCACAGGTGTTTGATGGAGAGTTCAAGTTAAGTCCCTGCCTTTACTCCACCATCTTGGCTCTTCTCCCTCCATTTGGGATGTTCTTGACAAAGTTACTAGTTTACCATTTCCTTCTCCAGCTCATATTACAGTTGAGTAAACTCAGGGAAACAGGATTCAGTGGCCTACCCAGGGTCACACAGATAACATGTACATATGCTTATGCCTATGCCTAATCCTATACATATACATACTGTAAAGTCAAGCACGAGCAGCTCTCCAGAGGACTGCAGCTGTGAATAGCTTTAGGGTCCTGATCACATACTATAGTGAACTCTCTATTCAGAAATAAACTAAGGCAAAATATTCACAGAAACCAAAGTACAGCATTCACAATCATATAACATAACTTATCAATAAAGTGGCCACATAGTTTTAAACAAAAAGTATAACTCAGTAAATCCTTAACTCAATCATCCTTAAGGAGCAATCCTCCTTAAGGAACACAAAGTACAGAGGTCAAAGTTTTCCCACCCCTAGGTCACATTGTCTTAATCTCTCAGTCAAAAAGTTTTCTTTCTTCTTGATTGGAGATTAGTTTCCAATCATCCTTAACTCAATAATTCTTAAGGGGTACAAGGTACAAAGTGCAAAGTTCTCCCACCCCTAGACCACAGTAAATCATGATCTTCTCAGTCAGCACTAAGTACACAAGAAGAGGTCTTTTCATCTTGGCTTGAGGCTGGCTCCCAGATTCCATGGTTCCTCTTCCATGGGTCCAGCTCTTGTCTGAATCTACCCAGGTATCACCTGGATTCACAAGTAAGCAGCTCTCAGCTCCTCATCCATTTCCTCTTCCAGCTCCCATTCCATATTGAATCTCACAGTATGCAGTCCACCTTAAGTCCTTTGCAGTTTCTGTTTATGGAAAGACAAAGCATAACACAGCCAAAACAACATTCACACACATTGCTGGCACCATCAACAATTCACTATCTGTCTGTAAAATCAACACAAGCCCATAAACAAGGTCTGAGAACTCAACACAAATCATCAGTATAGTCCCAGGACTTCAAAAACCCTCCCCCAGGATTTCTGTAAACAGACAACAAGAAAATCCTCTTTCAGGGCTTCCAGTAAGATCCAAGGGCTTCTGTACAGACTATTACAAATACAAATCAACACAGACAGAACAGACAAACAGTGCCAGCCACCACAAGTGCTCCCTTCTCAGTTCTGCTCTCTCCCAGCTTGTGCTTCTGCTTTTATATGGCCATTAGCTCCTCCCTGTTCTGCCAACCTCTTACATCCTTCCTGTTCCTGTCTTTGGCAAGTCCCTTCCACTGCTGGTTTCACAAGTTCCATTTCTTAACAAAGACTTGATCTAATCACAGGAATTACACGTATATATTTACATTTACATACATACACATGTACATATAAATATACACATGTGTTGTATAACATGTATGCCTGTGTGTATATATGCATGTGTGAATGTGTTTGTACATGTATGTGTGCATGTGTGCATTGTGTATATATTTAATGTTGTAGTCAGATCATTACCACCAGGAATGACCTAATGGTTATCTTTAGGTTCCTAGCTTAATAATTAAGTAGACCCATGCGAAAAATTTTAAAACCATGCATCATATTACTACAGCACTGTACAAAATTTCCACCTACCTAGCAATGCCTAGCAAGAATGATCTGGTGACTAGAATTTTACTTCAAAAGCTCACTATTCTTCATCTAGTAACAGATAACAAATCCACATACTCAGAAGAAGCTAGAATACCTCAATTACCTGTATTAGAACCAGATAATTAATACAAGTTAAATTGTTGCCTAAAATCAGTCAAATAACACTGACTTATGAAAATGTAATAATAATATTACTTACGATTTTCCACATACAATATTAATCTATAGAATTTTAAAAATTATTAAAAGCAGATTTCACTATACTGACTACTCACAATCTCCAAATTACATGAAAGAAAATCATTGTGCTTTACATAAAACATTTAATTTCCGTGTCACAACAACCCAAGTGAACAAAAGATGAGGAAACCAAGTCTCAGAAAGGTTATGTAAAGTGAGTATCAGAAGTGGAATTTGAAACTGTGTCCACTATATATATGAGGCCTAGATGATGGAAGCAAGGGCAGGTTAAAAAAATAAGCTGAATCATGATACAGTTATATAATAATAATATAATAATTAATTTTAAATATAGCCATTGAGCTAATATAAAGATTTCAATTTAAAACTTAAATGAATTGTTCAATTAAAGGAAGAAGAAATATGCAGAAAGGAATTCAGGAAACAAAACTATATCAAAAATAATAGATACCTTCAATCAGTAATTCAATGCAAAAGTCCAAAGGTTAAGGCAGAACAAGGACTCAAAGCAGTGCAAAACATAACTGAAACAATTCAACTTCAATAAAAAAAAACTTTACTACAGAAGATTGATATTTTGAAAAATGGAAGCTAGACAAAATCATCAAAGAAGGATCTGAAAATTTCCTAGTTGTTTACATGGCCTCAAGAATTCTAAGAGCGAAAAAGGAAATTGAATAACATAAAAATTAGAAAGTGTGCATATTGATAATATAATGACTGAATACTTACATAAATGAAGGTGACAAATGTAGAAAACAACAGATCCATAAGATGTAAGATCCATAATGATTGGTTCAATTCTTTCATAGGAAGCACAAGATGCCATGCCAGGGGCCAAGTCCTCTCTTCAAGGTGATGGCAAAAGCAAACTGGCCAAAACAGAGGCAGCTGTTGGCACAGTGAATAAAGTGCTGATTCTGGAATGAGGAACACTTGAATTCAAATCAGGTCCTAAGACTTGACTAGCTGTGTGACCCTAGCAAGTCACTTAACCTCTTTTTGCCTCAGTTTCCTTAACTATAAAATGGGGATTATAATAGCACCTATTTACCTTACAGGGTTTTATGGAGATAAAATGAGATAATATTTGTAAAAACTCTCTGCACAGTGCTTTGCACATAGTAGGCACTATAGAAATGCTTATTTCTTTTCTCCCTCCAATGTCATTGTGTCTGGGGCTTTGTATATGCTCTGATAAAGCCAGTACTGTCTTCTGAAAGAGAAGTACTCTCTAATGGGTTGGAGGTAGGGACAGAAGCCCTCAAAAAATAGATGCTGCAAATTATGACAGTGAGAGGAGTTTGGTGCCAGTGTTACTTTTAACTCTGAGGCCCAATCAGTGGCTGAAATCACAGGTCAGAAATGTTGAACAAGTCAGTGCCTGTCAGGAAGAGTAGATCCTGGCCCTGGAAAAATTCCTAAAACAAATTCTGAAGCAGACTTGAGCAAACAGAAGACAACAATAGCAGCAGGAAGAACAATGCAATTACTACAAGGAAGAAATGCTATAGGTCTTAAAAATCTAATGGTAAAAAAAATTTCAGAGAGAGGAAAGAGTTCTGAACTAATTTCCAGTAGAATATCCCCTCTGCCCCAGAAGAATGGATTGGCCACAGGAACTCCCCAATAGATGGAAGAAATAGAGAGCTGGAACAAGAGATTAAAAAGTCAATCAGAGGGGCGGCTAGGTGGTGCAGTGAATAGAGCACCGGCCCTGGAGTTAGGAGGACCTGAGTTCAAATCTAGCCTCAGACACTTAACACAAAACACTTGCCATGTGACCTTAAGCAAGTCACTTAACCCCAACTGTCCTACTTTTCCCTTTCCAAAAAAAAAGAAAGAAAAAAGTCAATTAGAATAATTAGAAAGAGAATAATCAGCTTACAGCAAAAAGTGAAAAAATCTTACTCAAGTAAGTATAAACCCTGAAAAAAATAGAATGGAATAAACAAGATTTACTTATTAAACAACACAATGTTAGAAATATACAGACAGTCAATATATTAAAAAAAATTAGAACAGGTGAAATATCTGCTACCAAAGACAACTGATGAAGATAGGTAATTTAAGACTCATTAACCTCCTCAAAACATATGATTAGATTTTTTAAAATCTGGGCACTATATACACACACATATTAAATATCATTAAGATACTGTCAAGAATTACTGGAGTGAAAGGCAAAGTGAACATAGAAATAATACCAGTCACTTCTTCAAAGAAATCCCAAACTGAACACACCTAGAAATATTATAGACAAAATCCAGAGTTTTCAGGTCAAAGACTAAGTACTGCAAATAGCCAGGAAGAAAGATAGCAGATACCAAGGTATCAATGGACAGAGCACTGTGACTGAAGTCAAAAAGAGTTAAATTCAAATCTGGCTTCAAATACTTGCTAGTTCTGTGAACCTGAGAAGATCATTTAACCTTTTTTTTTTCCTTCTCTTTCCTCACCCATAAAATAGGACTACTAATAGCATCTACCTCTCATAACTTATTATGATTCCAGACAAGTCACTTAAATTCTTAGGGTCCTAGGTTACTCTCTAAAACTACAAATTATAGACAAGCTGTTGATTTGCTTTGGTAGAATTTTCTCATCCATGAGTTCTTTCTGCCAATGAAATCATTATTCAAGTTCCTATCCTTATGATCCTAACATTCCTACTAGCTCCTATTCATGACAAGGAAGAGCGCAAAAACAAATAAACAAACACACACACACACACACACACCTCTAATCATGGAACTGCCAGTTTTTTGTTTTTTCATATCTTCTCAGCTAAAAGCTGAAACAATCATTGGGAAATAAAGGACGTGCAGAGTTAATTTCAGTTTCCTATCCAACCTACTTTTTTTAAGAATACTTTTTATTACCAGATAAATTCTTTGATTTGTGTATTTATGTGGACTCTGTAGGTGATTTATGCAGCAATGACCTGCTGAGTTAGGAATATTTGCTTTTACTTCAATCAAAGTGTTTATTTTAAAAGTCTGTAACTTTTAAACAGATCCCTGGTTTATGCCTCTCTTAACTTGCTTTCTGGGAATGTGATATATACTCTTTTCCTTACTGCTATATTTCTATGCCTATTCAGGTGTCTTATCAGATTTGAGCAAATAAGAAGAAAGCATATACTATGGGTGTGTGTGTGTGTGTGTGTGTGTGTGTGTGTGTGTGCGCACATGTGTGCCCTGATTCAGAAAGACTCCTGGGGTAGGATGAGGAGAGAAAAACAGAAGTATTTATATTCATACAATTAAAATATTCATTTAACAAACAATAAGCACCTAATATGTGTAGAGAACTCTGCTGGGTACTGAGAGAGATAAAGAACTTACTTTAAACAAAGTTTCTGTTCTTATTAAGGCTTTCACTATAGTTGTGGATATATCATCAACACACACACACACATACACACACACACACACACACACTAGAAGAATTGAGTTCTGTGTCAGGTTATTCTTTGGCAGTCATAAACTGAGTGACCAGTTTTAATTCCAATTGTTTATATTCTTTAAGCCTCATTTATTGTGGGGAATCAAATAAAATAATGTATGTAAATATTTCACAAGCCTTGTAATGCTATTATATATGTGTCAATCATCATTAAATGTTAGGGTTTAACTTTTCTGGCTATTTTCTCAATGATTTATAAATTTTAAAAGGATTCTTTTTCTGAGATATAGAGCAGCAGTAAGAAGTCTCATGCCACATTTTTTCTGTCACATATACAACAGAAAATAAATGGGGATTTTGGTTCAACCGTGTATTCATAGGAATCAGTCAAAATGAAAGCCACAGTAATGACCCATTAAGTGAGAGGGAGTGAATTTTTATCAGCGTATAGAGCTACAAACATTGTGGGCTAAAGACAACTGGAATCTACTTGAGTCAATCTGAAAGAAAATGTTATCTGTTTTATCATTTTTCTTTCCTTGACTTGGCTTTTTTTTTTTTTAACTGGGTACCTTCCTTTCCATTTTTCTTTCCTTGACTTGGCTTTTTTTTTTAACTGGGTACCTTCCTTTCCACATTTTCTTATTATTCCATGGTCTGGTTTGTCTTTTGTTCTTTTCCCGTTGCCCTACGGTTCTCAGATGGGTGTGCATTGACTGCAAGCTCACTGCAGGAAAGGGCTATGTCATCACATATCTTCAGCAACGATCACAGGACCTCTCACATTTTAGGGCTGCTGTGGCTGATTGTTCAGTTGTTTAGTCACGTCCAACTCTTCCCAACCCATGGACCATACTTTTCATGGAGTTTTCTTGGCAAATATGCTGAAGTGTTTTGCCATTTTCTTTAAGAAAAGAGAAGTTAAGTGACTTGCCCAAGGTTGCACAGGTAGCAATTACCCAAGGGCAGATTTTATCTCAGATCTTCCTGACTCCGGGACCAGCACTCCATCCACTGAGCTATCTAGATGCCTCTAACACATTTTCAGATATTAGTAAGTAGGAATTGATAATTTCACAAAACCCATCACATAATATGGGCCCTTGTGGCTTACTGACCTGTGCGTGGGGGCCCATCTAGATAGTCACTAACAATGAGTTTTAGTTATTCCTCTTTAGGATGAGAGGCAAGGGCAAGGACAACAAGTGTTGGATTTTTATTCTTCTCCCCACAACAAATGGTTATTGCTCTAAATGTGAAAACTCATTTTTAATATACTACTTAACATAATAATTTCTAGAAAGTGTTCCCCTGTGGTGAAATAATGAAATGTAAGTGAAATGAACTACAAATGTTCTTTCTGAGGAAAGGATTAGTTTAAAGTATGCCTTTCCTCTTAGCTTCAACTATTTGTATATTAGAAGCTGTAGACTGGTCTATGTCATAAATTATGACATCACTTAAAATAGCATTGTGGAACAGATGTCCCAAGGCTGAAGTGTTATTTAGTCGACAGAAACAGGGCATAATCAAAAGGACTTTAGGAGGAAAGACTAAAGGGATTCAAAGTATATATGTATAGGTATGGGTATGTGTATGCATGTGTGCACAGGAGTTTACACATAAATCCATGCATATATAAAAATATAAATGAATATAGGTAAAAAGAGAAGCTAGGTGGCACAATGGATAGAGAGCTAGTATTGTAAGACCTCAGAAAGACCAGAGTTCAAATTTGTCCTCAGACAGAAGCTACATGACCCTTGGCAAGTCACTTCACCCTATTTGCCTCACTTTCTTCATTAGTAAAATGATTTAAAGAAGGAAATGGGGGAGGAGTGGAGCCAAGATGGTGGAGTAAGAGCAGGATATACCAGCAAAAAAGTACACTAAACAAATTCTAGACCCACAGAGGCAACAAAACAACAAAGTGAAGCAAATCTACAGCCCAAGAAAACCTGAAAGTTTGAAAGAAAGGATATATTCCAATGTATTGGGAGTGGAAAGCACTCCAGCATAGGCTTACCAGGCATAGATGGGAGGGAGCAGGCCTAGAAGGACAGAATCACCGGCAGTTGTTGTGGCTTCCAGGATTCTCAACCCACAAACATGAAAGACAGCATAGAAGTTCAGTGGGAAAACTCTGTGGGAATTGGGTGAAAGAGGAGCAAAGTCTGGCCCTAGCCCCCGAGTGGTGGAGGTGGCAGCAGAGGAGGCAGCAGCAACAGCAGCTACTTACAGAGCTCTGGGACCACAGATGATGGGGGATCCAGTGGCTGATACAAAACCCAAGAAGCCTAGGAGAGTACACCTACCCCTACCCCCACTGGAAGCAGAATCCCACCTTGGCAGGGAGTTAGAAAGTCAAGTATTTGGCTGAGAAGATGAATAAGCATCATAAAAAAAGTCAGACTATACTATCTTATTTTGGTGACAAAGAAGATCAAAATATACAACCAGAAGATAACAAAGTCAAAGCTTCTACATGAAAACCTCCAAGAAAAACATGAATTGACTGCAAGACATAGAAGAGCTCAAAAAGGATCTTGAAAATCAGGTAAGATAGGGGCGGCCAGGTGGCTCAGCGAGTAAGAGCACTGGCTCCAGTGTCGGGATGACCTGGATCAAATCCGGGCTTAGATACTCAGCACCACACCCAGAAATAACTGGCCGTGTAACCTTGAGCAAGTTACTTAACCCCGATTGCTTAAAAAAAAATCAAGTAAGATGAGTAGAGGAAAAATTGAGAAGAGAAATTAAAGTTATGCAAGAAAATCATGAAAAACAAGTCAACAGCTTACCAAAGGAGACCTAAAAAATACTAAAGAAAATAACACCTTAAAAAATAGACTAACTCAAATGTCAAAAGAGGTTAAAAAAAAACAATGAGGAGAAGAATGCCTTAAAAACATAATTGGCCAAATGGAAAAGGAGGTACAAAAATTCAATGAAGAAAAAAATATTCCTTAAAAATTAGAATGGAGCAAATGGAAACTAATGACTGAGAAATCAATAAATTATAAAACAGAACAAAAAGAATGAAAAAATAGAAGACAATGGGAAATATCTTATTGGAAAAAAAAACACTAACTTAGAAAATAGATTCAGAAGAGATAATTTAAAATTTTTTGGACTACCCAAAAGCCATGATCAAAAACAGAGCCTAGACATCCATCTTTCAAGAAATTATCAAGGAAAATTCCCTTGATATTCTAGAACTAGAGGTGAAAGTAGAAATTGAAAGAGTCTACCAATTGCCTATTCAAAGATATACCAAAAGGAACACTCCTAGGAATATTGTAGTCAAATTCCAGAGTTCCTATGTCAAGAAGAAAATATTGCAAGCAGTCAGAAAGAAGCAATTTAAATATTGTGGAAATAACAATCAGGATAACACAAGATCTAGAAACTTCTACATTAAGTTATTGAAGGGCTGGGAATATGATATTCTGGAGGTCACAGGAGCTAGGATTAAAACCAAAAATCACCTACCCAGCAAAACTGAGTATAATACATCAGGGGGAAAAATGGTCATTCAATGAAATAGAGAACTTTCAAGCATTCTTAATGAAAAGACCAGAGCTGAATAGAAAATTTGACTTTCAAATACAAGAATCAAGAGAAGCATGACAAGGTAAATAAGAAAGAGAAATCATAAGGGATTTATTGATGTTGAACTGTTTACATTCATACAAGGAAAGGTGATATTTGTAACTCATGGGACCTTTCTTAGTATTAGGGTAGTTGGAGGAAAACACACGCACACACACACATATAGATAGATAGGTAGATACATACATACATAGAGGGCACAGGGTGAATTGAATATGAAGGGATTTTATCTAAAAAGTAAAATTAAGGAATGAGAGAGGAATATATTGGGAGAAGAAGGATAAAGATAGAATGGGGTAAATTATCTCACACAAAAGAGGTGAGAAAAAGATTTCACAATGGAGGGAAAGAGGTGGAAGGTGAGGGGGAATGAGTGAACCTTGCTGTCATTGGATTTGGCTTACAGAGAGAATAACATACACATTCAATTGGGCATCTTTACTGACAAGAAAGTAAGGGAAGAGAAATGGGGGTGGTGATAGAAGGGAGGGCAGATTGGGGGAGGGGTTAGTCAGAAGGAAAAAACTTTTGAAAAGTGAAAGGATAAAAGAGAATAAGTGGGAGGTAGTATATGATGGAGGGAAATATAGTTAGTCTTTCACAACATGACTATTATGGAAGTGTTTTGTAGAACTATACATGTTAACCTATTTTGAATTGTTGCCTTCTCAGTGAGCGTGGGTGGGGAGGGAAGAACTGAGAGAATTTGGAACTCAAAGTTTTAAAAACAAATGTTAAAAATTGTTTGTATATGCAACCAGGAAATACAATATATAGGCAATGGGTATAGAAATCTATGTTGCCTACAAGAAAGTAAGGGTGAAGGAGATGGGGGGGGGATGATAGAAGGGAGGGCAGAGTGGGGGAAAGGACAATCACAATGCATGCCATCCTGGGATGGGCGGGAGGGGAGAGATGGGGAGAAAAATTGGAATGCAAAATCTTGTGGAAATGAATATTGAAAACTCAAAACTAATGAATTAATTGATTTTTTAAAAGAAGAAAATGGCAAATCACTCAAGCATCTTTGCCAAGAACACCCCAAATGGGGTCATGAAGAGACCAACTTGACTAAAACAACTGAACAACAACAACAACAACAACAACAACATATTTGTCTGTGTACACATATATGCGTCTTTGCACAAAGTATATTTATATGTGTGTATATCTAAGCATATATGACTATATAAATGTATGTTTATATATATATATTTGCATGCGAATATACACATATATGCTAAGGTTTTTAGATCACTTTATATCATTTTATCCTCACAACATCCCTGGGAGGCAGGTGTTATTATTATCTCTATTTTATATATATGGAAACTGAGGAAGACAAAGTTTAAGTGACTTTCACAAGGTTAAATAACTACTAAATTTTTGAGATTGAGTTTGAACTCAGATATTCCTAAATTCATTTCCCATACCGTATCTACCATTCCAGCTAGCTGCTTGTAGATAGATAGAAAGAGAGAGAGAGAGAGATCTATATATGGATCTATCTATATATCTCTATATCTATATAGATCTCTATCTATGAAGTGTGTGTGTATATATATATATAAAGAAGTGTGTGTGTGTATATATACATACATACATACATACATATATACATTATATATAATGAAACTCTGTGAAAGTTACATGGAAGCAGTGCTTTAGCCAGGGGTGGAGAAACTGTGGCCTCAAGGCCTCATGTGATCTTTTAGGTCCTCAAGTGCAGCCCTTTGACTGAATCTAAACTTCACAAAATAAATCCCTTTAATTAAAGAACTTGTTCAATAAAACTTGAAATCAGTCAAAAGACTGCACCAGAGGACCTAGAAGGCTGCATGTCACCTCGAGGCCTAAGGTTCACCACCCCTGGCTTTGACCTTTTATTGCCTTTTCCCTGGAGAGCGACAGATTCATTATTTTAGTTCAAAGAAGGAAGTTTATTTCACTGATTAGAGAAAAGAGAAAAAAAAAATAGGTTTGCAGTTAAAATTTAAGAATGGCCTGTTACTAACTGTCTCTTGACCATGAAAACAGAAAAGCTTGTTTAAATCAGGGAGCAACTTAAAAGTGAGTAAAAATATAATTTGGAAGACTGTTTTGTATTACCATTGTATATAACAGAATTTAATTGCTTAGGTAAACTAGAAGCAAAGTTAACAAAAGGTATTAGAATGGACCATGACTTTGTAAGCATTTAAGAATCTTGAAGGCAACAGATTTGCAATTAAGTGATTTTGTATAATAAAAACTAGTGGTAAATTTTAAAGGAAAACTTCAATGACACGAAGATTAATTTTATAGATGGTCTGGAATATGATTAGGAAATAAACACTAGAAGAATTAAGCAAGTAGAAAAAAGTAAGAGAAATATTGAATCAGAATGTGGAAAGAAAATAAAGGGGCAGTTTTGAAGTGATTTAATAAAAGGAGAGAAAGTTTAAACAAGTAGGGATTCAAAGAAATGAGTAAAACTTAAGAAAACTGTAGTCTGTTTGCACTGACAATGTGAATAGAAGGTCTGAAAATAAAGGATTTGTAGATTTTGGAAAGAGAGGTTTCAGGAGAGGTTTTGATTTCATTCACATAATAATGAGATGAGAAACTTTCTTTGGTTATTCTTCATGATATGAAAAATATAGAAAGATGTTTGTATCATGAAGTTAATTAAGTGTCATGATGACACCATACTCAGAGTATCATTCAAAGGGTATGTCCCAATGCTTTAGGGGTCTTTCAGACTCTAAAGTAGGAGGATGGGAATAGGATATAAGCCATGTGGAGTCTATCATCCAGTTCCTGATGGTTTTTCCAGGTTAAAACTGCAAAGAATAATAGATGCCACAACTACCTTCTTAAAGTATCCAGGAGAGGTTGGTTGGGACACAAAGGAATTTATTTGGCTCACAAGGTGATTTTAAAGGATTCAAAAGCACTATATAAATTTTACTACATGTAAGCACTCCATATTGGTCTTTAATGTAATCAGTATAAAATATCAAAAGTGATAAAATGAATGATTTTCTATGTAAGTTATTTTGGAAATTCAATTGAATTGGTGTTACCCTACTGTTAATACATTTTATTTCATGTTTTAAATGTATAGTATTATGTATATTCATTATTATGTTTCAAATTTTTTTCTTATATTGTGGAATTGGGGAATCCAGTGTATCTGAAATGCTATTAGAAAAATAACTTCTTTATTCTGAAAGCTGTTTTTTTTTTTAAATTATGAATTAAGTTGTTAAAATAATGTGGTCAAAATGTTTGGAAACTGTTAAATGTCTAATGGCTATATTTTCTTTAAAGTGGATAACAATAATAACTTACTGTTGGAAGAAATAGTAACAAAACTCTCTTAAGTTATCCTTATCTGTGGGGTTCCTTGGGCCTTTCTACTTGGATTGGCTCATAAATCTTATTAGCCCTGCTGACATGTTGAAATTTAAGAAGCTAGGACCACTTCAAATCAGAAAGAAAAAAAAAGATCTAAAGATTTACTTATAATAAAGAGTGAATTTTACCTGATAGATTATTTGTCTCTCACTTATAAAAATTATGAAATTGTACCTGTTAATAAACAGTCTGTATTGAAGTTAAATCTTTGAACCAACTATCATGCGTTCACTGTATGTATAAAACTCTGGAATGTGGTTCCAGGAGGGAAGATGGTGGAGGAAGCAGTAAATTGCCATAATTATCACACATTCACCTCCAAACAAAGATAAAATAGTGCCCCCAGAAAAATCCTGGAACAGCAGAACCAGCAAAAAGATGAGACAAAACAATCTTTTAGCCCAAGAAAACTGGAAGATCAGCAAGAAAGGTCTGTCTTGCTTGGGTAAAAGGCGAACACAGTCCAGGACAGAAAGTGTGCCAGCAAGTCAGCAGTAAGCTCCACCTCAGCAAGCCAGTAGTAGATCCTAAAACACAGTGCTGTAGAGCAGACAAATAACAACAATGCCCCTCCTCCCCTACTCCTATCTGCCTCAGCTTAGCCCGGGGAATGGGCAGACTCCAGCTTCAAGAACCATCAAGGGCTTCAGCATAGCCCTGGGTAGACAGGAAGACAAACTAGCCAGACAACAAGGTGCTTCAGTGCAGTCCCCAGGGAAACACAGATACAATCCACAGGCCTTAGTATGCACCAGATACCATTACTAGGACCTAAGCTCAGCACTAAATGGAGGAGAAAAATGCCAACACCAAGACCACCCTGTGCCTCAGCATAACCAGGGGAATTGGCAGGCTCTACTTCTGAAAGCTGACACGTGCTTCAGTGCAGCCCTAGACAAACAGCAAGCTCCAGTGACCACAGCTCCACATGCTTCAGTGTAATCCTGGGGAAATGGGCAGATGTAGCTTTAGCACATGCCAGACACCAGCACTAGGACCCTGGCTCAGCAACAGGTAAACTGCCAGACCCCTAATGCCTCCAGCAGGGCCGGCTACCCCTATCCCACCCCCTGACAGCACCACAGGCCTCAGGGAAACATAAATATAGCACCAGGTAAACAGCCAGAGCCTATAGCCAATGGCATAAGAAGACTAAAACAGTGCCCCCTTCAACCCTGGGAGCAGAGCTCAAATTTAAAAGAAAGGAAAAAGGCAAAAAAGATGAGCAAAAAAGAACAAAAAGAATCTGACCATAGAAAATTATTATGGTGACAGGGAAGGTAACAAAAGGTCAGAAGAGGCTGAAAATGTCAAAAGGCCTACGTGCAAAACCCCAAAGAAAAATATGGGAAATGGTCTAGAATGATGCAAGAGAGTTATGGGGAAAAAAAGTCAATAGCTTGGAAAAGGAAAACTCCTTAAAAATTAGAATTGGACTAATGGAAAAGGAAATGTGATGTTCCTAAGTTTCATTTTTCTTTTTTGGAGGGGGCAGGCAAGGCAATCAGCTTTAAATAAGTTGCCCAAGGTCATACAATTAGTAAATGTCAAGTCTCTGAAGCCCAATTTGAACTCAGGTCCTCCTAATTCCAGGACCAATGCTCTGTTCACTGTGCCCCCTAGCT
>NW_027186446.1:3730690-3770273 GCF_028583685.1 Petaurus breviceps papuanus | reverse complement strand
CTTCCTTCCTTCCTTCCTTCCAATATTCAGTAAGTGATTAAACTGAAAAAGTGGGCTAGGGAAAGGCTATGAAAAACTTTGTGAACAAGGTACAGAGCCTAAACTTTAGCCTAAAGTTTATGGGTGATCAATGACAGGTTTTTTGTTTTGTTTTTTGTTTTGTTTTGTTAATTTTAAGTAAGAGAGTGACACATCATCAGAACTGTTATTGTTCACTGAGTAAATTATTTTTGACAATTGGTACATAATGGAGACTAGTTAAAGCATCTCTTCTGAACTAGGACAGCAGAAGGAGATTTAAATCATATTTATGGAGAAAAAAAAAATGAACCCAAATCTAAGAACACAGAAGTAAAGTACATGACCCTATGAACACAGGTCTATAGATATGGAAGGGGCACAGATAGGTATATGGAGATGAAATTGGATCACATATACCTGGGACTATGGAATAAGTACAGATTACTTTACAAACATGATAAGAAACCCTAAGAGCATAGAACCAGGGGAGATAAACACATAAGAATAGAAGCAGTGTAGGCAGGCCCACAAACATGAAATAACTAGGAGATCTATGAATACAGAGCTAGCAGAGATAGGCTTTGGAATCTACCAATTCAGCACCAATAGCTCTACAACTATGTTAAGAGCACAGATGGGCCTATGAACATAGAAGGGTAATGATAGGCTAACATACAAAGTATAATTTAAAGATCAACCCATAGATGAGGAAGGAATACTAATACAGAACACAGAACAAGTGTAAATATTCTTACAAACATGGAGCAAGCATAGATAGACCTGCTTGGTAAGGACTCAGATGATGAATTTGCTCCACAGCCTTAAGTAAACCATTGGAATAGGAATGTCATCTTCTTCACTCAATGCTGTTTCAATGACCCAGTATTGTGGTATATATTAATTGGTGAGCTTCTTATGACTCAGAATTTAAGACACAAATTTCCCTTGCAAATGCTTTTGAGCTTGGAATCAACCTTAAAGCCCTTATTCATAAAAATCAGTTTAGGGATTGGGTCTAAAAAAAGAAGTATGCTATGTTACTTGATCAAAAACAACTGACTCATTGATTACTTTAAAAGAGAAAAGATTTCTGACTTATTAGTGAATACAGAAGACGTTAAATCATTTCCTTTGAAAAGAACTGGAAAATTTGCCTGGTGGATTGTGATAAAAAGAATTTAAAGTGGGTGGCAAGCAAGTAAATATACTTATGCCTTGGAAACTTTCAATGAATTCATGTGTTTTTTTAATAATAAAATGTGCCAAATAGAGGGGTTTCTTGAGTCTTACAAATAGTTCAGAAGAAAATGGAAGGTAAAATAAACCAGAATAGGAGAGTGGACATATCATTTATTCTCTCATTGTCTACTCTTATCCACATAGGCAATCCTTATATTTTTTAAAGTAAATAAATTATATTGAATAAGGAGAATAAACTATATTTGTGTGGTACTTTTTGACTGCAAAGCAATTCAATTTGGCAAACAGTTCTTAAACACTTAATCTGCAAAACCTTGGAACAGATATATAGTTAAAAATACTATTCCTACTCTCATGGAGTTGGCCATCTAGTAGAAAAGAAGTCCTACATAGTTAAATAAAATACACAATTATGCATGATAAATATAAAACAAAATACTATTTGAATAAAGTCCAAAATTAAACAATGTTTGTCCTCAAGGAGCTTACATTCTACTGGGAAATGCAACCAATAAACAGATGAGTAAAACTACCCTGCTATTTAAGTTGAATTGGACTTTAAAGGATGGATAGGAAAACACTTTGTAACATTTTAAGCTCCGTTATATAAATGACAATATATATAATTTTATAGTTGTGTGAATGTGCATGCACACATGTGTATTTGTGAGAAAATCAACAAGAAGTGATATGTTTTGAATCCTATATCAGATCCTTTTATAACACTCTCCTCAGGATTCTTGCTGAGGGACCACCTTGGTGCAGCAGAGAAGAACACCTTAAAATAAAATCCTTTTAGTACTTTAAATATCTAAACACCCATGATAGACCTACCTTAATCTGAAATTAGTTCTATAGAAAACAGTGTCAAATAGGCATTCTGATGTATTATGTAGCATGTAGAGAGCAAGTAAAAAGGCTGAGATTCAAAGCCACTCTTCTAATTGCAAATCTAATATTCTTAAAAAAATTAGAATCAGAGAATCTAAAATCAAATCTTGCTTCTGATTCTACCTCTCTGATGCCAGCAAATAATTTAACTTATCTATGCCTCTGAGAGAATTGAGTTAGATAAATCTTGAGGTCTTTACTTTCTCAAAAATTTATGATCTAAGTTATTTGTTCATATTAATATACTATTTTCTTTAAAGTGTGTGTCTGCTAATGCCTTCTTCCCATGTCTCATAACATGAAGGTGGCCTTGTATTTTCAGAATTTACACCAACAAAGTACTTTGCTATATCAGTATGACTACTGATTTGTTCATATCCTAGCAATGCATGAAGACCATCTAACAAGGCATCAAGTGGCTGGATCTTTTGTGAGTGGAAGAACCATCCCCATCAAAGAAAAAAATCATGAGTCCTTGAAGCATTGAAATATATATGCAGATATCTCCTGTCCCACCATCTCAGCATGTGGGCATATGTATAGAAAGACTTGTACACATATGCAAACATATATAAATATATGTGCATATGCTCATGTGAGCAAATGTACACACATATGTATGCTGTGAATGATGAAGCCAAATCAGTCTTTAAAAACACATGCCACATGATAGCTAGCATTTGTATTATGCTTTAAAGTTTGGAAAGTACTTTTATAAATATCTCATTTGATCTCCACAACAACCTTGGGAAGTAGGTGCTATTATCATCCCATTTTACAGATGCGAAAATTTAAGTAGGCAAACTTACTCAGGATCACATAACTGGTAAGTGTCTGTTTCAACTCAGGTCTTTCTGATTCCAGTCCATGGCTCTATCATGTCTCTACATGCCCCTTCTTTACTCCCTGCTGCCACATCTTAGGAAAGTTTTCTAGATTTCCTCATTTCACCTGGGAGGAATTTCTAGACACCAAAACTTTAGCATCAGAGAAGTAGGAAATAATGGAATCAATTAGATTAGATACTCCCCAAAAGAGCAATTTACATAAGTCCAGAATTTTATTTAAAAATAAGTAAAAAGAGTATGGGTAGAGATTGAAAATCTGAAAGAATTTGAAAAATCTAAACTATATTATTCTCTGTGTTGTGAGTTCACACTAAATTCATTCACTCATTCAGCAAACACATATTCATTACCTAAAGCATGTAAGACACTGGGTTCAGTGCCAGAGGATATGCAAAGTTTAGATGATTCTTATTCCCTATATTTGTAGAATTTATGGTCTAGTGGGAGCAAAGATACATACACACACACACAACTATAAAATAAACTATACAATAAGTATATTGGAGAGCTATAAAATAAGTGGAATCAGATATGACTGCATTTGAGAGCTACTACAATAAAGATATAGGGAATAATACAAATCACCTCTTTATTAAAGTTTGGAGAACAACTTCCCATGATTAAATTATTTGTATGGTCCTTACATTTTTACAATGTCCACAAGTCCTGAACAGGAATTTACACTGTCTCTATTCCATTCCCTATGACTGGAGGGGATTCCACAACCTCCTCCATAATCTTCTATATTTACCTCTTGAAATTCTTCCCTTCTGCCAGTGCCCAGCTCAAGTGCCACCTCCTTCACAAAATGTCCTCTGATCCATCCTCCCTTAAATCTTACTAAAAGTAATCTTTCACTCTCCAACTTCTCTTGCCTTTTTGTTAGACGTACCCTGGATATTTAAGGTATTGTCTCTTATGACAGTTGTTTATCTATTCCTCATTGTGGAAAATGTTAGAAGTGCCAAAAAAATTCAAAAATTCAAGGAGAAAATACATACATATAATACATATATGTATATGTGTATGTATATATATATATAAATATATATATACCGTGTTTCCCCGATAATAAGACACTGTCTTATTATTTTTTTGGGAAAGAAAAACACCAGAGGGCTTATTTTCAGGGGAGGGCTTATGTTGTCCTGCCTCAGCTCTCCTCCGCGGCACTGCTCTCAATGGCGCCAGCAAGCAAATCACTGGGGGAGAACAGGATGACGCGCTCACTACTACAGCTCTGATTGGATGCAGCTCGGAGCGCAGGGTGCATTTCACGGGGGGGGGGAGACGGTGCATACAGAGGGTACCGTAATGTAGCGTGTAGCGCAGGGGATCACCTTCACTACAGTAGCAATCTCAATAGGGCTTATTTTTGGGGGAGGGCTTATTTTAGAGGAATCTGACACAGTAAGGGGAGGGCTTATTTTCAGGATAGGTCTTATTATCGGGGAAACACAGTATATATGATTGATTCCAAGGAAAACTTTAGAGGATCTCATTAAAGTGATGGTTAGTGAATATCTAGAAAGTGAAGCAGTAATTACAAATAGTCACCATGTCCTCATAAATAACAGATTACAGCAGACTAGCCACATTTCTTTTGTAGATAGGGTTCCTAAAGTAGGAAGACAATGACAACATTATGTAAATGTTTATAGATTTTAGTGATGCTTTTGATAAGGTATCACCATATTTTGTGGAAAAAAATTCTAGATAAGAATATAATATAATTAGAGAGATTCATAACTGGTTGGATGTATGAAATCAAAGAGAAGTTATTCATGTTTCATCATCAATTTAGAAAGGTATCTTCAGTAAAGTACTCCATTGATTTGTGCTTGGTCCTGTGCTGTTTAATGATTTTTATTAGTGATTTTAACAAAGACATCATAGACATTTTCAATATATTCATAGATGACACAAAGCTGGGAAAGATATATGTTAGATGCTAGATGGCAGAGTCAGGATAGGTTAGAGAATTATATGGAATTTAACAAGGCAAAATTTATTAGGGCTAAATGCAAAGTCTTACACTTGAGTACAAAAAAAAATCAACTCCATAAATCAGGAGAGGTATATTTAGATAACAGTTTGTTCAGCAAAGATCTAGGGGTGTTAGTGGAACATAAACTCAACATGAGTCCACAACATAAGATATCAAGTGAAAAAAAAATCTAATGTGATTTTATATTGAACTAAAAGTGGTATAGTTTCCAATAATAAGTAGGTGAGAATTAAACTTAATGTGCAATGTTTGATGCATTTCTAGGTGTCATAATTTAAGAAAGACATTGTAAGCTAGAGATTATCAAGAAGAAGGCAATAAGGATAGTGAAAGACTGAGCTTATGTCATATGAAAGTATCAGTTGAATGAAATGAGGATATTTGTCTGGAGAAGAGTAGGGACATGACAGTATTTTTTTAAGTATTTGAAGGGTTGTCATAGGGAAAAAAGACTGGGTATGATTTATTTGACCCCAGACGGAAAAAACCATATCAATTAACCTTCCTAATAATTAAGCCTGTCCACAAGTGAAATTGACTGCCTTGAGAATTGGCAGTGGTGGTGATAATGGTAGGGATTATTCCTTCTTGGTCATCTTCAAGCAGAGAAGTACATGATAGTGGGTATTCCCTTTAGGTTAGGCAAGACTGCTACTGGGGTTTCATCAAACTCTCTAAGTTTCTAATTTTTGATTGTACTAGATTGTAAGTTGCCTCATTTAACTCTGTAATAGAGGTAATGTGGTTTAGTTGAGGGGAAAAAATCAACCTTAGAATCACAAGACCTAACTTTAAATCTCACTTTTGACTAGATATTGACTTGTGGAAAATTGTTTAATCTGTCATAGCTCCCAACAACCATCTAAGATTCCAAGTTGCAAATTAAGTGATGGGTCTGCATGAGTAAGAGAAATTGCCCCCACTAGGATTTGCCTGTAGCAAAAAATCAAACTGATGTGTTAATAATTAAAAATTAAATAAATAAAGATGACTATATATATAGGTTGGATATAGATATGTATATAGAGGAGAAAAATTATAAAGAGATATAAATAAAGACACAGAGCTATGACACTTCCTCTGTGGAACACTTTCCAATTAATTTCCAAATTGGAAGCCCCTCTTATGCCTACCCCAGTTTTCAGAAACTCTCTGGGTTCATACTCCTAATAATCATGAGCTCCCATGAATCCCTACTAGTCTTTTTAACTTTCAAGAGTTAGTCAGCATATGCAATTTGCTGAAAGCAAAGAAATTTATTGAAATGACCTATAGTGAATAATAGTGAATAGTAACAAAATATTTCTTCCATAAACTTGGGAGCTCAAACAACTATACATAAGAATGGGAATAGTGAACACACATATGAGAACACTTAAGAAATACATGTGGCAAAGGCAACTTATACATCCACCACTATAGGAAAATGTTTCTTGTCTTTTCTCATTGTATCTTCATGATGATCTTCTTTGGTACACCATGTTTAGATCAGAAAAACAAAGACTTAATAGGGACAAAGTTACTTTCATCAAATATTTGAAGTGCTCTTATGTGAAATAACATTTATATCTGTTCCACTTGACACTGGTAAAGTAGAGCAAGAGGAAGAAATCACAATGTACAGATTGAAGTTCAATATTGGGGGAAATCTCTAATAATTAGAAAAGTTAGAATATGTTTTGGGCTATTTCATGAAGAATAAATTGAGAGTCTTCCTACCAAGACAAGAAGAATTAATTATGTGAATAGAATTATAAAACACAATTTATAAATATTTAAATAACTGGAGAAATGTTTATTGTTCATGAATACGCAAAGTAAAATCATGAAAAAGACAGAGCTATCAATTAATTTATTTGTTCAGTTTATGTACGAATCAAACTACCAAAACTATAACAAATTAAAATGAAATTATTTTGGAGAAAAAAAAAAGGTCAAAAAACTCAAAAGAAATTATGAAAAAAATAGGAGGGAAATAGGTCTAGAAGTTCCAAATGTCAAATTGTGCTACAAAGCAATAACCATTAAAAGAGCTTAGCACTAATAAAGAAATAGAGAGTTTGGAACTTCTGGCAGCCAAGATGGTGGAGTAAGCCATAAATTTCCAGAACTGTTTGATATTCACATCCAAACAACCACAAAATACCATGCAGAAACAAATCCTAGAATACAAAAATAAGATAGAGCAAAACAATCTTTGAGCCCAAGAAAGTTGAAAGATTGGCAAGAAAGGTCTGTTTCACTTGAATAAAAGATCACAGTCTGGGATAGGAAGTGTCCCAGCACTAAGCCACACCTCGGTAAACCATCAGTAGATCCTGAGCCCTAGTGCAGTGGAGGAGGCAAATCCTAACACTAGAATCTCCCATGTGCCTCAACAAAGCCAGGGGAATGGGCAGGCTGAAGTTCTGAGAACATCCATGTGTTTCATTGTAGCCCCAGAAAAACAGAAGAACTCCAGTGACCAAACCTCCACATGATTCAGTGTATCCCTGAGGAAACAGGAGACATGGCCTCAAATCACACAAGACACCAGTACTAGGACCCCAACTCAGCACCAGGTAAGCTGCCAGACCCCTAATACTTATAGAAGTACCAGTAACCCTCTCCACCACACTTCCTCAGCACAGCACCAGATACAAAGGTCCCCAATTGGTCTCAGAGCAACATCAGTGTAGCACAAGGTAAACACACATGGCCTGCAGCCTTTGGCACAAGAAGCCTGAAACAGTGCCCCTTCAAACGTGGGAGAAGAGTTCAAATTTAAAAGAGAGGAAAAAGTCCAAAAAAAAAAAAAGAATGAGCAGAAAACAACAACAAAAAGAATCTAAAATGGGAATGAGGGGCAGAGTAAAGATGGTGGAGTAAAAGGAGGAACTTGTTTGAACTTGTCCTCTAATTGCCTCAAATACTTGTCAAAATGATTCTAAACAAATTTTAGAGTAACAGAACCCACAACATAGCAGAGTGAAAAACAATCTCTCATGGAAGGTAGCCTGGCAGGCTGATAGGAAGGGTCTATTGCACTGGGCTGGGAGTGGAGCACAGTCTCATGTGAGCCAGGCTGACACAAACTGGTGGCACAGATCTGGCCAAAACAGACCTTGGGGAACTCAATCACTGGTAGCTGTGGTGCTTTCCAGACTTCTCAACCCACAAACACCAAAGAGGTCAATATAAAAAGTCAGTGGGGAAACTCTATTGGACCTGGGTGAAAGAAGAGTGTGGTCTAGCCCCTGCCCTGGGGCAGTGGAGGTGATAGCAGCTGCTGCAGTGTCAACTGCTTCCAGAGCTCCAGGCCCACAGATCATGGAGGGATTAGGTCACTGAACAAAGGGCAATTACAGAAATCTCTCTGCTGGTTCTGGGGCAGGATTCTCTTGCTTTGCCCTGCTTGGATCTAGGTCACAGTCTGGGGTAGCAGGCTTGGGGTGAGGACTGCTGACATGGCAGGGCTTGTTGAGGCTGTGGAGAGACAGTTCTTCTTACAGTTCTGGGGCAGGTGGCTAGAAGAAGCTTTGACAACAGCTGTGCAAAACCCCAGAAATTTGGGAAAAAGAACTCCACTCTGGAAACAAAGTTCTACCGTGGCAAAGAGCTCAAAAGTTAAGTATCTGGCTGGCAAGATGAGTAAACAGAAGAAGAAAAATGAGATTATAGAGTCATTTTTTGGTGACAAAGAGGATCAAAATATAGAACTAGAAGAAGACAGTAAAATCAAAACTCCGGCATCAAAAGCCTCTAAGAAAAATATGAATTGGTCACAGGCCATGGAGGAGCTCAAAAGGGATTTTAAAAATCAAGTAAGAGAAATAGAGGAAAACTTGGGAAGAGAAATGAGAGTGATATGAGGAAATCATGACAAAGGAGTCAAGAGCATACTAAAGGAAACCCAAAAGTATATTGAAGAAAATAACACCTTAAAAATACACTAACTCAAATGGCAAAAGAGGTAAATAAAAAAAAAGAAAAAAAAAGAATGACTTAAAAAGCAGAATTGGAGAGATGGAAAAGGAAGATAAAAAGCTCCCTGAAGAAAATAATTCCTTCAAAATGAGATTGGAGCAAGTAGAAGCTAGTGACTTGATGAGAAATCAAAATATTATAAAACAAATCCAAACAAATGAAAAAATAGAAAGCAACGTGAAATATCTCAATTAAAAAAAACAACACTGACCTGGCAAATAGATCCAGTAGAGGTAGTTTAAAATCTACTGGAATACCTGAAAATCATGATCAAAAAAAAAAACTTAGACATCATCTTTCAAGAAATCATCAAGGAAAATTGCCCTGATATGCTAGAACCAAAGGGTAAAATAGAAATTGAAAGAATTTGCTGATCACAAGATCCCCCAAAACTCCTAGGAGTATGATAGTCAAATTCAAGAGTCCTGGGTAAAGAAGAAAATATTACAAACAGTCAGGAAGAAACAATTCGAGTATCGTGGAAACACAATCAAGATAACAAAAGATCTAGCAACTTCTATTTTAAGGGACTGAAGGACTTGAAATATGATATTCCAGGGGCCAAAGGAACTAAGATTAAAATTAAGAATCACCTACTGTAGCAGCAAGCACCCCAGCATCCCCAGGGTGTCTGCCAACACAGGTTCTTGGATCTGCTTTGATAAAGGAAAGCAACTCAAAATGGGTTAACAAGCTTACTTTAATCAGTCAGATATGTATCATTCACCTAGTTCAGGGGAAAAAGGTCAGCACCCTGAACTTCAAAATATACAGACAGAATTATCAAGACAAAAACAGATCAAGTAGACAGATTTCCAAACTGTCCAACCATTACATCCATACCAAACAACATCTGGGTTTCAAAGCCGTGGGGCTCTGGACAACTGCTTTCCAGAGTTTCATCTGATCAAATCACAGAACATTTCTCAAAGTGAGCCCCAAAACAAAGCTTAGCCTTCTCCTGGCTCAGAGAATGTAACACCATTATTGACTCACTGGCCAATCAAGAAGTATCTACTGAAAAACAAGCCTCCCACCCCAGGCTCCAGGTGCACTTTAGCCTAGGGGCAGGGAAGATCTTCAAATTTACATTCCCATTACACCTACCCAGCAAAACTGAGTATAATACTTTAGGGGAAAATATAGATATTCAATGAAATAGAGGACTTGAAAGCATTCTTGATTAAAAGACCAGAGCTGAACAGAAGATTTGACTTTCAAAAATACAAGAATCAAGAGAAGAATGAAAAGGTAAACAGGAAAGAGAAATCATAAGTAACTTACTAAAGTTGATATGCTTACATGCCTACATGGTGAGATATTTATAACTCTTGAAACTTTTCTCAGTAGGAGGATAGTTGAAGGTAATACACACACATATGTATGTATATGTACATATATGTATGTATAAGTGGGTGTATGTGTGTATATACATATATGTATATATGTGTGTACATACACACACACACACACACACACACACATATATATATAACTTTGCCAAAAAAAATTTAATATTCTAATATATATAATCTTTAAGATTCTACCTGCCAAAAACAAACCAGGGAAGTATACAAACACAATTACAAAACACTTTTCACAAAAATAAAGTTAAATCTAAGTAACTGGACAAACATCAGTTGCTCATGGGCAGGCTGAGTTAATATGATAAAAATGACAATTCTACCTAAATTAATTTACTTACTCATTTCCATACCAATCAAATTACTAAAAATAATATATTACAGAGCTAGAAATAATAATAACAAAATTCATCTGGAAGAATAAAAGGTCCAGAATATCAAGGGAATTAATGAAAAGAAATGTTAGAGAAGGTGACCTAGCCATATCAGATCCTAAATTGTCTTATAAAGCTGAAATCATAAAAACTACTTTGTACTGGCTAACAAATCAAGTGGCATATGAGTGGAACTGGTTATGTACACAAGACATAGCAGTCATGACTATAATAATCTACTGTTTGATAAATCCAAAGACCACAATTTTGTGGCTAAGAACTCAGTACTTGACAAAAATTGCTGGGGAAATTGGAAAACAGCATAGCAGCAGATGGGCATAGACCAGCAACTTACACCATATACCACAATGCAGTCAAAATGGACACATAATTTAGATATAAAGGCTGATACTATAAGCAAATTAGGAGAGCAAAGAATAGTTTATCTGTCATATTTATAGAAAACAGAGGAGGGGCAGCCAGGTAGCGCAGCGAGTAAGAGCACCGGTTCCAGTATCAGGATGACCTGGATCGAATCCCAGGCTCCAACACTCAGCACCATACCCAGAAATAACTGGCCGTGTAACCTTGAGCAAGTTACTTAACCCCGATTGTTTAAAAAAAAGAAAGAGGAATTTATGACCAAGCAAGATTTAGAAAATATTATGAAATGTAAAATGGATAATTTTGACTTTATTGCATTCAAAAGATTTTGCAGAAACGATCAATGCAATCAAGATTATGAGGGTAGCAGAAAATTGGAAAAGAATTTTTATAACCAGAGGCATCTAGGTGGTGGAGTGAATAGAGTACTAGGCCTGGAGTCAGGAAGACCTCAGTTAAAATCCATCCTCAGACACTTGACACACTTACTAGCTCTGTGACTATAATGTAATGCCAAGGAAAGGCAACTTCCCAAGGTTCAAAATACCAGCATAGGTGCTCTCCATTTTATTCAGTGACAAACTAAGAACAGAGAAGATCAAAATATGACATCATTCAAAATACAGCATTTACTAAGTGTGATTCAATAATCTCCAAGTACTACCCCACCCCAGGACCTTACATTCATTTAATCAATTACAAAGTCCCTGTTCTAAATACTACTCCACCCCTAGGCTGTACCTTCATTTAGTCCATCACAAAGCCCCTGTTCTCAAATGGAGATTAGTTTCCAATCATAAGTAAAGTACATTCATTTGTTCAATCATAGAACACAAAAAGGTCAAAAGTTCCCCACCCATGGATCACAATTGAATCTACCCCAGAGTTACAACAAGTTTAAGCACAGCACTTAATACCCAAATGGAGGTCTTTTCTTCATCTTGACATGAAGCAACTTCTCAGCAATCTTTGTTCCTGGGGAGACAAAGCTTAGCAAGGCCACAAGATACATTGCCAGTCTCTTCATTAATTTATCCTCTGTCTGCAGAACAGTCCTAGAACCCCTGAAAACATTAGCAAAACCCTCTCCCAGGATTTCTGTGAACATACAACAAGAAAATCCTTCTTCAGGGCTTCTGAACCAACAGAAAGGTTCCCAGACCCCTGCAACAACAGCACTGTCCTTCACCAGTGGACAGTATTCACTCTCTGTCTACAGGACAGTCTCAGGAGCTCTTAACCAACAGCCAGGTTCCAGAACTTCTTCAACAACAGGGCTATCTTTCACCAGTGGGCAAATCTGGCAAAACAACATTAAAACAGACAAAGTACCAGCAAAACAGCCATGTCTCCTCAGTCCTTGGCATCTCCGGGGACAGGTCTCAAAAGTCCAGGGCACTTCAAAGTGGCCCTCAGCAATCCTCCCAGTCTCTCTCTGCCTCCACAAGGGCTGCTTCCAAAAAGTTCTTCTGCCTCTCTCTTGTGTCTCTCCACATCTATGTCACCAACTCCTCCCAATTGAGCACTCTCTTTTCATGTCAACAAGTCCATCCCACAGGTGGGATTAACAAGCTCTGGGTTTTAACACAATCAAACCCAAAACCAAGCCAATACAGGGGGATCTTTATATTCCATTACTATCACAGTGACCTTGGGCAAGTCACTTAACCCCAATTGCCTTGCCTTCCCCCCTCCAAAAAAAATAAATAAAATAATACAAAATTTCAAAAATATTTTTTTCAACCATTCTCTCTAATAAAGGTCTCATTTTAAAAATACATAGAGAACTGAGTCAAATTTATAAGAATACAGGTCATTCCCCAATTGATAAATGGTCAAAGGACATGGACATGCAGCTTTCTGAGGAGGAAATTAAAGTTATCTATAGTCATATGAAAAATGCTCTAAATCACTATTGATTAGAGAAATTCAATTCAAAACTACACCTAGTTACCACATCACACCTTTCAGATTGGCTAACATGACAAGACAGGAAAATTATAAATGCTGGAGAAGATGAGGGAAAATAGGAACACTGATACATTGTTTTGTGATTGATTCAACCATAATTTGGAACTATGCCCAAAAGCATATAAAAACGTGCATACTCTTTGAACCAGTAATAACACTTCTACGTCTGCATACCAAAGATATCATACAAATGGGAAAAGGTCCAACACGTGCAAAAATATTTATAGCAGCTCTTTTTGTGGTGGCCAAGAACTGGAAGCTGAGGGGACGTCCCTCAGTTGGGGCATGGCTGAATAAGTTGTTATGTAAGAATGTAATGGAATATACTATTGTTCTATAAGAAATGACGAGCAGGCAAACTTTGGAAAACACCTGGAAAGACTTATATGAACTGATGCTGAGTAAAGTGAGCAGAATCAGGAGAACATTATACACAGTAACAACCACATTGTTTGATGACTGACTTTGATAGACTTAGCTCTTCTCGGCAATTCAAGGATTTAAAACAAATCTAAAAGACTTATGATGGAAAATGACATCCACATCTAGACAAAGAAATATGCAGTCTGAATGCAGATCAAAGCATACTATTTGTTCTGTTTTTTTTTCTTTCTCATGGTTCCTCCCTTATATTCTAATTCTTCTATACAACATGACTAATGTGAAAATTTGTTTATTAAGAATGTATATGTAGAGTCTATATCAGATTTCATGCCATCTTGGGGAGGGGTGAAGGGAAGGAGGTGGAGCAAATTATAAAAATTATAAAAGTGAATTTTACAAACTAAAAATAAATTAGCTTGTAAAAAGGACAGAAGGGGGGAGGGAGAGAGAGAGAGAGAGAGAGAGAGAGAGAGAGAGAGAGAGAGAGAGAGAGAGAGAGAGAGAGAGAGAGAGAGAGAGAGAACTTTATATAATAGTTCCAATTGGGTGATGAGATATTCAACTGGATTGCAAGGATTTGGAAATAAGTGATAAGTAAGACAGTGGAGGCAAAAGAATGACAATTTTTTTTCACCCTAGGACCTTGTGAAAAGGAGAGAAGATAGGATTTGATATAACAGCTTGGTGGGATAAATGAAGATATTTTAAGGATGGTGGAGATGCAAGCACATTTCCAGTGACTAGGGAAACAGTTAGGAGAGATTCAGTTATCGAGAAGAATTATTGAAAAGGCAAGTTTTGAGATGAGATGGGATCAAAGGTACAAAAAAATTCGTCTGCCATGCCTGGACTATATTCCTTCATCTCCACCTCATGGATTCAATTGCTCTCTTTCAAGACATATCTTGAGCACTACTTTCTACACAAATCATTTCCCTATCCCCTGAAATGAATCTCTCCCCTCCATTACTGCCTTGTGTTTATTTTGTATTTCTTCTTTATAAATTTATTCTGTTGTAGGAAAGTTATCTCCCCATATATAGCATGATGGTATCAATTTGTGGTTTGAAGGGAGGCAGAGCAGACATCTCTCTCCTTTTCCTCCCCAACCTTTCCCAAAGATTTTAAATCATACCATTAAGGTATCTTCACTCTTGTAATTGGAAGCCAAAAGCTCCCAATGCAACTGTACGTCCCAAAGAACCTGAAGAACCCAAAAGAACACTGAAGAGAATGTGTGCTCCTCTCATATGCTCTCACTGACTCTGTCCTCATCCTCATGTAGTTGTGAGAGATTAATCACCAATGAGAAGAGAATTACAAACGTTTGGAACTCAGGTTACACTGTGTATATTCATATATGTACAGATTGTCTTTCCTGAGACAGTATAATGTCCAGAGAGAGCTGTTGTTTCATTTTTGGCTTGTCTATCTCCACCACTTAGCACAGTGCTTGACAAATAGTAAGGGCTTAATAGATGCTTTTGGATGGGGAAATGGGAAATCCCGAGCAGAACAAACCTCTTGGGTGAGGAGAGCATCTCCAAATCTGGAGGAGCTTCAGGAGAGTGAAAATCACCAAGTTTATTAGAATTTGTGGGTTGTATCAAAGTTGTGATGTCTCAGATCAGGGTATTAATATCTACAGAATAGCCTACTTTGGAATTCATGATACATCAAAAAGACATACTCCTAGATCTTAAAGATGCTCATATTTTCCTAGTTTGGATGACTGAGCAATCATTGACTTCTGTAGTATGTGTTGTCTTCTCTGTCTTTGATGCAATAAGGCTATAAGGCAGAAAATGATTATACTGTCTGGACATAAAAGAGCTGATATTATACACACTATGACAATTGGCTGATAGAAGAAGATTGTTATGGGTGAAAGTAATTAAGTAGTCTCAAGAGTACTTAGTCCAGTGTTCCCAGAAGCATGTTTTGTCAGATTCAATACATTGAATAAAATAATTTTAAGTATATAACTAAAAATGGAGACAGTGATTATAAATTATTTAGAATACTAACCATACTTAATATTTTGTACAAATGACTTTCACAAAAATCCTGTTGTATATTTAGTCAAGTTCAGATGATGTTTGCAGAGGACCAAGCACAGATTCTTAGAAAAAGAAACTCATTTGTGATGCTCCACTTTGCAGACAGTGAAACCAATGATTCAGTGTGATTCTATTGGTTTTGAGAAAATAAAGTATTGAAGGTCCAAGAAGGTAAATAAATTTAAACCATTTAGTTAAAATGCCATTTTATAAGAAAATAATTTGTTTTAAATTTTTAAAATAATACATATATGTGTATATACACATGTACATACATATACATGCATGCATATATATGTATGTGTATATGTCTAACCATACATACATATTATTTTGTATGACCAAATATTTGACAGTTATCTTTGTTGGATATTCTCTTATAAAATAATATATAAATAAATATTATGAAAATAGATAAACACTCTAAAAATGGGGACAAACAAGATTTGTGCATTGTTCCCTAACATTACCATGATTAATTCAGACTGTTCAGATTGGATAAGCATTTGAAGCATGGAAATGTATGTAAATCACAGAATAGCTCCATCCAAGATGGATGCTTCCATTTGTCAGCAGAGAGGGCAGATGGCAGTCTTATAGTTTCCCCACCACCCAAGGGAAGAAGATCCATTTGGAGTGAATTTGATACCAATCATCCCTGAGAAGTGGGAGCTTTTGTTAATATTTAGGTAGTGGCACATGCCCACTCTGAGAGTAGTGTTTTCTAATTCATTATAGAAAAACAAAACACCATAGTATTTAAAGTAGAAAAATCTAGATTTGAATCCTTGGTCTGGGACTTATTATGCAAGTGTGACCTTAGGCAAGCCATTTCCCTGATGTGAACCTCAGTCTTCTCAATTATTTGATAAAAATGGTTGTATTAAATGATGCCAAGGTCTATTTTTTCCTTTTAATTCTATGATCTCATGAGATCCTAAATCTTGGAATGCACTTTAAAATATCTTTCCTAGTTAGGTTATGGGAGGTCATAGCTTGCCTCATTTGATTGGTATTAGGAAAAGTCAATTGATATTGCATGTTCTTTCCCCTTTTAATTTGATTGTCTTATAAAGTAATACATGCTATAGTTCATTAAGTTCTCATTGATTGGGATCTTATTAGCTTCCAGAGCCTGTTCTATTGTTCTGCTGGGATGATTTCACCAGTTGTTATTCAGTGCATTGCATAATGACTAAATTACAGTCCAGAGAATGGACATCACCATATGGGGGTAATTTGTACTTTGACAGAACAAGGAAGTTTTATCCTCTGATCCTAATGGGAATCACAGAAACCTTCAAAAATCCTTCTCTTTTTTTCAATTATTTACTCTCAAAAGTGTTTTCAAAAAAAAATCCAGTTTATACAAATAGAAAATGTGAAGGGTAGACCAATCTTAATGTATTGCTTTAAATGATCAAATATCATGCCTAGGTTGACTGGGCAGTGTGCAGCAGTGTTAATAGTTCTTCCACCTCAAAAAGAGTTTAGTTTCATTCAAAAATGCAGTTTTATAAATGAGAGACACCTTAACATCATAGAAAAAACATACAATATCAGAGAATAAATGAACATTAAACAGTAAGATCATAGAAAATAGAATGTCAGATCTTGGAAACAGAATACATAACGTTAGAAAACTAGAAAGGAGGAAACACATAGAAAACCTAGAATGAAAGAGCTCAATGCCTTCATTTTATAAATGAGGAAACAGAGTGTCTGAGAATAAAATTATTTTCTCAATGACATACAACAATTCATGGGTAGACCTGTAAATTAGGGAGACAGAGGTCTCTGAACCCTGGGGAGGGAATCTGGCCAGAGGTGGATAGATGCAATATCAAAGGTGTAGAGCATTCCAATGCCAGGACTAAGAAAGAATCAACATAAGGGAACAGAAAGAGATTGCAATAAATCCCTGAGCAAGTGTTGGGTCCAGGAACAGGTGCCATCTGACATGTATGGTTGCATACCATGTAGTTCTGAGTCATGAATCCAGAGTAGAAAGGAGTACTACCATAAGGTGTCTACCAAGCATAGAAAAAGTTCCAAGAAGATCATGGAAGTTGTGTGGATAGTTCTAAGTCCCAGAGAAGAGCTCAGAGTTCTAGATTATAGGGGAAAACCAGATTTTTGGTTACCTTGAATCTAAGAGCTTCTCAGTAGGTTGAATGACTCAGTCAAGTAGCAATTTTCTGAAACTCCCAGCCAGAAATAAGCCAATAGGCCAAAAACTGAGTCAGGAACCCACAGAGCTCAGAAAAGGAAGGCAATGAATAGACCTCCCCCATGCCACACAAATTTATGGGCATTGAAAACTTGTAGTCCCATAGCCAGAGCTATAAAAGCAACAGAAGGATGTAAGAAGATGGTTAAGGACAGACATAAATCCTAAAGTACTCAGAGCCCAGCACTAACATAAAGACCAAATTCAAGAAGTAGTCTGGAAGAATGAACAACAAAAAGAAATGGAGGATAATGAGCTATAATGGTGATAACAGAGAAGCTCACAACACAAGAAGGCAAAAAAAAAAAACCTTTAAAACCATCTCAAAAGAAAGTTTCAAAGAAAAAAAATGCATCTGTGACAGGAATCCAACAAATGTTCCTAGCAGAGCTAAAGAAAAAAATTAAAGATTAAAACATATATATATATATATATATATATATATATGTATGTATGTATTATATAAATCTATCTATCTAAAACCAAATGAGCATTAGAGGGAAGAAGGGGAAAAGGGACAAGAGCTAAAGAAGAAAGACATGTTTGGAAATAGAGATACAAAACCTTACTGAAGAAATGAAGTTAAATGTAAGATAATGACTCTATGAGACATAAAGAAAAAATAAAATAAACTTAAAAGGCTGAAAAATTGAAGAAAATATGAATTATCTTATGTAAAGTCAAGCACGAGCAGCTTTCCAGAGGACTGATGCTGTAAACAGCTTTAAGGTTCTGATCACATAATATAGTGAACTCTCTATTGATTCAGCATGAAACTAAAGTAAAACATTCACAGAAACCAAAGTGCAGCACTGATAATATTATAACATAACAACTTATCACTAAAGTGGCCACATCGTCTTAAACAAAAGGTATCATCCAGTAAGTCCTCAACTCAATCACTCTTATAGAGCAAGACTCCTTAAGGGACACAAAGTTCAAAGGTCAAAGCTCTCCACTGTAGGTCACATTGTCTTAATCTCTCACTCAAAAAGTCTTCTTTCTTCTTGGTTGGAGAATAGTTTCCAGTCATCCTTAATTTAATCATCCTTAAGAGGTATAAGGTACAGAATACAAAATTCTCCCACCCCTAGACCATAGTAAATCATGATCTTCTTAGTCAGCACTAAGCACCCAAAGAGAGGTCTTTTCATCTTGATTCAAGGCTGGCTCTCAGCTTCCCTGGTTCCTCTTCCATGGCCCCAGCTTTTGCCTGAATTTACCCAACTATCACCCGGATTCAAAGGTAGGCAGCTCTCAACTCCTACGCCAGTTCCTCGTCCAGTTCCTTGTCCACTTCCTTATCCAGTTCCCATTCCATATTGAAACTCCCAGTCCACCTCAAGTCCTTCACAGTTTCTGTATCTGGGAAAACAAAGTTTAACAGAGCCAAAACAACATTTATTCACATTGCTAGCACCATCATCAATGCCTGTAAAATCAACATAGACTCACAAACAAAGTCTGAGGATTTAACACAAATTGTCAGTATAGTCCCAGGACCTCCGAAACCCTCCTCCAGGACTTCTGTAAACAGAAAACAAGAAAATCCTCTTTCGGGGCTTTCAATAAGGTCCTAGAGCTTCTGCACAAAGTATTACAAACACAAATCAACACAGCCAGAACAGACAGAGTGCTAGGATGCCACAAGTTTTCTTCTTCTCAAGTCTGCCAACACAAGTGTTCCCTTCTCAGTTCTGCTCTCTCACAGCTTGTGCTCAGCATTTTATCTGGTCATTAGCTCCTCCCTGTTCCACCCACCTCTTTCATCCTTCCCATTCCTGTCTTTGACAAGTCCCTCCAACTGCGGGTTTCACAAATTCTGTTTCTTAACAAAGATTTGCTATAATCATGGACAAGTCTTAACTGAAACAAGGTTTTAAGTACTTGTTTCCTTGCCATTACATCTTATAGGAAAATCAACTTGCTTGGAAAAAAAAGATTGAGGAGAAAGAATTTAAGAAGTAATAGACTACCTGAAAGTCATGGAAAATAATAACAGCAAGAAGAGCCTAGACATTTTATATATACGTATATATATGCACATATATACATATATTATATATGTTCATGTATGTAGATAGATAGTTAGATATAGATATATTAGAACCAGAGAACAAAGTATAAATGGAAAGAATCTACCAGGCACTTCCTGAAACTCCAAAATAAAAACTCCCAGAAATTGTCTAGCCTAGCCCAAATCTAAAACTCCTAAGTCAAGGAAAAAATATCACATACAATAAGAAAAAAAAACCAAGTACAGAGGAACCACAGTCATGATCACACAAGATTTAACAGCTACAACAATAAAAGAGCAAAGTGGTTGGACTATGATATTCCAGAAGGTAAAGGAACTAGGCTTGCAATTAAGAATAATTGACCCAGCAAAAAATAAATATAATCCTAGGGGGTGAAGGGGATGAATCTTTAACAAAATAGAGAGCTACCAAGATTTTCTGATGAAAAGACCACATCTGAGGAGAAAATTTGACACACAGCACAAAAGGAAAACAAAACAAAACACAAAAATATAAGAAACTAAACAAGGTTAAACTTTTTACATTCTTATATGGAGAAATGATATATGTAGCCCTTCAAAACTTTATCAGTACCAGACATCAAAAAGACATTCTAATTAGACAGAGGATCTGAGTAGGATTTTGTTCCATCTAAGCTATAAATAACCATATGAAGATATACTCTAAATCACTCATAATTACAGAAATGCAAATTAAAACATCTCTGAAGTACCATCAGATTAACCAAATGACAAGAAAAATAACAAATGTTGGAGGGGGAGGGGAAAAGGTACTATAATATACTGGTGGTAGAGCTGTGACTAGTCTAATCATTCTGTAAAGTGATTTGGAACTATGCCCCAAAGTTATTAAAATGTACGTACTCTGACCCAGCAATACCACATGAGGTTCATACCCTTAAAGCTATCAAAGAAAGAGGAAAAGGACATGTGTTTGTTTATACAGCTCTTTTTGTGGTGATTAAGAATTAGAAACTGAGGGTATACCCATGAATTGGGGAATGACTGAAAATGTTATGGTATGTGAATGTTACAGAATGTTATAGAATACTATTGTCCTATAAGAAATGATACATGGGATAGTTTCAGAGAAATATGGGGAGCTTTATGTGAACTGATGCAAAGTGAAGTGAGTAAAATCAGGAGAACAATTTATATGGTAATAGCGAGATTGGAATGATTATCAATATTTAAAGACTTAGTAACTCCTATCAACAAAAAGACCAACCACAGTTCCAAAGGAACTGTGTTTAAACACAGTATCCATCTCTAGATAGAGAATTGTACACTCAGAGTACGAATTGAATCATATCTTTTTTCTTGTTTGTTTGTTTTTTACCTTTTGGACATGCAAATGTGGAAATTTTATTGCTTAATTATGCATACTTGTGATAGATTTTGTTTTTCTTGCCTTTTCAATGATCAAAGGTGAAAGAAAAAGGGAGAGAGTTCAGAAATAAAAATAAAATTGAATTTAGAAAGTAAAAACAAAATAGAATTAGAAATAAAAAAAGGATAGGATCAAAGTATATAAAACTCATAAAGATGAACAGAGAATCAACATGCTACATTCATCAGAATTAGAGATCTAAGGGACTCCTAATTTGAAACTTGGAAATGGATTTTGTAGGTATATAAAGGAAATGCTGTATACATACTCAGGGTGTAGGGTGTGTTCAGGGCAGAGTAGTACCTCTGTTATGAGAACTGCCAAGTCCTTTTCAGGGCTAATTTCTACCTTTGGTGCCCTCCTGATTCATCCAATTCTCACCTGCGGTTCCAAGAAGCTATAGTATATCCAGCAGCCAAACCCCAGTAAAATGTTTTGACACACAGGCTAATCCAGGTTGAGGGCAACTAATGTGTCTCAAACTCTTTGATGAGTTGGGGGCTGGCTTGCCCTAAGCATGTGAAGACTTCCCCTGGTGGAATGGGCAGATGAAAACAATGTATTCCAATAGCTGTGAAGGCAGCTTAAGCAGGTACCATGAAACTTTTTTTTTTTCCTTTTGGAGGGCAATTGGGGTTAAGTAACTTGCCCAAGGTTACAGGGCTAGTTTTTTTGTATGGGTGTTAAGTGTCTGAGGCCAGAACCGAACTAGGATTCTCCTGACTCTAGGGCCAGGGCTTTACTCATTGTGCCACCTAGCCACCCCACCAGGAAGCTGTTAAAGGTTGTTTAGATATCAAAGACACCAAGGTCATCCATTGAATCCCAATCCATCACCAGGCATTTTGACTTTGTCTTGCTACTGGGCTTTGATGACTCTGGAACAGAGAGTGAGGCTGATGCCTTCCTGCAAATCTGTCTCACTGAAATTCAATTGATGTGTGGGTCAAAAGACATCACCTATGCCCTTTTTCCTTCTTTCTTTCTTTGTTTCTCTCTCTCTCTCTTTCTTTGTTTCTCTCTCTCTTTCTTTCTCCCTCCCTCTCTTTCTTTCTTTCTTTCTTTCTTTCTTTCTTTCTTTCTTTCTTTCTTTCTTTCTTTCTTTCTTTCTTTCTTTTTCTTTCTTTCTTTCACCATTTTTATATTTCAAAGTCCTATGACAACAAGCAAGTGTTAAAGCATGAGATGTGGATATACTGGGAGGTCTAGCCACAACCCTGCACAGATGTGGGTTACCTTTTCACTGGCAGTAGCAGTACGATTTGGCAGTCCCATGGGTGTCTGAACAACCTTTTTTAAAGAATTGCACTGCTCATTTCCTGGTGTGAAGAAAGGACTAGAAAAGGTGCTCTAAAAATTATCTGCTTTGTCCAATTCTGGATGGCTTACCATGTCAGATGAGTATCCCATACAGTCAAAATGCAAAAAGAGAAATTTACTTAGCATACATTAAAAGATTAATAAGTAAGGATATAACACTGGTTCAAGTTTGTTTCCATATAATAATTTGTCTAGATAAAAGGTTGTGTTGGGTCAAATGGCAATGTAAAATCTTATTTTGAAGAACATCAAGTTCTCTTAGGTTTTTCAATTTCTTCTGTGACCAGAAAACTATGTCAACTTGAATATCTATCTCCAGTGATTATGAGGTGTTAGTATTGATCTCCCTGACTTTTCAGGAAAACTAGTCCTGCCTATATGGCAGAGATAATTGTAGATGTTACTTTAAGCACATCAGAGCAAATACTACTATAAGTGAAGCAGAGCAATTGAGCTGTGGAATGGGGGTGGGGGGACAAAAAGTCATTTGAAGATAATAATAATATAAAATTTGCCTAGCATTGACAACTATCTTTGATCAAATATATAGATAGGACAAGAAGAAAATAAGTAAGAAAAATAATAACTTCTAAATAATTGTGCATATGGTTATTAACTACTGATCTTTACCAATTGTTATTTCTACCCAAAAGCACCTATATGTTGACTTTGGCATAATAATATTAACCTTATTCTTGTTTTCATTATCCTTTTTGATAATCTTTGCTACGGATTTGTTATTATTGCTTAAAAGTATAAAATTGTAATCAACATTGTACTTTTTGTGAAGCATTATGCTCTTTCTTATCACTTTGAGAACTAAACAAATTGACCTTCACTCTTGTTTTTCAAACATAACATTCTATCTCTGTGCATTTGCAATGACTGTCCTCCATGATGAGAATGCCCTCCTTCCTTGACTTCATAGAGTACCTCTCTTCCTTCAAAATGCAGCTCAGATATCACCTTCCACATGAAGCCCCTCTTGGTTCTCTCAGCTTCTAGTGCTTTCCTTGTTAAACTACCTTGTATTTAACTACTTTGGATCTTATTTTCTTTTTATTTATTATTTGTATTGATATGTTTCCACCCATTAGAATGTAAGCTCTGTGCAAGTAGGATTTGTATTTGTTTCCCTAGAGTCCAATGCCTGGCACATACCAGACACTTAATAATGACTTCATTGATAAATTTAAGATTTACAGTTTGTTTTTTGTTCTGCTACCTGCAACTTCTGAAAAGGTTCGTGACTTTCTATAGTTCCTGAAGTCTCTAAATACATAATTTCTTATAATCAATATTTCATTGCTATTCTTTTGCATTCTATATTGCTATTCTATTGCATTCACACCCCATTAATGTTTGGCTATTCTTCAATCAATGGACATTAGTTAATTTTCAGTTTGTATGTTTGTTTGTTTGTTTGTTTGTTTTGATACTACAGACTGTGCAGGGAGCAACAATTTTATCCTGATAAGCCTGTTTTCCCCCTTATTTTAAGAACCACCTTGTAGCGCTGTATGCATAAACTACTGAATCAAACATATGACATTTTCGAGTGCGTGCTCACGCACTTCGACCTCCAGAGCCCACGCACGACCAGGTGCCATCAGCCCCAACCCCAGGACCACGTGGAGACAGAACCCCACCCCCCCTACCCTTTACCACCTCTCATTAGAGAAGGGGTAGGATGAGTGAATCTAGTTCAAAGTCCATTCTGTCTCTGGCCTCCAAGCAGAAGATGGGTCTAAGAAGAGAGGGCAGGGGCGACCCCCGAAAACAACCCAAAGGAGCCCATTGAGGCACCTACTCCCAAGAGGCCACGGGACAGACCAAAGGGGAGTAAGAACTAGGGAGCTGCGAAAGGCCCGGAAAACACCTCTGTGCCAAGGAGGAAACCAAGAGGGAGACCTAAACAGCTGGAGAAAGGAAAGGAAGAAGGGATATCCCAGGAGTCTGCTTAAATCTTCCTACCTCAGTCCCCCGTGATGACGACGATGATGACAACAGCGGCAGCCCTTTCATTCTGGGACTAGAGGGAACAATGTCGATTTCTAAATCCCCATTTTTCCTCTCCCAGCTTTCCTTTGCCTCAGGCTGCCCTTTCTAGTTTTACTGGTCAGAGAAATAATGGGGAAAATGCCTCCCCATTCACACTTTGGATGTATTCACACTAAACTACCTGGCCAACCTTCGTGGGATTGTGTTGGGCGGGGTGGAGTAGGCTGCACCTGAGTCTCTGGGGACACTCCCTGCCTCCCTCCCCCAGCCTCCCGCTCCATCCATCCATGGACCCATCCGCCCTTTCCCAGGATTGGGATTTCTTTTGTACTCCTCCTTCCTTGGTCCGAACTAACCTTTTGACTTAGCTGCCAATACCTGTTTCTTTGTCTTTGCCCCCTTCCCCACATGGGACCAGAGTTCCTGTTTTCCCATCCCCCACCCAAACTCAAAAGGATTTGAGAGGGAAGGAGTTTCTTGATCATAACAGCTCAGCTTCAATAGACTTCGGTCTGGTGATATTCTGTACCCCCACCATCTTTTCTATCTACCTTCTACGCAGTCAAGATTAGTCCCAAGGGTGGAGGTGGGAGCAGACTTTTTACTGAGAGTGGAAATGGGGGCGGAGGCAATACCCACTCTTTTCTCACTCCTGCCCTCTGCACACTTTCCCGCATTTCCTGAGCCTCAAACTGGAATGGGGCTGGGTTGGAGCCTAGGGTGTCAGGCACTAAGGGAGAGGGTCTGATTTCATCCTTTTCCTTGCTGCTTAGGAGATCTAGAGAGAAGGGGGATTTGACGATGCTATTAATTTTCCCCAATCCCCAGCTGGCCTTCCTTGGTCTCTGATGTTTTTCTTTGGAATGCATGTTTTGCAAGGATCTTTTCCTCCTCCTTCTCCTCCCCCCATCCTTCCTTTCAGAATTCCATCCCCCTAGGAGCTGGTTCCATCTTCTCTCCGTTCACAACCTACCTCTGGACATATTTTATTGGTTTTCTTTTTTAAGCAGTTTTGTTCTTACATTCTGTGTCTTCCAGACTCAACCATGCAGTTTTGTTGGTTCTCATGTTCACCTGCCCTCTACCCCTCCTCCATCCACCCTGCTCATCCTCTCTAAATTATCGCAAAGGAGGGCTTAGGGAGATAGTAGACACCAGCCATAGTTTACCAAAAAGTGACATTGTTTAAGTATGTGGGCCCCAGGTGAGCTGCCTGTCCCCACTTTTGTCAGTCCCTCCTTTGGTAATCTTCAAGTTGGGAGGATTAAGAGAGGGAGGTCCCACCAAAATGGGGGAAAGGGTGGTCCCAGACTGTCATGAGGGCCTCCTCCCTCTGGTTTCCTATTTATAGTTACTTGAAAAAAAATTAATTCCTTTTTTTCTGAAAAAAAATGACATTTTCTTATAAATCAGAACACAGATATGCACAAATATATAGAGGTATATATGTGTGCAAGTTTACACACATAAACACACACCATAATTTCCACACTGTTTTACAAAAACATTAGAGCAAGCCAAAACTCAGTCAGTATGATAAGTCTATGATTGTGATCACAACCTTGTCTCCAATGACATATTTTTTCTTCTTTTATCTTTGCCAATGGGATGGATGTTGGTATAATCTCTGGGTTGTTTCGATGTCTATTTTAAACACTTGGGCATACATATTTACGATTTTTCTACTGGAGAGGGGTTCATACCGTTACATGTGTCAATTCATTACATATTTTGGACATTGGACTTTGGTAATAATATTTTGGTAAAGCATAGCTTTTTTATTCTTATTTTGGCTACAATACTTTTTTCTTTGTTTTGTTGAAGTCTTTTATTTTTATGTATTCAGATTAATCTTTTATCCCTTATGACTTTCTCAAAATCACAATTTCTGATTAATCAGTTTCCTCCCATAGTTGTGAACATTACAATAATCACTTCTGGTATTTTTTGCAGTATTTTTTTAATTCTCTAAAGTTTTATGTTATATTATTACCTTAAGAATTATGAACAAAGATTTAAAAATAGTAAAAAAAAAGGCATGTGAAACTGAATTTCTACTATGTACATTTTAAAGTTTAAAATAAATTTAGTAAGTTAGTAATAAATATTATCCACTTTGTTCCCATTTTGAATTATTTCATTTTATTTCTGTGTATTTAAAAAAATTCATTCTCTTTTTTTTCTCCTTCTACCCCCTCCTCCTCTTCATACTTCTTCTATCTCTAATACTACCAAAATGCACCCCTCCCTATAACAACAAATCCAAAACATTAGACAGCTCTTAATATGCATGTTTTATTTCACACCTCTAGACCTTCATCTTTCTGCCACAAGATGGATGATATGCTACATTACCAGTTTTGTGAAATGATAATGACTTTTTGAATTGATCAAAGATCTGAAATCTTTCAAAGTTGTTTCCTTTACAATTTTGTGGTCATCTTGTATATTGGACTCCTAGTTATGCTCATTTTACTCTGCATCTTTTCATATATATTCTCCAATTACTAATTTAGTATGGTATAGTAATATTTCATTTTACTTATATAACAAGATTTGTTTAGTCATTCCCCAATTGATGAATATTCATTTTATTTCCAAAAGTACTGCTATAAATATTTTCATGTAACTGCATCCTTTCCTTCTGTTTTTGACTTCTTTGTGATACAAGTGTGTAGTTTAGTGACTATTTAGCAATAGTTCTAATTTGTTTTTCAGAACATTGGTCCAATTCATTGAACCACAAAGAGTTTTCATGTCCTTCTATAACCCTTTTCCAAAAATTGCCATTTTCACTTTTTGTCATCATTATTGATTTTATGTGTTAAAATTTTAAACATTTATTATTATTATTAGGAAGGTACTGGAGCATTTTAATTGGTTCTTAGATTACATTTCTTTGTTAAAAGCTGAATGTCCATTCATACAATTTGATCAGTTATCTGTTAAAGAATGATTTCTATTCTTATGCATTGGTATCAAATTCCTATATATCTTGAATATCAAAACTTTATTTTAAAAACTCTAGGGGCGGCTAGGTAACGCAGTGAATAGAGCACTGTCCCTGGAGTCAGGAGGACCTGGGTTGGGATCCAGCCGCAGACACTTAACCCAAAAAAACTAGCCCTGTGACCTTGGGCAAGTCTCTTAACCGCAATTGCAGTCTAAAACTGTCAAATGCTGCAGAGAAGTCAACAAAGATGAGGACTGAGAAAAAGTCATCATATTTGGCAAATAAGAGATCATTTACAACTTTGAGGAGAGCTGATTCACTGACTGATGAAGTCAGAAGCTGGATTGCAGAGAGATGAGAAGTGAGATGATAGGAAGTGGAGACAATGAATGTAGCTGTTTTCTTCTAGGACCTTAATGAAAGGCTGGAGAGATATGGGATAAGAACTGGAGAGGAGGATGTTCGGGCCTAGTGATAGATTTTTTTACAAGGGAAACTTGGGATCATTTAGAGGCATCAAAGCAAAAAATCAAACACAGGAAGATATTATGTGGGGGTGTAATTGTGAGGGTAACATGCTGACAAAGATGGAAAGAATGAGGTTGAGGAAGTTTTGACTTTAGGGAAGCAAAATATCACTTCTTCATCAGATTTTAGAATAAAGGAGACAGTAAAGATAATGCCAAGGAGACTTCAGGTGTAGAGAGAAGAAGAAGATAGAGTTTATAGAAAATTGTGATCTCTAAGATCAGAAATAAGGTAGTCTAAACCCATTTTTCTCAAATATGCTATTTCATTTTCCCAACAATTGCGAAATTAGAAATATATTCCTCAGAGTTTTTGATCCTAAGTTTATCCAACAGCAGACATGTATCTGATCATAACCTCACCTATTTCACTGATCTATTTTTTCTGCTTGTTTTAGCTTTGATAATTACTGTTCTACAGTAATTATAACTTGACACCTAGGTTTGCAAATTTCCTTTCCACCTTGATTTTTTTTCACATTTCCCCTTGGTATTCTTTCATATTAATTTTGTTAATTCTATACAATGTGTCATTGGTATTTTCAAAGTTATAACATTCTATTTGTAAAAGAATTTTGGAAGTATTTGTATCTTTATTCTGTTTACTTACTCTAGGCACAAGCATTGAATATCTTTTCTAATTATTTCATTCTTTATTTTTGCAAACATTTTTAATGTAATTATCATTCCTTCCAGCTCTTAAATTTAGAGCTGGAAGGACTGATAAGAATAGATAACACTTCTATAGTACTTTAAGTTTTGCAAAACATTTTACGTTCAGTATTATGTTCAATTACTTGACCACTACATCTTTGTGAGGTAGGTGCTATTATCTTAATTATACAGATGAGGCACAGAAATATTATGTGGCTTGCCCAGGTTCATATAGCAGAATTAGGATTCGAACCCAAGTCTTCCTGATTCTAACCCCCATGCTTGATAGAATGCACACAAGTAGTAATCATCTAGTTCAAACTGAGGTCAAGGGAGACCCGAGTTAAGCACTAGAGATATAGAGAAAACTAAAAATCACTTACTGCTCTCAAGGCACTCAGTCAGATGGACATATAACTATGAACAAAAAAAAAATGCGTATAGGATAATTTGGGGATAATCTTGAAGGGAAGGCATAAGCCAAAGATTTGAATGTTCCTTAGGGGGTTAACACTCAAATATTCCAGGTTTTTTTTTTTTTAATAGAAATTCTCTTCAAACTGTTTCTTCCTGAATATTGTTAGTATTTTAAAGAAATGCTGGAGGGTGGGGGGTGTTGCATGTATGCAGAGTTACATATTTTTTTTATCCTGCTCTTTCAGCAAAACTGGATTTTCTAAGTAAACCATCAAGTCTTTTGCAGGTAAAGACAATTGTGACTACAATTTGTTGATAATTATAGATTTAATTTCTCTTTTTTAATTGCCATATCACATACTTCAAGACATAAAATAATAATGGACAATAGAGACATCCTTGCTTTTCACCTATATGTAACAGAAAAGTTTACAATGTTTCTCCATGAAAATTTTCTATTTCTTGGTTTTATTTGTATATCTTATATGATATTCATAAAAAGCCCTTTCATAATGATGCTTTTTAGGATTTAAACATAAATGAATATATTATCTTTTCAAAGGCTTTTTCTATGTCTAATATTAAAATCTTTTGATATATGTATATGAAAATATACACATGTAAATACTTTATGTATGTAAGCATGTAATAAATGTATATAATACAAGTATGTAAGTAGCATAAATATATGTAATAAAACATAAATATTTTATGTACAGGCACATATACATATAATAAAACATTAACCTTTGGCGAGTCACTTTTCTTTCCAAGCCCCAGTTTCTTCATCTGTAAAAAGGATAGTTGGACAATAAAAAAAGTCTTGATCCCTTTTAACTCTAAATTTGTAATCCTATGATCCTTGGGCTAGAAGGCTTTTGAAGTCCTCTCTAAATCCTACAAACCTATAATCATTTTTTTCTTAAAACTCTTGAAAATATTTGCAGGTAATCATATTCTAGAAAGGGGGGGACAGGCAGAGAGATAGAATAGAATGCAAATACAGACTTTCAAATGTAAATTCTTTCAAAGTAACATCTTTTAGAAAAGTAAATTTATGTTCTGTTGATTGGCTCTTTGGTATTTGGCAAGATTGTAAATAGAATCTGTTAGACATTTCCTGGAGGAAATGTAAAATAAATAAAATATTAACCTAATTAAAGGGTGCCTTTTCTAGTTCTGTGAATTTAGTGAAATCTTGCACAGAAGTGCAAAAGAATTACCAAAATATCTACTCCCATTCTAGGGATTATTTACCCTTGTATTTCAGAAAGGGAATTTTCACTTGTCTCACACCTGTTGTCAAAAGCTGGCGTTACCTTCAACCACTTTTCTTTCACCTGCCATAGAAGTCACCGAGTGTTGTTGATTCTTCTTTTAACTATCCACCCTTCTCACTACTACCACTCTAATGTAAGTCCTTATTATCATCTATTTGAACAAGGTTTTTCAGCTGCACTGACTCCCACCTCTCACCCAAACTTCTTACCATGAGCATACACAACTTCCTTATTCATAGATTTGTTCATGTTAATTAGCTAAAAACATCTAAAGGTCTCCCTATCATCTACTAATTAAAGCATTCAAGGAACTCCATAATCTCACACCATCCTACCTACTCAGAGTTTATCTTATATGGCTCTCTTTCACAAGCTCTTTGCTCCTGCTAAACTTACCTCTTTACTGTTTCCATATGTTCTCTAATCTCTGAGGCATACTTTCCATTACCAAGAATTTTCTCCCAGTCCACCACTTGTAGAGTACTTTAAATCCCAGAATTTAAAGCACAAGTTAATGTCACCTCTTGCAAAACTTGCTCTTAGATTCCCCCTAGTTAGTAACTAACTTCACCTCTTTATCTCAAATAGTTGTTCATCTTTCATTTTTTGAAGAGGACCAGTGACATCATGGATGATATCCTGACTTGCACATGAATTGAATTGAAGTGAGGGTGAGTTGCATAAAAGCATCAGCCTTAGTCATCAAAATCCAGTGGCAAAACTCCCTGGTGTCTTCCATGTCTGACCAAGCTCTAAGCACCCCACAGTGCCTGCTTCAGCTGCCTTGTGGTCTTTGGAATAAATTGTTCTTATCTACCCATTCCCCTTCACATGCTTGGGGTACACATCCCCCTAAGACAATGATAGATTTGAGACTTATCAGTTGCACTCAACCTTGTTTATCCTATCTGCCTGTAATGGGAATGTAAATTTGTAAGATCTTCCCTGCCCCTAGGCTAAAGTGCACCTGAAACCTGGGGTGGGAGGCTTGTTTTTGAGTAGATACTTCTTGATTGGCCAGTGAGTCAATAAGGTTGTTACATTATCTGAGCCAGGAGAAAGCTATATAAGCCCTGATGTGTAGCTTTGTTTTAGGGCTCATTTTGAGAAGTGTTCTGTGATTTGATATGGATTCTGGGAAGCTGTTGTCCAGAAACCCCCGGCTTTGAAACCCAGATGTTGATTGGGTATGGATGTAATGGTGTAGCAGCAAGCACCCCAAGCACGTCCTCGGGGTTTGCCGCCCATACAGGTTCTTGGATCTGCTTTGTTAAAGGAAAGCAACTCAAAATGGGTTAACAAGCTTACTTTACTCAGTCAGACATATATCGTTTACCTTGTTCAGGAAAAAAGGTCAGCACCCTGAACCTCAAAGTATACAGGCATAATTATCAAGACAGAAACATCAAGTAGACAAATTTCCAAACTGTCCAACCATTACATCCATACCCAGTCAACATCTGGGTTTCCACATTCTGGGTTTTTCAAAGCCGGGGGACTCTCAACAACGGCTTCCCAGAATTCAGATCAAATCACAGAACACTTCTCAAAGTGAGTCCCAAAACAAAGCTACACATCAGGGCTTATATAGCCTTCTCCTGGCTCAGAAAATGTAACAACCTTATTGACTCACTGGCCAATCAAGAAGTATCTACTGAAAAACAAGCCTCCCACCCCAGACTCCAGGTGCACTTTAGCCTAGGGGCAGGGAAGATCTTTAAAATTTACATTCTCATTACAAATGGTTGGACAGTTTGAAATCTGTCTACTTGATGTGTTTCTGTCTTGATAATTCTGTCTGTATATTCTGAAGTTCGGGGTGCTGACCTCTTTCCCCTGAACTAGGTAAACGATACATGTTTGACTGATTAAAGTAAGCTTGTTAACCCATTTTGAGTTGCTTTCCTTTATCAAAGCAGATACAAGAACCTGTGTGAGCAGCCACCCTGGGGATGCTGGGGTGCTTGCTGCTACACTGCCAAAATGTTTTGTTTTGTTTTGTTGATTTTTTTTATTGGGATATGACCACTATGCATGCTACAGATTCTTGGAGCCCCAGGGGAGAGTTGGGTGAAATGTAGACATCAAAGGTGGATGAACTCAGCAAACCCTCACACCAGAAGTGCGAGTCCTCCCTGAACCCCCCTCCCCATACACCCCTGTCAAATAGCACTTTGCAGCTACAGAGGATACAGGGAATAGAGGGATAAACTTGGAATCAAGAACACTAAGTTCAAATCCTGCCACAGATACTTACAGTATCTGTGTGGACACTGGGAAAGTCATTTTCTCTTGACCTTTTCTTCATTTGTAAAATTGACATAGTACTTGTACCTATTTCATGGGGTTATTATGAGAGTCTTATGAGATAACCTTACATAAAATACTTTGCAAACCATAACACACTACTTAAAGATTGTATGACATTCTTATAGCAATCCTCTCATATAAGCAATAAATAATGGTATTATTTCATATTATGATTATTTTTTTAACTCTACTAAAGTTATCTACTGAAAATGAATCATGGAATAAAGGCACAGCATAGAGGCCTGTGTTCTTGAAAGCTATGTCCATGAAGTTCATGCTTTGACAGCCCTTATTAATATGGAAAGGTCCAGGGACAAGTCTAACCAAGCACAGAAAAGCTCATCATCAGAATTTTGACTGTTCTGTGAAAAAAATGCATTAGTCCTGCCAAGACATGAAGAGTATTGAGACAAAAAGTACCACCTACAATGGTGGAGAGAGTACTCACACTATTGAAAATGTGGATCAATGAAACAACTGAATATTAGTTTCATATGTGTCAGACCTTCCTGTTTGACCTTAATTTTCATAGGCATTGTAATAATACTTTATTTAAAAATGTTTATCTCCTCAAGCACATTGTTATGTGTGCAAGTTAACATTCAACATATTTTTCTTGAAACAAATTGAATTGAAACTATTTTGGTGCCACAATCAGGTCTTTGCCTCCTCTTCAGTTATTATTCCAACTGCAGAAGTTGTTTTTCTTATCCATGTTTTTGCCAACTAATCACACACATTCACAGAACCAAAGGAACTGAGAGTTGGAAGGGGTCCTCCAGGCTATCTAGTCTAATCCATACTTGAAATCAAATCCCTTCTGCAACCCATAAGACAAGCATATTGTCCCTGAAGTCCTTCAGTGAGTCTACCTCTTGAGGCAGCTTATTCGATTTAATTCTTTGGAAGTTCCCCACCCACTTCACCCATATCTTGGCATCAATGTTTAAAGTGTCCTTCACAACTTCTGGTTATTTCTCCTAGTTTTGCCTTCTGGGGGTCAAGTACAAAGATTAGTCTGGCTGATCTATGTGCTTCTACCTCTTAGAATCCCTATTCCTTTGATAATGAAGATCAAACATTATTTTTTTTTCTCCATAAAGCCCCTTGTGATCCCTCAAAATGCTAGTGCCCTTGCTCCCAAATTGCCTCATATGTGACTACTTTGAATGTATTTGCATTTATTTATTTGTTTATTATCTATTAATGTTTATTATTTATTTATATTTATGCTGCATTTATTTTTCTATATTTAAATATATATTTATGCTGCATATATACATATATGTGTATGTTGGTATGTTGTCTCTCCATCCCCATTAGAATATAAACTACTTGCAAGTAGGGATTTGATGAGATAATATTGAATTAAACAAGATAATCTATTGACATAAATTGTAATGAAGGTAAAATAGGAGCGAAAGAAATGAGGTATCGATAAAGTTTTGAAACAAATGAAACAATTATCTTGTTTTATTCTTTGTACTTGTATCTCCAGTATTGAGTTAAGTTCTTTAACATTCACCCTTTAGAGCCAAGCTTAATGTCATCTTTTTCAAGAAAAATTACCTGATGCCACCACCCCAAATGATAATTCTCTGTCCTCTCACATCTCACGTAGTACTTTACTTGTGTCCCTTTTGAATGAACACTTAATAATGATATTCTTCTATACTGTTATTAATGTTAGATAAATACTATTGATTGAATGATTGATTAGACTTGCTCTAGTCTCTCTTCCGTGGAACAGCCTTTCAAATATTTAATGATGGCAATCATGTCTCACTTGAGCTGTCTTTGCTAAAGGTTAAACATCCTCATTTCCTTCATCCAATCTTCATATGATAGGAATACAATACTCTTCTCACTCTCATTTTGACATCTTCCTACTTATCAACGTCCTTACTAAAATGTGTTACTCAGAACTAAACAAAATACTTTCAATTCAATTTGATCAAAGTATAAATATATTAGAATTACCAACTCCGTTGTCCTGAACACCATACCTCTTCTATCACAGCCCATTTACTGGGCTAGTTTTTAAAATGCTTATCCCACTTTTGACTCAGACTGAGATGTCAGTTCACTAAAACCCCTAGATCTACATACTCTCTCCTCACCTCCACCCTCAATATCTTTGGTTTCCTTCAGGACTCAGATCAATCATCACCTTCTACATGATGCCTTTATTGGTCTCTCCCCATGCCCCCTTCAACTACTAATTCCCTTTTTTCAAAACCTACATTTAGTTTTTATATGTTATACATAAACATGTATGTATAAGCTGCCTGTTCTTTTACATATAAGTTCCTGGAAGATATGGATAGTTTCATTTTTGCCTTTTTTATTACCAGGACTTATCACATTATCTAGCTCATAATAGGTATTTAATAAATGTTTGTTGAATAATATTTTAATCCTACTTCTTACCATTTCCCTCTTGTTCTGCCTTCATTATATTTTATCTCTTTAGATTAAGACAAAGGTTCTAGTTTGTCCAGATCTTTGTGAACCCTATTTCTTTCAGTGTTAGCTACTTTGCCCACTTTTGTGTAACTATTAAGTGCCTACTATGTACCAGGTATTGCCAAGCACTGGGGATATAAAAAGAAGAAAAATTCAATCCTTGCCCTCAAGGAGTTTGCAATCTAATAAAGACCTTCTAATCCAACCAGCAGATTTTATAAGTGCCATGTATGCCTTTTACTAATAAAAAAAATGCAAAACTGTGTAGGTAGCAACAAACAAAGGGCCCTTGGATATTTCAGTAACAATTTCATTCTTTGAACTATTTATGATTATGCCTGGAGTGAAGCTCATTATACCATTCTCTAATCTGTCCAGTTTTACTGTGTTACAATCCATCTCTTTCCATTTTTTCCATGAAAGATTTACTAAAATCTAGTAAGCCTGTATCTACACCATTCCCATGACCTCTCTCAGAATCACAGAATTTGTGAATTAGGAGAGATATCACTAATTCAGTCTATAAACAATCTCCACTACAATATACTTCACATGACAAGTAGTCATCTGGCCTTTACTTGAAGATGGACGAAGAGGGGAAACCAAACACTTCTTGAATCAACCCATTCCCCTTAAGGACAGTTCTAAGTTTTATGGCATCAAGATGAAACTGGACTCTGCAATTTCTGGCCCTTGTTTCTGGTTCTGCCCTCTGGGACCAAATCTAATAAGGCTAAGCCCTCATCCATACAAACCCTTCAAATACTTGAAGACAATTATTGTCTTCCCCAAGTCTCCTTTTTCTCTATGCAAAACATAAATACATCACTTTAGCAAAACATACCCTTTCAATCAATGTTCGTATAACATTAACTTAAAGACCAAATTGGGATCAAATCTCATTCTAATTGTTCCTCTCCAACCACTCTTACAAGTTGTCATTACCTTTGTTAAACCATGGTGTCCAGAATCGAACACAATAATATAGAGAAGGGCTGCCAGGGGCCAAATATAAATTACAGTCTCCCTATTCATGGAAACTATGATAATTTAGTAACTTTCAGAAAAGGCAGTGGAGTTAGCCTGGAATGACTTGTTCCTGATGAAACCATGCTGATTCTTTATGATCACCGTTTCCCCCCTGAAGATCTTCATTAATCAGGTTGTGTCTCCCCTTCACCAGTCCCCTCACTCCCCAAAGACTGCTATCTTCTCCCTAATCACTTTTGCTCTTGAAATGCCATGCTTCAAAATACAATTCAAACATTACCTCCTTCAAAACATTTTTCTTAATTTTCCTAGTTGTCACTCTTCTTCAACCCAACCACTTTGAATCCTGACTTATCTGTAAATATTTTTTATCCCATAGTGGAATGTAAGATCCTTAAAGGCAAGGACTGTTTAAATTCTATATTTGTATCCCCAGAACCTACCACTTAATAAATGCTAATTGGTTGATTAATGGTATTATACACTATATAATTTGTGTTAAAACATACTATATGTTATGTATAATTATGTGAGTATGATCTGTATGTAGTTAATTTCAAGTTCTTTGCTCATTCAGATTGTAAGTTCCTTGAAGGCATGTGTGCGTGTGTGTGTGTTTGTGTGTGTGTATGTTTTTAAACCTCCAAAGCTTAGTTTAATGCTTGGAATATAGTACACATTTAATAAAAAGCTGTTTATTCGGGGCAGCTAGGTGGCGCAGTGAGTAGAATGCCCGCCCTGAAGTCAGGAGGACCTGAGTTAGGATCCGGTCTCATACACTTAACAAACACACACACACACACACACACACACACACACACACACACACACACACACACACAAAACCTAGCCATGTGACCTTGCTTGGGCAAGTAACTTAACCCCAATTGCCCTCCAAAAAGCAAAAAAGAAATGTTTATTGATTGATGGATTTCACTGGCATCAGTGAAGGTTGTAACTGTATATCTTCAGAAAATATAAGGGTTTTAAAATTATCATTATGTAATAATGTAGTATGGTTAATTGACAACTGCCAATTAAGACTATACCTCATTTTCTCCTTTATTTACATCTTTATTTTCTCTAAACTAAAGCTACATCTGTTGCATTTACTTCTATATTTATTCTGAGCTAATGGGGTATCTGATATAGTTATTTCCCCCCTAAAGCTACATTACACCTTGGATATTTATTTAGCGGAAACCTATGTTCAGTCTTCCTATCTATTCTCACTGCTAGAAAAAGACAGTACATTGGTAAGAATGAAAAGTTTGACATGGGGAGATTTCTTCCTCTCTTCAAAGATTCAATGCTAATGCGAACAATAGGAGGTCGGCCCATCGCTAATTGTTATTAGAGAAGAAACACAGATTATCACATGTGTGTGCGTGCACGCGAGAGACATAATAAATACAATCTTAAATATCACAAGGCATGTCACAGGAATGATTTGCAATTGTAAATCCATTAGCAGTGTGCATGAATACTAAGACTGCTGGCATGCCAGGTTGTGGATTTGCCAAAGAAACTGACATGCTTTCCGAAAGGGAAGAAAATACCCCATGGAAAATATCTTTCTTCATATGCAATTAAATCTTTCTAAATTTAAATTACTTTTAATAATCTGCTGATCAGCAATATATCTTAAGCATGTATAAAATGACCCAAATGTTTACATTAAATATTTGCCATTAGGTGAAAATGTGCTTTAATGAACTTTAAATCTCCCCAAATTGACTGTTGCACACACACACACACACACACACACACACACACTGCTCAGCAGATCACATACAGCTGCTGTCCTTGCAAATCTGGAGAGAAAGCCCAACAGAGTCACAATATATCGAGCATCCATCCATGAGCACAGGTGTGTCTTCTTGCAGAGACAAAAATTCAAGTTAGTCACATCTACTTTGATACTGTCTTTTAGGCTTTCATTGGTCTCTGGGGCTGACTTAACTTGAACCTCATTCTTTCAACTAAAGCAACATCAGAAATACAGTGATATTCAACATAGCCAAGATGGTACAAGGATAAGAAATTAAAGACCTGGGTTCTAGTCCTAGTTCTATAGTAGAATTCGTATATTAATTGGGGCAAGTCTCTCTTCATTCTAGTCTTCAATGCCCCACTTTGTAAAATGTGGGTTTGGGAACTAGACATCTATTCCTACTCTAACATTCCATGTTTTCTAATTTGATCAGGGCCCTTCCATTTCTGACATTGTGTTCCCTTCCTGCTCTGCTTTTCAATGATTCTAAAAATCTAAAGTCCCTTTCACTTCTACCATTCTATGATCTCTGATTATAAGGCCCCTTTCTTCTAGCTCTGAGATTCATTGTTCCATGGTTTATACATCTGTGTAGTGTAGAAAACAAAATATGGCTGCAGATTTTACAAGCTTCCTTCTCCCTACCTTACCCCACATAAGTAAATTATTTGAATTGACTCCTTTTCAATGACTTCATGTGGTTAACCACATCTCATTGAAATTTTAGTTACAATTTACCTAGGAAAATTTATCCCAGACACTTCAAATGGAGCTGCAGAATATGAAATTTTATGTGTACATTCTTTCTAAAGTCAGATGTAATGCCTTAGAAATAGATACAATACTTTAGACTTTTTTTGGTCAAATCATGTTTGATTTGGTTAATCTAGGTTGAACAGTAGTTTAACACTGGAAGCTCTTTTAAGTGAGATCATTCCTATATTAATGAGATCTAGTCTGATTCAAGTGAAGAAAAAAAAATGATTAAAAAAATAAAATGTCCCCTTGCTGTTATTCAAATGAATGGAAAGAAAGAGGTGGTATTTTTAAAGCACCTTTTTTTAGCCTAATTGACTTGGATTTGGCTCATCTTGAGTAGGTTATGTTCTCTTATTGTAGCAGTCTTTCCACAGTAAAATCATTCCCCTCACTAATGAGCTCCATCCTGATATGACAGGAGGACAGTTTTAAAAACACCCACTGTTTTCTCCCCCATTCATTTAAATAGCAGCAAAAAGACACCTTTTTTCAAGTCATTTTTATCTCTGGGATTGGGGCTGAAGCTCGTTAATGAAGAAATGATTTTACTCCAAAGACCTTTCAGAGTTGAGCTATAACCTAGATTAGGGAGAGCCTCACGATAACTTTATAATATGTTGCCTGGCTTACATTCCAACCATTTCTGAGCTGTCTTCCAGGCTCAGGTCCTGAGTTCTAATGACAAAGGGTAAATAGTTGAGGAACTGATGGCGCAACACCTTTCGTGACTATAAAGCTCTGTCATCTACTCTCACCAAGTCATACTAGCTACTTATTTGACATTTTACTGCTGCAAAAAAAAAAAAAATTGGAAATTCTGACTGGCCACAGTTATCTACAGCATTGTCATTTACCCTGGAAAGAGGGTAGTACCTTGGCACCTATGGACAACTAGAATTAGATCTCAATAAATGGGGACTTCTTATCCCCAAGAGTTTATGAATTCATTCTCTCTGTCTCTGTCTCTCTGTTTCTGTCTCTCTTTCTCTGTCCCTCTCTCTGT
>NW_027186446.1:3648318-3730680 GCF_028583685.1 Petaurus breviceps papuanus | reverse complement strand
TCTCTCCCTCCTTTCTCTTTCTCTCTGTCTCTGTCTCTCTGTCTCTCTCTCTCTGTCTCTCTCTCTCTGTCTCTCTCTGTCTCTGTCTCTCTCTCTGTCCCTTGATCCCTCCCCCTCAAAAGTGAATATTTTTTCATCATCATCGTTAAGTTCATTGTTGCCATCATCATCATCATCATCTTAAGAAGGTGGAGATGACAACTGTTGTACCACATATAGCATTTCAAAGGGTGTTTGCATTGAAAGGGACTTACAGAAATTAACAGACTCTTGAAAGATTTTTAGTGTTATTATGGAACCAAAATGGGCCCACTAAAATAAATAAAAGAACACTTCCTGGCCATGGTAGCCTTACACTTGATCCTCATAACTAAACTCTAGTGAGCCCCAAAGTGACACAAGGTCTGAAACATAGTTGTTTCAACCGAACTTCACATGAGCACAATTCATTCTGTGCTCTGGCAATTATTTTGCTTTACTTTCATTGATGTTTTAATGAAAAGCTATAATAGCATCTGGATATCCCTGTCACATACCTTATTCACTTAACTTGGCCCTAGATGACTGTAATCCATCTAAAAAATATCTCCTCTCAATGAATGAAGATTTGGCCCATAGAGGAGATTCTAAAAAATGTTTGAAGGCAGTTTCCAAAAACAAAAAAATTGGTAAATTGGAACATTGGCCACCTCAGAGTGATGAATGTAACAGTCTCATTCCAAAGAAAACTTTGGAAGAAAAAAAAGTACTAATATGGTCATAAAAAATTATCCACATTACTTTATAAACACATCTGTCATTTTGTTTGTCCTCTGATGCAAAAGGTAGCACATTAGTGTATTGGTATATAATACTGTATTAGAATTATCTGTTTGGAAGGAGACAGAATCATAGAAACATAGACTTTGAGAGATTGAAGGGAACTTGAAGATCATGTAAATTAGTCTTTCCCTTTACAAATGAAGAAACAGAGGCCAAGAAAAAGGAAATAATTTGCTCACAGTCATATAGCTACTAAGTTTCTGAGTTGAAAATAGGACCCACGTCTCTTGACTCATTTATCTAATTGTGTTTAGACCTTGTATTATGGACTTAATTGTAAATTCTTCATGTGTAGAATGTCATACTTATGTAATTAAACATGGTGCCTAGTTCAATGAGATCTCAACGCATACTTAAAAAATATTTGTTCATTGACACAAATGTCCCAAAATGGAACTGGCTCACTCTTAAGGTAGTGAATTCTTCACTGCTGACATTCTTCAGTCAGTAGCTGGATAAGATCGTGTGTGGGAATCAGAGTGCTAAGCTTAGGAGAGCCCTCAGAAGCCATTAAACTCCTTCATTTTACCAAGGGGACAATTGAATCCCAAGGAGACTAACTGACTTATCATGCAGGCAGCAAGAATTAGAGACAGTATGAACCTCCAGGTCCTCTGACTCCAGAGGCAAAGTTTTTTCCCCTGAACTACATCTTCTCCTTAGTGTTGGGGGTCTTCATCTTTGGATAGGGATTGAACTAAATGATCTCTAAGCTCCCTTTGCATTGTGATGTTATATGATTGACTATTTGGTGGGGTTAATCAGAAAATCACAAGATTTTAAACCAGCTTGACTTTTAGAATTGATTTTCAAAATGCTTAAATTAAGGCTGCTATTTGGGACCCTAATGAGCATTCTTGTCTTTCTGAAGCTTTACTTCGACCAGGCTTAATCTTGTAGGTATTTCATCCTCTTCAGAAGCAAATGCCACCTGCATATTTCTCTCTTTCTCTTTCTCTCAAGATGTCACCAGTTCATATCATTGGGTAATAAAAATTCCACTTAATGCAGAAGTATTAAGTCAAGGAGCAAGTTGCTGCACTCATGACAAAGTGGCACACATCTGCAACATCTTCATTTATCAAGCACCTCTCTCCCCAAATCCAACAGGGATCTGTAACTATCAAGCCCTCCTGTTGTGACACTGCTGTGGACCTGCTAATTGGATTTTGGCAATGTTGGTGTCATCTAACAAGAGTAGGAAGTAGCAGGGGATTGTGTGTATGGGGGGGGTGAGGAAGGAATGAGTAGAGAAAGGAAAAATGGAGAGCAAACCAGGGCAATAAATGAGTTCTTGACTACTGGGGATGTTTATATATTCACACTCAAGGGTAGGATGATGCAGTACCTCAGATGGGTGATGAGATCAAACAGAAATAAAAGCATCACATTCCCAGTGCCCAACAGTGGTCATGAAGTAGATGATCAAATCTGTGTCCTACTTTAATGTCAGACTCTCCAAACATAGTTTAAAAAAATATCTAAACTGCCATCATGGCCTAGTGAATAAAAGGACTAGATTTGGAGTCAGAGTAGCAGTTGCTGTCATTTATTACCTGTGCAAGTCACTTTTCCTCTCTGGGTCTTAGTTTCCTCAGGGGATTGGATCAGATGGTCTATAAGGGCCTATCCAGCTACCATATTATCTACTCTTTTCATATTTATTCCAATCAGTTATTCAAGAAGTATTTACTGAGTATTTTTATTATGTGCCCGACACTGTGTTATGCACTAACGATGCCAAGAAAGGCAAAAACAAAAACAAAAAACAAAAAATCATTCCTCTTAAAGAACTCACAGTTCAATGGGAGAAATAGCATTCAACCAACTATGTGCAAACATGATCTATAAAAAATAAATAGAAAATAGTCAACAGAAGAAAAACAGGATTATTTATATTTGGATTAATTACTTCTTATTTATTCTGTATATTGCTTGCTTTGTGTATATTTGTTTACCTCTTTTCTCCTCCATTATATTATAAGCTCCTTGAGGGCAGGGCCTATCTTTGGCCTTTTTTGTATCCCCCTGCACTCAGCATAGTGCCTGGCACATAATAAGGCTTAATAAGTATTGATAGATAGATAGATAGATAGATAGATAGATAGATAGATAGATAGATAGACAGATAGATGGATAGATATGTGTGTGAGACTAATCCAAAGGGTGCCATTAATAAGGAAGACCATTTAATAAGATTACTGACAAGTGGTTATCTAGCCCCTCACTCTTCATTTAATGATTTCTAATATAGGGAAACCTACTAACTCTCCCCTTTTTTGTACAGTTCTATTTCTTAGGAAATTCTTATGCCAAACCTAAATCTACCTCTCTGAAATTTGTCCTAATTATTTCTACTTTTATTCTCTCAGGAAGAACAAATCTGATGTTTTTTCCCAATGACAACTCATCATATTCATGCACACACACCATATATATATATATATATATATATATATGTATGTATTTCCTTCTCCAGTGGATTAAGGCAAAGAGAGGTTAAGTGACTTGCCCAAGTTCACAAAGCTAGTAAGTCTCTGAGGCCTAATTTGAATTCAGATCTTCTTGCCTCCAGACTCTTTCCACTGAACCATCTAGTTGCCCATATGTGTGTGTATATGCATAAATACAAACACATGGGTGTATGTGTATCATATGTACATGCATGGTATGTACATATATGTTTATTCATTTATTAGCTCATATTGTATATATGTATATATAAGCATATGCATTTTTGTATATGTACGTATTTTGTATATGTGTACACATAGACACACATACATTCTGTTGTTTAGTTCACAAAGACAAGGCTTGACATTATATCATGTATATCATCAAAAGGAAAGTTTATTTTCCCACACTCAAGTTAGAGAATTCAAACACAACAAATGTTGCCTTCTTCAGATTAAGAAAAGAAGATTTAATTTTTGTCCAATCAACTTATGACTTTAATTGTGTTTAGTTATTGCTCAGTTTCTGGCATTAATAATAGTTCCTTTTTTCCATAGAATAGCATAATATGTCATATGTCAGAAAGTGTTATTTTCATTCATAGTTGAGGGAAAAAATGAAAAGGAGTTAAGTGATTTGTCAGTGGCAAAACACAGGTGGTTACTTTCATTTTGTTTTACATATGGGTCAGCAATAAAGAGAGACCTTGGAATTTTTCCTAAGAAGATGGAAGTAGACACTGATGTAAAAGTAATGCCAGAATGCAGAATATCTTTGAAAGTCAACTTCTGTATCATTATTTTTTGCCAATTTCTTTTAAGAGAACTCACCTAAAAACATCAATAATTTGGAATATTTCTTTCATTCAGCTACAGATTTATATTTGAAAGAGTCCAGGGCTTTAATTTAATTTTCTTTATTTCCAATGGCATATTTCAGTTGCACAACATATTTCAAACTAAGATGGCTACTGTTTGAATCAAAAATCAATTAGAAATATTAATAAACAAACTCTGTCAACTTCTATTTGAAGTAAAACATGCTTTTTCATCTCTAATAAACAAACAATTGCTAATAACTGTTTTTATCAATATCATAAAAATTACATGATATGCAATTTTCTCCCTTTGAATGAAATATAACAATTATTAACAAATTCTAACCAGAATTAACCTTCCTGAATAAAGTATAGAACCTAATAAACAGTGTCACTTTGTGTATTGAGAAATGAAAAAAACATTATATTGTAGGCATGGGAGTGCAGTGAAAACAGATTTGAGTGACAGAAGACCAATTTCCTCATTACTTTACCTTTTCAGGTCATTGTTTTTATATCTGAAAAATTATGGAATTGGACAAGATGATCCTTAAACCTCTTTCCAATTCTCTATGTATAAGAACCCTTGCCACTCTAACGCTTTAGGGATTGAGTATTCTAATACTCTTTCTAGCTCTAAAATTGTGCCCTATGATTCTCCATGAAATGTAAAGAAAAAGGAAATATTCTAAAACAAAATGTTCTAGATCCAAGAGTAAATTAGATCCCAAAATCTCAGAATGGGAAGGGACCTTGGGGTTGACTAAACCAAAGGGTGCCATTAATAAGGAAGATCATTTACAAGATTCCTGACAAGTGGTCATCCAGCCCCTCACTCTTCATTTAATGACTTCTATTATGGGGAAATCTACTACCTCTCAAAGTGACCCATTTTTGTACAGTCCTATTTCTTCGGAAATTCTTTCTTACAGTAAAGCTAAATCTACTTCCTGAAGTTTGTCCTAATTACTTCTACTTTTATTCTCTCAGGAAGAACAAATATGATGATTCTTCCCAATGACAACTCATCAAATATTTGAAGCCACCAATCATAATCTCTCTCTTAAATCTTTTGTTTTCTCTAAACTGACCTTTTCCTGTTCCTTTGGTCAGTTCTGCTATGATAAGGTTTATAACCCACATTCTTTAAGTCACTCCTCTTTAGAACAATACACTCCAATTTGTCAGTGTTCCTTCTAAAATACAAGTGTAACTTGACAAAAACAGTTAACACGTGAACTATCACCACCCTTCCTCACTCTGAATTCCATGCTTCTTAAAGCAGGCTAATATCTTATTAGCTTTTGGATCATTATATAACACTTGATTCCTAGTCATTGTTCAGTCCACAAAACCCACAGATCTTTTTTGAGAGAGATGGATGTCTAATTGCATCTCCCTATTCTGCACTGGTGTAGTTAACTTTCCTTTTAACCTCAAGAGGCAGACCATACATTTTTCCCTGTTAAATTTTATCTTAAGAGATTTGGCCCATTTTTCTAGTCTTTTGAAACCTTTTTGGATCCTGACTTAATCACTCAATATATAAACTATCCCTCCCAGCTTAGTGTCAACTATATGTAACCAGATATCCTCTGCTTTCATCCAGATCATTTAAATAATATGTTGAAAAGCACAAATGTAAGTGGCGGCCAGGTGGCTCAGCGAGTAAGAGCACCAGCTCCAGTGTCAGGATGAACTGGATCGAATCCCGGGCTCAGATACTCAGCACCACACCCAGAAAAAACTGGCCGTGTAAGCTTGAGCAAGTTACTTAACCCCGATTGCTTAGGGGCGGCCAGGTGGCTCAGCGAGTAAGATCACCGGTTCCAGTGTTGGGATGACCTGGAGATCGAATCCCGGGCTCAGACACTCAGCACCACACCCAGAAATAACTGGCCGTGTAACCTTGAGCAAGTTACTTAACCCCGATTGCTTTAAAAAAAAAAAAAAAAAGAAAGAAAAGCACAAATGCATAGATGGATCCCTGAAGGACTCCACTGGTGACTTTCCTTTAAGTTGACATAAAATATTACTCTTCTTTGGGTATGGTTATGGAAGCAGTTCTGAAGCCACTTGACTAGACTATCATCCAGTTCAGATGTTTCAATAGTGTCCAAAATGATAGTCTGAAGCAATTGATCAAAAGTCTGCAAAAATCCAGATATACCATGCACAACATATGATCAACTAGTTTAATTTCTCTGTCCCCACCCCTCACCTCCAAAATGAGGTTGGACTGATAAGAGCTGTTTTTGATGAAACTATATGATCTCTTATTAATTGCTGCTTTCCTTTCTAAGTGATCATAAATCATTACTTTACTTTCTTATCTAAGTTCAATATCCTTTCAGTTCAGTTCAGTGCCATTTCAGTTACCCTGATTCAACACCTCAAATTCATCCTTGGCTCTTCTCTTTACCCTTATCTTCTCTAACACTCATATCCATTTAGTTGCTAAGTCCTGTTGATTCTACTTTCACAACATCTGTCACATCTGTTCCCTTTTCTCTACTCATATCACCACCACACTAGTTCATGTTTTATTATCTCTGCCTCAGCTTGTTGAAATAACATTCTAATGGGGGTTGGAGGAAACATACATTTCCATACCTACATATGCATACACATATGTATAAGTATACTTATATGCAGATACACACACATATATCTACACACACACACACAATTGAGATCAACTTCCTTAACCTGCCTTTCAAGATTTGTAAAATTCTTTTTTAGCTTTTTATCTCCCTACCAAAAACCTACTCTACTGCCAAGTTTATCTGTTTACTAGAAACCCATTTACATTTTGGTGCCCCATTACCCTCAGTAACTTGTGGGTGTGTATGTATGTATGTATATGCATGGTTGTGTGTATGTGCATATGCACATGCATGTATATGTGTGTACACACACAAACATAGACACATGTATGCCAAACACATATGCATGCGTGTATATATGAACATGTATGTGTGAATATATACCATATATATGCATATGTGTGTATACTCTCTCTGTGTATATACATATACACATACATACACACATGGACATACATGCAAAATATACATCAATGTGTGTGCATGCATGTACATAAGTATGTACATGTGTGTTCACAATATAGATATATGGTTCTTCGTAAATCTTAGTAATTGAACAATGACAATAACAATATCAATAAAAACACATCTATAATATTTAATGTATTAAAAATATTTTCCTCATGATAGCCCCCTGAAATAAGTAATACGGGTATGACCACCCCCATTTTACAATGAAGCAAACTGATGCTTTTAATACTGTATTAGTCAGTAGAGCAATTCCTGTACTCCAGCAATAATTGAAGGGAGGCAATGTTAGGGAGACATAAGAATTGAATGGAAAGAGGCCTGGATTTCTAGTCAGGAGACTTGAGTTCAAATATGATCTCTGTTACTTATTGCCTATATGATCTTGAGCTCATCATTCTACTTTCATGGGCATTCCTGTAAAATTAGGAAGTTGAATTGAATGATTTCTATTGTCTTTTTCAGTCCTGTATCTGCGATCCTATGGAGAAAATCACAGATACCCAGACAGCTGTGCAAACATTGAACTGATAAATTCATGATTTTCAAAATAGGCTGCCTGTTGAACATGAATATTCACAACTTGTTACCCTCTTCCTGTGGTATACTTAGAGTCAAAGAATAGAATCTCAGAATTTTAATGCTTGGGTGGGCCCCTGGAATAATGGAAGATAGAATGTCAGGGCAGGAAGAAACTTTAGAATCACAGAGTGTAGAGTTTCAGACCTGGAAGATACCATAGAGATCACAGAATAGTTGGTATTCTAATTTCCTACAAACTCTATGGGCATATGTTTACTTGGAAGTCATTCTGCCACGCCTAAAGATCTGAAGGAAAAAAAAATACAAAAGGATAGAGTTTAGGAAAGGACTAGAACTAGAGATCTCCATTTAGGAGTACTTGATCTATTCCCTGTCATTTCATGCCATGCACAAAAAACTATAAGATCACAGTATGCTAAGTCTCTATGCCTGTGATTGTGAGGGATTCTCAAATGTAAAGGGGCCAAGTTAGATAGGATGTGGGACCATGCATTGTGTATAGAATGTTATTTAAATTTTTCATAGCTTGAGCAATATTCCATTTCATTCCCTGGTCAGATTCTTGAGCTGATCAGCAGGGGTTAAATCAAACCACTTAGTATCTTTTGAGAAACTAAAGAGATGTGACAGTCAGGGGACAGTTTAGGTATTTGTCTGGATGCCACTGAGGATACTTTAGCCTTTTAACAAGGTTTTCACACGATTGTGCCAGAAAGAAACTGAGCAGAACCCCTGGATTGATGGTGTAGATATAGGGTCACTGCCGAGCAATGCAGATACTGTACTGAAGTCCCTCACTGGATAATCAATACAGTGACACACTGTCTTTCTAGATATTTACAAAAGGCAGCACTTGAGTCACATAAACAAATACTGACTCCTTGCCCAGCACGTGTCACGTGTGAATAAAGCTTATCTTAAGCAGCAACAGCCACAACAACTGGTTGTAATTGAAGGGTCATATCAAACCAACAATGTCGGCTCCACCTAATGATGTAATTAAAAGGTCTGTCTTAGTAAACCAACCAATCCAAATAAGTTTCTTCAGAGAGATAAGTGGGGGAAGTTACTTATGAGTAAAGAGTGAGTGAGTGAGTGTGTGTGTCTGTGTGTGTTTAGACTACTGTGTGTAGAAAATGTAAGCAAGAAGATGCCTCAACTGTCGATCATAACCAGGCCAGTCATCAGTAGTTTTAATTGGCTGTTCTCTTAAATGTTTCCTCCTCTCATATTGATTGATTGACCCTCATATTGACCCAGTCAGACAATGTCAGTGGGTGCAGGAGAATAATGGATGGATCTATGTTCACTAAATATTCCCCACTAATTAAATGCAGTAAGGACCTAGACAGCTATCTGAGGAGGTAGTAAGTGAACTGTTGCCCTAGAAATTCCAGACACCCCTAAATATTTAGATACTTGTTAAATGTCTCCTTTGTTGTTCAGTCATTCTGTCTCTTCATGACGTTGTGTACACAATACTGTACATGGGATTTTCTTGGCAAAGACACTGGAGTGATTTGCCATTTCCTTCTCCAGTTCATTAAGGCAAACAGAGGTGAAGTGACTTGCCCAAGGTCACACAACTAGTGTCTGAGGTCAGATTTGAATTCATATCTTTCTGCTCCAGGTCCATGCTCTATTCACTGAGTAACCTCACTGCCTCAAATGTCTCTATTACCCCATCACTGCCAATATCAGCCTGAGCAAACCCCAAATACTTCAGTGTAGCTGATACTAATATACAAATAACTTTTGACAATTATCACTATATATAACCAGGATTTTTCTTTTAAGATGATCAAGAAAGAGACAAGATGTCCTCCATTTTCAAAGAGGACAGGAATAGGTTTAAAATATATTTTGAGGCCAAGTGACTAGGTTAGACATACTATAATCATGCCTGTCTGTGAAACCTTGAGATTCCAAGGGTATTTCCAGACATAAATGATCATTCCCTCCCCGTCCCCACCTCATAGCAGAAGCAGAGGTCTGGGTAACTTCTAGCATCCCCTTCTGAACCCATTGATTCTCACATAGGGATGGAAGATGAATTTTTCTGAATGCCTAGAGTAGCACAGACTCTGTACCCAAACTGACTAAATTCCTATGATTTATTACTTGATATAGTTATGAGGACCTGAAGGTTTTCCTTCACTTCAGTAAAAGCTGTGTTTGAAAACTGGTCCCAAAGCCATGAGGCAAGTGTACTATGTACCTGTCAAGCAACAAGGCTTGTCAAAATGAACTTTCTCATAGGAACTCATGATCAGTATTGCTTTTTGTAACAGGAGCTACCTTTGCCTCTGACAAATGGAAAATGCTACATGGTTTTTATGCTTCACAGATGATTTAGTACATATATTTACTTTTTTTTAAAAAGGCTGAACACTTGGAATAAGATTGAATAAGCATTTATTGAGTGCCTACTGTATGTCAGGTACTGTACTAAACACTTTGCAAATGTGCTTTTTTTAATAAAATGATAATTTTTTATATGTAATGTCTCTAATAAACAGAGCATTTTGGAAACAAAAGTCAACTAGATTTTTAATCCATCTATACAAAAACCATTTCATACATCACCATCACCATAATTATCATCATCATCATCATCATCATAGTGCTTTAATGTTTACAAAGAGAACTTGTCTTAAAGCAGTACTAAGTTAGTGAAGCATTAGCCCCATTTTGCAGATGAGACTTACACAGCTAATAAGTGTCAGGGTCAGAAATCAAACTTAGGTCTCTACTTCTGCATTTCATGTTCATCTCTGTGGCAAATCAAGGTTCCAGAAAGTTTCTACAGAGGAAGACAAAGTAAACTTTCTATAAGGCATCTCATTAGAATGAAATTGTACTCTTCGATACAAGAGGCTGTCCTTCCAATGAGAATAATTGTGTTATTATTTTAAACACATATAGAAAATGAAAAGCAGGTAGGTATCTGAGGATGAATGCAAAGAAAAAAAAGATGTACTGTCTTGTGAGAATTATATGAAGATATCGAAAGTTCAGAAGCATTCTGGGGTTGCTGCTGCTAATGAATGCTAAGGACATCAAAAGGATGTTTTGTGTTTGTTTGGTTTTTAGCCATATTGGGAAAAAGAGGAGGATCAAAGCAATGGATGGCACAATGATAACAGATAATTATACAAAGACTGAACTCCTCAATTCTGATCTTTCTCCTGTTCTCTCTTCTAGGGAGAATGATATTTGCCCTCAGAAAGACAGGGCAGAAACATTAGTTGAAACTGAAAATGAATCATGAGTTAGATGACCTCAGTGAATTCAATGCTCCAGGTCAGGATAAACTATGTCCTAGAATACCAAAAAGGTTTTCATGGTAAAGAAGAAATAAAATATTATTTTAAAAATTGTAATTATTTCTAGATTAGTAATCATTTGTTTTTTTTTCTTCCAACCCCTAATTAAAAAAATAAAACAAAACTCTTGGAACAAATATGAATAATCAAGCAAAACAAAATCTTCGATTGTCCATGTCCAAAACTGAGTCTCATTCAGCATATCTAATCCATCCTTAAATATATATGGTTACAATGACTAGATCATTTGGAAGTGGATAGAATTTTTCATCATGGGTCATCTGGAATCATTATTAGCTTTTTAAAATAATACTGGATTTCAAGTTTAGTGTTCAAAGGAAAGACTCATATTCAGATACCAGGTCTGGTTCCTAACTTTGTGACCTAAGGAAAGACATTTCACAACTTTAGGTCTCAAATTCTCCTTTAATTTGAGAAGGTTCATCTAGTTGGCTTCTATGAGTCTTCTATTTCTCAATCTATGGGTTTTATGATTGAGTAGCTACACTTCCTGATCTAAAATAGGTCATTTTAAAAAAGGTTACAGAGAAATGAAGAGGTAATAAAGGATTGATTTTCAAGATATGCTAAGAGAGTGGAGTCTACAAACTGTAGACAGATGAGCTTAACTTCTATTCCTGGTAAAATTCTAAATCACATTAGTAAAGGGTCGGTTTATGAATATTTAGAAAGGGAAATTATGATCACCAAAAGCCAGCATGGCTTTATCAAGAACATAGCATGCCAATAAAGCAAAGAAATGCTAACAAAGTATTAGTCCATAAACATGAGGAAAGACTAAACATATGAAGCACCAACACGATATTCATAGCACCTATGGTAGCTATGAATATACTGGCATAATTCTGAATTGCAAAAATATAACAGACTCCCCACCTCGAAGACAGAACCAAAACATTTATTCAGACACCAGGAAGCTGAATCCCAACACTGAAAAGCCAAATCTATCATAGTAAAAAAGAAATCTATACACAATAACAATGGAGGGGGCACTGCCATCTGTGGCGGCAAACACCCCAAGCGTCCTCAGGGTTTGCTGCCAGCACAGGTTCTTGGATCTGCTTTGATAAAGGAAAGCAACTCAAAATGGGTTAACAAGCTTACTTTAATCAGTCAAACATATATCGTTTACCTCATTCAGGGGAAAAAGGTCAGCACCCCGAACTTCAAAGTATACAGGCAGAATTATCAAGACAGAAACAGATCAAGTAGACAGCTTTCCAAACTGTCCAGCCATTACATCCATACCAAATCAACATCTGGGTTTCAACATCTGGGTTTTTCAAAGCCGGGGGGCTCTGGACAACGGCTTCCCAGAATCCATATCAAATCACAGAACACTTCTCAAAGTGAGCCCCAAAACAAAGCTACTGATCAGGGCTTATATAGCCTTCTCCTGGCTCAGAGAATGTAACAACCTTATTGACTCACTGGCCAATCAAGAAGTATCTACTGAAAAACAAGCCTCCCACCCCAGGCCCCAGGTGCACTTTAGCCAAGGGGCAGGGAAGATCTTGAAATTTACATTCCCATTACACCATCCCCATGCCTTCTTCCTGCTAGGGCCTTCCCACAAATACTCACAATGTGCTGCCTGCTTTCTCTCTCTCCCTCAGCTCTAACTACTCTGATCAACTACTTCTGGGCTCTGCTCCACACTTCCTTCTCAATCCATTCAGGACATTATAAAAATTCTGACAGAGAAGCATTGAAAGACTTAGGTGAACTGATAAAAACTTAATTAAGGAGATACAAGAAAATGTTAAACAAGATGAGTACAATATAAATAAAAAGAATGAAAACAACAGAACAATCATAATTGATTTATGTTTAATTACAATAGCCAAGCTTCGTCTGAAAGAAACTATGAAAAAGTGCTTTCCCATGCTTCTTTGTAGAGACAGAGGACTATGAGTGTGGGGAAATACAGATAACATTAGACTTAAATTTTCTAAATTCTTTGTGACAAGTGATTGTTCTTTGAAAGAAAGATATAGGAGGGAAAGATACATTGGGAAAAGTAAGTAACATAAAAATAGAAAATATCAATAGGTGTATTTTTTTAAAGGTCATATCATGATAATATATTTTTCTTCCTTTTGGTAGAGCAATTGGACTAATTAGCTGGAGAAGTGATATATACCCAATTTACCTGTATTCCAGCCATTTGAACATGTATTATGCTCTCCTTGTGAACAAAATAGAGATATGAGGATAGTACAGGTAGGTTGTATATTTAAAACATATTATATCACTGGACCCATAATTAATGGGTTGATGTCACACTTAAGCATCTAGTAGATAATCTTTGAGATATATCCTTGACCCTGTGCAGTTAAGCATTTTTCTCAATGATGTGAATGAAGGCATAGGTGATATGTTTATTGAATCAGGTCATATAATGCTGGGCAGAATAAATGCACTGATTGAATTTTATAAGAAGAAAAACAATAAAAATAAATAAACAATTCTGTATTTTAATTTTTAAAAAGGCAAATATACAAATTCCAGATGTTGGAGGTATGAATAGATTATAGCTCCTGTAAAAATTATCTAGGTCTTTATTGGACTGCAGACTCAATAATATGCCATATTAGAGAACTAACCCTAAAGACTTGGATTCAAGTAATGCCTCTGACACATACAGGTTTTGTGAATCTGGGTAATTCACTTAATCTTTCAGTGTTCTGAATGATTTTTTTAAGACTAATTTATAATGAATGTTCCCAAACACATCATGGGTAAGTGAAATTTCCTTTACTGGGAATTCTCTATAGCAGTAAAATCACAATTCCAGTCATTATCACTATCCTCCATCTTACAACCCCATTTAAGTCAAAAGTGTAAAATGCAGGTAAAAAAAAGTTATTGCTAGCTTTGACAAACTAAAAAAGATAGAAAAGAAAATTTTAAAGTAGTATCTAGAATGAATGAGGCGATATTTTTATTGTGTCCTGTTCTTCCTAGAAAACATCTAGAGTATGTTCTTCAATTCTGGATGTCTTATTTTGGAAATATTGCTCATGAGGTAGACTACACCTAGCTGTCCAAAGTCATGAGAAAACTGAACACCATTTTGTGGGAAGATTAGTTGAAGGAATTGTGGGACATGGGGAAACATACAGGAATAAAATTGTCTCCAAGGGTTGTCATGTCTTTCAGGAAGGAAATGAAATATATTAGATTTCACTTAAAGTGCATAATTAGGAGTAATGAATGGAAGTTGCAGAGATGCTACTTTTGGGTGATGTAAAGAGAAGCAGCTTCAGAATCAAAGCTGTCTAATTGTGTAATGGGATGCCCAGGGAGGCTGTGGTTTTTGCTTTACTAGGAGTCTTCATGCAAATGCTTGAGATTCTGCTATACCACATGGCAGGTAGTTATAGAGTGAATTCTTGGTCTTGTGTGGTTTAAATTAGATGACCTTTGAGGTCTTTTCCGATTCTGTAAATTTAATAAACTCTATGATCTAAAACTATTCAATATTTTAAAAATATATTTAATAACTGCTACTTACAATTCACTATGCAAAGAATGGTGAGTAATAAAAAGCTAAGTAAGATATGTCCTCTCTGACCCTATAGCCTAACAAGAGAATTAAGGTACATATACAAAAGAAAAACCTATAACAATATTACATTTATAACAAAGTTTATCATTTATAATGTAGAATGAATCTCTGAAGTAAATACAATTTGATTCTTTCTATATGAAGTAACTTACCTATACTGAGGTGGTAGGTAAGAGATTTCTGACCAAAATCCATAAATCCTAACTTTATATTTACTATTCTTCCCCTACAACTATTTTCCTTTCCATGTAAATTACACAAAACAGAGCATCAAAACTCTACAAAAGAGAGGTATCAACAAAAATTTGAAAAGGACTAGATTTGGGGCCAGAAAACCTAGACTGGAATCCCTTTTCTGCCACTTACTAGCACTTTAGCCTTAAGCAACTTCCTTCCTCTGTCTCTACTCTCTCCTCTTAAAATGAGGAAAGCAGGCCCCATAACCTCTTTTCATTTTCCCCATCCATACATACAAATAATTTGATATTATGTGGTTCTATCTGAGGAAAGAGTTATGTATATCATATCACAAAGAGAAAAACTGATAACAAACCCAAACCTTCCAACAAAGTCTTAGATGGTGTAAGATTTTCCCCCCATAATTTCCTAACTCTTGATTGTTAATCAAATCAAATTTATTCTGATCACTTCCTAAGGAGACATTGCACCTTTTATATCAGGAAAATATCTCTACCATGCAGGGCTTCTCTAGGTCTTTATAAGAGGATGGATGAGTGAATGAATTTGGAGATGTATTCACTTCCATGAGATTCCCAAAGGAGATGAAAATTTCTATAGATAGAAAGGCACATTTAGAAGTGTGTCCCACTGTCAGTCCCTGAAAATTGACTCTGTTTTCTGGGTATCTTCTCTAACCATGGCCTAAATAGCTGTCAAAGATTCTGGCTCAATTGTTAGGCAGTAATAAAATGTGCCCACTGAGTTCACAAAATAGCTATTGGCCACATTTCCACAGTTCCACTGAATATAGGTGGAGAAAGACAAAATAGCTTAGAGCAAATCATTGAAATTTTAGACCTTAAGTGAGTAGTTCCATATAACAAACAAATCTTAATTCCCAGAGGAATTGTTCAGGGATATCTGAACCATAGAAGAAAACCTATAAAACTTCCCTCCACAGAATGTTTTCAAACCCTTTTTTTAGGCAAGAAAAAATATAATGATATTTCATTTCACTAGACAGTCACACTCCAGGACATCCAGTAATTCCACAGTGTATGTAATAAAGTCATTGTCTTTAAAAAAAAGTCAAAAATATTATTTTGGAACTATGCAGTTATCAGTTTAGAACTGTATTGGCCAGCTAGGTTGCACAGAGGATAGAGTACTGGACATAAATCAGGAAGACATCTTCCTAAGTTCAAATCCATCCTCAGACTCTTACTGGCTGCAGGAATGTGGGCAAGTCACATAAGGGTTTTGGCCTCAGTTTCCTCATCTCTAAAATGAGCTGGAGAAGAAAATGGCAGTCTACTCCAGGTATTCACCCCAAATGGGGGTCAGAAAAGACTCAGATATAACTATGAGTAAAGGGTTATTTTTATATAAAAATTTATATAAATTTTATTTTTATATAAATTTTGTTCTAATAAATAAAGATGCATCTATAAATTTTATTTATTTAAATATAAATAAAATTTAAAAATAAAAACAATACTATTTAATATAAAATGTATATGTAATAACAAATATACCATATTTCTATTATATTATATACTAAAAACAATTGCATTATACATAGCTTTATTATGACATCATAAAAGTAAACAAATAAAAATCCATTTTGTCAAACCAGATTCCTGAGAGATGAAAGAATCGATATACTTATTTTGAAGGCATAATCTATTCCTCAGAATTTAGGAATGGATATTTAAGGACCCAATATGAACCAATTATGGAAATATCAGAGTCACTGTGACATAGAGGGCTAGTCTTAAAGTTAACAAGGCCTGGATTCAAGCCCTACCTCTAACACATGCTACCTGACAAATTTATTAAGTGTCTCAATGCCTAAGGAACACTCTAGGTTTCTAGATAAAAGTCACTAATCAGTATTAATAGAGAAAATTTTCATACTGAGATTTTCCCAAAATATTTAAATGACAGGTCTATTTTGAGGAAACTATGGGAGCCTCATATGAAACACTTTTTTACCACAGAAGTAGGAATAATCTTCTTTAAAATTTAACTCAATTGTCCCTTTGTGATATGGGAGTAAGCATAAGTTAAAGTACAGAAGACCATAAGTCTCACACTTTCTACCAACCTGGACATACTTCAAATGTTGGCCCAGTGAACATCATTTCCTGTGGTTGAAGAATAAACCTGAGTTGAGTGAGGTTTAATACTAAATTGGGTACAGAATGATGAATATTTTAATCACAGAAATTATCAACAATGTAAGAGTAGGGATGGGATTAAAATTTTTTAAAAGGATCAGGAGAAACCAGGATCTCCAGAAATGGCAAAAAAAAAAGTGGTATTGAAAGATTGGTCAGTAATTACCTCAGATTTTAAAAATGGGTCTCTCAGTAACATTAAAAAACCAAACCTTGCTAACTTCAATTTTATCTTTAGGTCTCATTTTTATAGGTATTTTAGACAGATAACACATCAGCAAGATTCACTTGCTATTTTAGGAAGAGTCAATCCCTATTTGAATTTGGTGGAGAGTGGATGAACTTTAAGGTCATTTCCAATGCTACACAAAGACACACACACACACACCCACATTGTACATGTGTGTGTATTATTTTGACTTAAATAAATGTAAAATAAATTTTTCTATGTACAAAGTAGAGTTTTTAAAAGAGGACTAAGTGAAGTTGCAAAGTTGTGTTACTCCAGTTTTTTCTTCTTTTAAAGTATGTATTGAATTCAGCATGTTATTTTCAAAGCTGACCTACTTGTCTGTGTTTCCTACTGACCTTCATTCTGTTATCTTCAGTGCATTGTGAAAAATATGCTTCGGTGACCTTTTTTTTTTTCATCTTGGTAGCCTACTAATTCTAATAGACTCCTTCCCCCCTGTCCCTCCATTGAAAGAAAAGTGCAGTCTTTACATCAAATACGAATAACTAAGCAAAATAAACTTCCCCACTGGTAATATGAATATATATATGCTTCATTCTATATCTTGAATTCATCTCCACTCTGTCAGTAAGGGAATAGTCTATGTTATCACTAGTCTTCTGCAATAATGATTCATCATTATACTGAATAGATTTCAAGTCTTAAGTGTTTTTGTTTTACATTACTGTTATTTGTGTCTTAGGTCTTTTTTCTCCAATTTTTTTTTGTATATCTCTATCTGCTCTCTCTCTCTCTCTCTCTCTCTCTCTCTCTCTCTCTCTCTCTCTCTTTATTTCATTTTTTAATTTTTTAGCTTTGGAGAGGGGGAGGTAGAGCAATTGGGGTTAAATGACTTGCCCAAGGTCACATGACTAGTTTATTTGTGTTAAGTGTCTGAGGCCGGATATGAACTCAGGTCCTCCTGACTCTATGGCCAGTGCTCTATTCACTGTGCCACCTAGCCACTCCCACATTATTGTTATTTGAATGAATGATTTTCTAGGGTCTCCTCACCTTACTATGTATTGTTTTATCCTAATCTTCCCAGGTTTCTCTGAAACATTCTCTTTCATCATTCCTTATAGTAAAATAATATTTCATTATATTCACTTACCACAGCTCTTTCAGTTACATCCCTATTGATGCATAATCCTTTGGTTTCCAGTTCTTTGCCACTACAGAAAAGAGCTGCTATAAATATTTTGGTACATATAGGCCCTTTTCCTCTTTCTTTGACCTCTTTGGGGTCAAAGAGGTGCTACCATGGTGTAATTGGCTATGAAAAGTTTAGTGACATCTTGAGTAAAGTACCAAATTACTTTTAAGAATGAATACACGTATTCACACCTTCATCAACAATTTACTAGGGTCCTTTTTTATCTCAAATCCCCTCCAATTATAGATAGCAAAATATAATCTATATATATATATGTATATCTATATATATATGTATAAATTGTACTAATCTTATAGCTATGAAATGGAACATCAGAGTAATTTTCATTTATTTCATTCATAACTATTGGTAATGTGAAATATTTTTCATATGTCTCTTGTTTACTTAGATATCTTTGGTTGACATCCCTTGGTCATATCCTTTAGACATTTATGTAATATGGAATGGTTCTTCTAATATATATTTAATAGCTCCATATATATCTTGGACATGAGGCCTTTATCGGAGAAAATTCCTGCAAAGATTTTTCCTAGTTGCTTCCTTCACAATTTCAGTAGGATTAATTTTATTCTCTCAAAGACTTTTCAATTTTAATGAATCAAATTTGCCCACACACTGTTCCATGGTCATTTCTCTCTATGTTATTTTGCTATGAAATCTTTCCCTGCTTATAGCTGTGATAAGTGTTTCCTTCCTTTTCCCATAAATTGTTAATGATGAGTCATTTTTATATCTAACTTATATGTATTTATATATATGTATTCATTTAATGCTTATCTTGATATATTGTGGAAATCGCAGGTCTAAACCTAATTTGTGACATACTGTTTTATAGTTTTCTGAAGAATTTTTTCTAAAACAGTGATTTGAGTTTGTTTGTTTGTTTGTTTTTCCCCAGTGCTTGGGTGTATTTATATTTATTGAAAGCTATAGAACCATGTACATTTCCTTCTGGATTTTTCCACCTAAAACATTTCATGGATTGACTTTTTAAAAAAAACTGTAACTAATGTATAGTAATTTTGACTATTACTACATTATAACATAGTTAATTTCTGGTATTATTAGGCAGCCTTCCTTCACACTTAATTCATTATTTTCCTTGAGTTTCTTTAACATTTTTCCTGTTTCTGACTTTCGTTCTGTTATGAACAACTGTTCATCAATGAGTGAACAATTTAATTTTGTCTTGAATTTTCTAAAGAAAGGTTTGTGGTTGTGTTCTTATGGATCCTTTTTGTGTCTTATTAAGCAGAGTTTTAGACATTTTGCCTATTTTGCAATTATTGTAAATAAAATTACTCCTTTCTATCTCTTCCTACTGGATTTTGTCAGTAATTTTATGCATACATATATGTAGAGTGATTATTTATATTTATATTCTAACCTACAAAATACATTAATTATTTCAATTAACTTTTATATTATGATGCTCAGCATTATCAAAATAGTATATAACATCATCCATACAAAAAGAGGTATCCTCTTTTCTTATTCTTATTTACTTTATACTTGTCTTGTTGCTATAATGAGCAATTCTACTAATATATCAAATAATAGTGGTGGTAATAGTCCTCCCTATTTTACTACTGATCTTTTTTGAAGGACTTCTAGTTTGTGTCCAATTACATTTAATTAAGGTTTTTAGTTTTAGACAGATACTATTTGCTATATTTTTAAAAGTTTAATTATTCATATGCTTTCTAGTTTTAACAAAAATCATTTTGAAATTTTTTCAAAAGCATTTTTCTAAATTTATTGGTATATTTAAATGACATTATTTTATTATTAGTGTAGTCTATTTTATTCATAATTTTCCTAATATTTAAAATTTTTTTCTCTTTATGAATTTGTTTGTTTATTTTTTGTTTACAAGATTCAGATCGACAATTCCTTGAGTTTCAAATTTTCTCCCCCTCCCTCCCCATGGCAGCATACAATCAAGTATATAATCTGCAAATAGTTTCACACTAGACATTAGTCAGGTTATAAAGAAGGATTTTATCAAATGGAATGAACGATGGCAAAGAGGAAACAAAACCAAATAAGAAAAAGAGCATGTATTTTGCTTCAATCTGGATTCAAACTCTGTTCTTTCTAGTTCTATATCTGAATGTAGACATCTCTCTCTATCATGAGTCTTTTCGGGTTGATTTATAAGCCTGCATTGCTGAGAAGGGTCCAGGCTATCAAAGTTGGTCATCACACATAAGTTGTGTCTGTAATTGTGTACACATTTCTCCTGGTTCTGCTCTTCTCACTTAGTATAAGTTCCTATAAGCCTCTCCAGGTAAATATGAAGTCCATCTGCTCCTCGTTTCTAATAGCACAATAGTATTCCATTACATCCGTATATCACAACTTGTTCAGCCATTCCCCAATTGATGGACACCTTCTTAATTTCCAAATCTTTGCCACCACAAAAAGATCTGCTATAAATATTTGTGTACATATGGGTCTTCCTCCCACATCTATGATCTCTTTAGGATAAAATCCTATAAGTGGTATTGCTGGATCAAAGGGTATGACATTACTTATAGCCCTTTGGGTATAGTTCCATATTGTTCTCCAGAATGGTTGAATTAGTTCACAACTCCACCAGCAATGCATGAGTGTTCCAATTTGCCCACATCCTCTCCAGCATTTGTCATTTTCCTGTTTTGCCATCTTAGCCAATCTGACAAGCGAGGTGTGGTACCTCAGAGTTATTTTGATTTGCATTTCTCTAGTCAATTTTTTCATATGCTTATAGATATTTTTAATTTCTTCCTTTGAAAACTGTCTGTTCATATCCTTTGAGCATTTATCACTTAGGGAATGACTTGTATTCTTATATATTTGACTCAATTCTCTGCATATTTTAGAAATGAGTCCTTTATCAGAGACATAGGATGTAAAAATTCTTTCCCAATTTCCCACCTCCCTCTTAATCTTGGTCACATTGGCTTTGTTTGTATAGAAGCTTTTCAATTTCATGTAATCAAAATTGTCCATTTTGCATTTTATAATGCTCTCTAATTCTTGTTTAGTCATAAAGTCTTCCCCTCTCCACAAATCTGACAGGTAAACTATTTCTTGCTTTCCCAGATTGCTAACAGTATCACCCTTTATACCTAGATCATGCACCCATTTAGATTTGATTTTGGTGTATGGTGTTAGATAATGGTCTGTGCCCAGTTTCTGCCATACTGTATTCCAGTTTTCACAGCAGTTTTTGTCAAATAGTGAGTTCTTATCCCCAAAACTGGGGTTTTGGGGTTTATCAAAGAGTAGATTATTATAGTCCTTGACTGCTGAGTCTTGTGTACCCAGTCTATTCCGTTGATCCACTACTCTATTCCTCAGCCAGTACCAAATAGTTTTGATGACTGTTGCTTTATAATACAGATTGAAATCTTTTATAGCTATGCCACTTTCCCTAGCATTTCTTTTCATTAATTCCCTTGATATTCTGGATCTTTTGTCCTTCCAAATGAATTTTGTTAATATTTTTTTTCTAGCTCTCTAAAGTAGTTTTTTGGTAAATTGATTGATATGGCATTAATATATAATTTAATTTAGGTAAAATTGTCATTTTTTATATTACATTTTCCTAGTATTACAGCAACCTGGTCATACCATATAGTCATTTTGATATTTTAGTGTAACACCTTTACTCATGTTTTCTTTAAAATGTTTGTGTGTGTATATATGCATATGAAGGATATTGATCTGTAGTTTTCTGACTTTACTTATTCTGTTCCTAGTTTAGCTATCAAGATCCTGTTTATATCATAGGAGATATTTGGAAAGATCTCTTCTTTCACCATTTTTGCAATCATTTTATATAATATTAGTGTTACTGGTTTCCTGTATGTTTGATAAGGATTCACTTCTTCCCAGTTCTCCCCTCCCCACTTTTGTACACTTGATTTATAGCTTGTTCAATTGCTTTTTTTTTCTGAGACAGGATTGTTTAAATTCTCAATTTCTTGTTTTATTATTCCAGATATTTTATATTTTTTGTATTTTATTTTTTGTATATTTTTGTATTTTTTTGTATTTCAATTTTTTTTGTATTTCGTTCACTTCTTTTGTTAGTTTTATTAGCATAATATTGAGCAAATTTTTGACATAATTTCTTCTATTCTTCACCTCTTAAGACTTTTTTCATTTTTAATACTTTGCATTTACTTTTACAATTTCTTTTTTTAATTAGCCAATTGTTTATCTGTTTAATGTTTTTTTTTCTAAAAATATTACTTTTTACCAAATTATTGCAGTTTTTTTGCTTTGCTATACTTTCAATTTTGGCACTCTTATTTTCAAATTCTCCAATTAGAGTTTGGTTTGGTTTTTATTTTATTTTTGTTTTACTAATTATTTTTAATTGTATGACCAATTAATTCATCTATAAATTGTTTTATTGATGAAACTGTCTAGAGATGCAGATGTTCCCTCACACTGTGATAGCTACATATCCAAAACTTTGATGATTTTTCATTCTTATAATATTTCTTTAATGACATCATTAGTAAGTTGCATATTTACTCTCTCCCTGTCATTCCTATTTTTTTTTATTTTCCCCTGCCTTTGCTTACTTTTTTAAAATTATAATAAAATTTTCATGACTACTATCTAACCCTTGATGACAGTTTTTGTTGAGAGGATACTTGATTTTTCTCACCTTCTAATATCAACACAACCCATAAAGAATCCTTTACAGTTGATCAATCCTTTAAATTTTTTTCTTGAATCTTGTGTTTGAATTTCAAATCCTATTCACCTGTATTATTGCCATCAGAGATACTAAGAAGTCTTCAATATCATTTTCTTCTGTAGGAGTATACTCAACTTTTCCATGTATATTACTTTGTTGTAAACCTTTACTTTTTTTATTTGAAATATAAACTTCCAAGTGTTCTTCTTCTTTATAGTGGTAGTTGCAAATCCTTTGTGATCATTAACATAGGTTCTTGGTGCTTGAACTTGTTCTTTCTTTCTGCTCATAGTATTTTTTATTTTTTTAATCTGACAGGTGCAAATTATAACTATCACATTCCTCTGAGTTTTCATTTTGTGATTTCTTTCAGAAGATAACTAATGGATTCTTTTTATTTTCACTTTGATTTTTGGTTCTAATAAATAAGGGCACTTTTCTTTTATGATTTTTTTAAAATTATGGTATCAGTATAATGTGGTTTGTTTGTTTAATCAAGGTTTTTGGGTAATCCAATGATTCCTAGATTTTCTCACCTTACTTTCCATGTCAGTTGATTTTCATAGGAGATTCCTTATATTTGGTGATATTTTTCAGTCTTTCGATCTTGTTCCAATATTTATTCTTGTCTCTTATAGTTTGTTGATTTCTGTTTGGTCTTTTCTAATTTTTCATAAAGATTGCTATGTTGGTAAACTTTTGTACTTTTTGGATAAGACATTCATCTTCCTTCTAAAGCCCTCATTTCTTTTCCATTAATTTTCTTTAGAGCTGTCATTTCATTTATAATATAATTTTTAAAAATTCAAAACTTTGCTTCATTTTCCCAGAAATTATTGTGCTTTTTCTCTGACATTGTTGGTCAGACTGTTTTCTGCTCCTTATTGTTTTCTGATTTTGATTCAATGGGTCTTTCTTTTTAAAATTTTTTTCTTATTAATTTTTTTTTTACTATGAGTTTACAAGATTCAGTTCCCTGGCTCTTTGAGTTTCAAATTTTCTCCCTCTCTCTCCCCTTTCCCCACCCATGGCAACAAACAATCAGGTATAGGATCTGAAGATACTTTCACATTAGACATTGGTCAGGTTGAAAAGAAGGATTGTAATGGATGGAATGAACAATGGTAAAGAGGAAACCAAACCAAAACAAGAAAGAAAGAGAGCAGGTAATTTCCTGCAGTCTGTATTCAAACTCTGTTCTTTCTGGTTCTATCTCTGAATGTAGACATCTCTCTCCATCATCAGTCTTTTGGAGTTTACTTGTAGTTCTGCATTTCTGAGAAGAGTCCGGTCTATCAAAATTGGTCATCACACATACATTGTATCTGTAATGGTGTACAAATTTTTCCTGGTTCTGCTCTTCTTGCTCAGCATCAGTTTGTATAAGCCTCTCCAGGTAGATATGAAGGCCATCTGTTTTTTGTTTCTTATGGATCAATAGTATTCCATTAAATTCATATACCATAACTTGTTTAGCCATTCCCCAATTGATGGGCATCCCATTAATTTCCAATTCTTTGCCACCACAAAATGAGCTGCTACAAATATTTTTGTACATATGGGTCTTCCTCTTGCTTCTGTGATCTCTTTGAGATACAACCCTAGAAGTGGTATTGCTGGGTCAAAGGATATGAAATTACTTATAGTCCTTTGGGCATAGCTCTAGATTGCTCTCCAGAATGGTTGGATAAGTTCACAACTCCACCAGCAATGTGTTAGTGTTCCAATTTCTCCACATCCTCTCCAGCATTCAATGGGTCTTTCAAAGGCCATATGTGAAAGATGTGTTCTATATGTGAAAGATGATGCAAGTTCCCTTTGGCATAGTAAAGGTCACAGGATATACTTCTTAGAATCTATTAATATTTCAAACTATTAAAGAGAGGACATTTTCTGAAGATAGTCCAAGCCTTTGGTATTATTTGACTACTCTTGTCTTAAAGGATCCCAATTTTTAGACTCTTATATTATACTTCAAGATCTACCTTTAAGGAGCAAAAACAGGACCTCTGTGTGGCTCCAGCCCCCACCACCTCCAATACATGTAAAAAAATTACTCTAAACAAATTTTAGAGTTACAGAACCCACAAAGTATAGACAGAAACAACTCTCCAACTGAAGGCAGCCCAGAAGGCCAACAGGAAAGGTCTAACACACTGGGCTGGGAGCCAAACACAGTCACACATGAGCCACGTGGTTCCGGCCCCAGGGCAGCCCTGATCAGCAGCGGCTAGAATAGATTTCAGGAGAGTGAATCACCAGCAGCTGGGGTGGTTTCCAGGCTTCTCAACCCATAAATGAGAAAAAAGAAAGTAAAAGGTCAATCAGGAAATCTGTTGGAACTAGGTGGAGAAGAGAGTGGTCCAACCCCTGCCCCTGGGGTGAGAGGTGGCTGAGGCTTGCCAGCTACAGCTGCTTCCATGTGGCTGCTTCCAGAGCTCCTTCCCTGAAGAATGTAGGCAGCCCAAGCCACCATTCAGAGGGTAATTGCTCTTGCTTTAATCTGTTTGGGTCTGGATCAGAATTCTTGGGTGGTGGTCCTGTGGTGTGTGGCCACTGTACTAGACTTGTGGGAGCTGTAGAGAGGACACCATACTAATAGCTCTGGCAGCTACAAAAATCCCAGTGATTTGGGTAATAGCTCTTTGCAATCTGTAAGCACAGTTCTACTGTGGCAAAGAGCTCAAAAGTCAAGCAATTGACTGCCAATATGAGCAAGCAATGGAAGCACAAATAGACCAGATAATTTTTTTTTGGAGATGAAAGGATTAAAGCATGGAATGTGAGGAAGACAACAAAGTCAGAACTCCTGAATCAAAAGCTTCCAAGAGAAATATGAACTTGTTATAGGCCATGGAGGAGCACAAGAAGGATTTTGAAAATCAAGTAAAAGAAGTGGATGAAAAATTGAGTAGAGAAATGAAAATAATGCAAGAAAATCATGAAAAGCAAGTCAAACAGCCTGCTAAGGAAGACCACCAAAAATACTGAAGAAAATGACACCTTAAAAATAGACTAACCCAAAAGGCAAAAGAGGCCCAAAAAGTCAATGAGGAGAAGAATGCCTAAAAAAAGCTTAATTGGCCAGATGGAAAAGGAATTATAAAAACTCACTGAAGAGAATAATTCCTTCAAAATTAGATTGGAGCGAATGGAAGGTAATGACTTCATAAAAAATCAAGATACTATAAGACAGATACAAACAAATGAAAAAATAGAAGGCAGTGTGAAATATCTCATTGGTAAAACCACTGACCTGGAAAATAGAACCAGGAGACATAATTTAAAAATTATTGGACTACCTGAAAGCTATGATAAAAAAAGCCTAGAATTCTTCTTTCAAGAAATTATCAAGTAAAATTGCCCTGATATTCTAGAACCAGAGGACAAAATAGAAATTGAAGGAATTAACTGATTGTCTTTTGAAAATGATCCCCAAAAGAAATGTCCCAGGAATATTATAGCCAAATTCCAGAGTTCCCAGGTCAAGGAGAAAATACTACAAGCTGTCAGGAAGAAACAATTTGAGTATTGTGGAAACACAATCAGGATAACACAAGACCTAACAGCTTCTACCTTAAGAGATCAAAGGGCTTGGAATATGATATTCCAGAGGTCAAAAGAGCTAGGATTAAAACTAAGAATCACCTACCCAGCAAAACTGAGTATAACACTTCAGGGGAAAATATGGTCATTAAACGAAATAGAGGATTTTCAAGCATTCTTAATGAAAAAACCAGAGCTGAGCAGAAAATTTGACTTTCAAATACAAGAAGCAAGAGAAGCATGAAAAGGTAAACAAGAAAAATAAATAATATGGAACTTGTTAAAGTTTAACTATTTACATTCCTACATGGAAAACCAATAATTGTAACTCATAAGACTTTTCTCTGTATGAGGACAGTTGAAGGCAATAAATATATATATATATATATATATATATATGTATATGTATACATTCATATATATGTATGTATCAGAGAGTGTAGGTCTGTATAAATATATATATATATGTGAGTGTGTGCATATGTAGGTACATGTATACATAGAGAGCACAGGATGAGTTGAATATGAAGGGATGATATCTAAAAAAAAATAAAATTAAAGGGCGGCCAGGTGGCTCAGTGAGTAAGAGCACCGGCCCCAATGTTGGGATGACCTGGGAATCAAATCCGGGCTCAGATACTTAGCACCACACCCAGAAATAACTGGCCGTGTAACCTTGAACAAGTTACTTAAGCCCAATTGCTTTTAAAAAATTAAATTAAATAAAATTAAGAGGTGACAGAGGACTATATTGGGAGAAGGAGAAAGGGAGAGATAGAATAGGGTAAATTATCTCATATAAAAGAGGCAAGAGAACACTGTTATAATGGAGTGGAGGAGCAGGAAGGTGAAAGGAAATGTTTTAACCTTGCTCTCATTGAATTTGGCTTAAGGAGGGAATAGCATACACACTCAATTGGGTATCCCATCCTACAGGAAAATAGGGGGGGAAGGAAAGGGGAGATGATAGAAGGGATGGTAGATTGGGGAAGAAGCTAGTTAGAAGCAAACACTTTTGAAAAAGAACAGGATCAAAGGAGAAAATAGAATAAGTGGGGCATGGGATATGATGGAGGGAATTATAATTAGTCTTTCACAATATAACTACTATGGAAATGTTTTGCAAACTACACATGTACAACCTAATTGTTTATCTTCTCAGTAGGGGTGGGTAAGGAGGGGAAAAGGGAAAAAATCTGGAACTCAAATTTTTAAAACAAATGTTTAAAACAAATTCCTTTTTTACATGCTACTGGGAGATAAGATATGCAGGCACTGGGGTCTAGAAATCCATCTTGCCCTACTAGAAAGTTACCCGGCAGGTGAGGGGGATGGGGGGTTGAGGGAGAATATATGAGAGAACAGATTCAGGGAAGGGATATTTAGTAGGCTTGCTATTTTTGGATGGGGGTCAGGGAAAGTTAGGGAGAAAATTTTGTAACTCAAAATCTTGTGGAAATGAATGTTTAAAAATAAAAATAAATAAATAAATTGGAAAAAAAAATTTGAAAATATATCTACCTAAAAAAAAACATCCCCGAGTGGCTTGGTGGCACAGTGAATAGAAAACTAGCCCTAGAGTCAGGAGGAACTGAGTTCAAAGACGGTCTCAGACACTTAACACAAAAACTAGTAGTGTGACCTTGGGCAAGTAACTTAATACCAATTACCCTGCCTTCCCCCCCTCCAAAAAGGGGAGAAAAAAAAGTTATCATGGGGATGAAAACACCAAGTCACTATATTTGGACTTTTTTTCTTCTGATACTTAGCTAATGCTATTAATGACTGTGGTAAATATTTTAATTCATAGAATATTTATTGTTCATCAATCCAGATCATTCACAACCCATATATATGTGTGAGTATGAGTAAATATGTATGAGAATACATACACATACACACACACACACACATATATATATATGTTCAATTTACACTCTAAACACTTGCCTAAGACCATTATCTCCAAGCTTCCCAATAATTTCCTAACTGCCAAATGACTGACTACTCTTTCCTACTAGTATTTTTTGCTAGAAAATCATGTCATTCATCTCCTCACTAATTACACTTATCTCCTAACCTAGGTCAAGTCCACTTTTTAGCTAGCTCTCTTGCTTATTTCATCAGCCCGATTGAATTCAATTATTATCTCTATATAGAAGACATCTATACCTACCTTCTCTCCTGATCCCCAGTCTACTAGAAAGCACCCACTTGATTCATCTCTATCTGAGATTCAATATATGCAAAACTGAACTCATCTTCTTTCTTGCTTCCAAACCTAACCACCTCTAAAATCAACTGTTCTGCTTCATAAATCATATAGTGGTATACTAACCTAATTTAGTAGTAGTATCAAAGAGAACATCAGGGATGGTGTCTCTTTTGAGAACTCTACTGTCCTCCCAGTAAAACAGATTCATAACACCACCATTATCTTTGACTTTTTCCCTCCCTCCCCTTTTCACTTTCCCTAGCTAAATCTTACTGCTTTTCTCTGTTCTCTGAACCCAGAGATTTTTTTTTGCTTTTTTTTTTTAAAGCAATAGGGGTTAAGTAACTTGCTCAAGGTTACACGGCCAGTTATTTCTGGGTGTGGTACTGAGTATCTGAGCCCAGATTTGATCCAGGTCATCCCGACACTGGAGCCGGTGCTCTTACTTGCTGAGCCACCTGGCTGCCCCTTTTTTGCTTTTTTTTTTTTTTTGGAGGAGGGAAGGTAAGGCAATTGGGGTTAAGTGACTTGCCCACGCTCACATGGCTAGTTTTTTGTGTTAAGTGTCTGAGGCCAGATTTGAACTCAGGTTGTCCTGACTCCAGGGTCGGTGCTCTTTTCACTGTGCCACCTAGCTGCCCCTGAACCCAGAAATTTTAACTGTAGCCTTCATACATTTGCAAAAACTGTACTTCATGATTGGAAGCTACTTCCTTCTTCAAGTGACTGTCTCTCTGTATCTATGTCTGTCTATAGGGTGTGTCTCTCTTTCCTTCTCTATGCAATATTTCCAACTGATCCAATAGTTCCCTTTCCAAACTACGTGGCCAATGGAGCGGGAAAATTCCCTGGTTCCTCCCTGCAGGGGTCTCCTGTACATCCAATATGTCTAAATTTCTAGCTGCTAAAATTAATCCAGTGTTTGCCTCCTTAAAAGTGCCAAACATGTTGCTAATCTGCTTGTTCAAAAAATCCTGTCGTTCCTTTCTTGACACAATAAGAGAGGTATTTATACCTCATAAAAGGATCCCATGGTATTACAATTTGATAACACATTAATACCTCATAATTTGTGAGTGCATTCTGTAATTACATCATCTAACCTGGGAAACTGAGATGTGAGCAGTCTCCTCCCTACATCATGATTCACCATCAATTCATTACTTTGTTATACTTATCATTGTAACAGTATAACAGTATATTATCCTAGTAGAATTGAATTCCCTTGAGGGTAGAAACTATTTCATTTTTGTCTGCATCTACAAAGCACGTTCTCTGATTACAAATTCACTAATTTCTTTTTCCATTTTACCATGGGGCCTTCCATTTCTAAAGTCCTATTCTTCCCTATCTCCCCATATCTTACCTTTCAGAAATTTAGGCTTTATCAATCTTAACACAACTTTCAATTGGTTCACCATTTGCTTTTTTCTCAGACCATCAGTCATACTCTGGTCTCATTTATTACTTCAAAATATTTGCACTTTAAATCACCAGCTGAACTTTATACTGTCTTCTACTTTTGAATCTCTTGTCCCACATTCCTACTGAATTTCATTTTTTCCCCAACCCCCAACTCAGGATTACTCTCAGCATCCATCTTCTCTGCTTCTCCTCTTGTCCTGCATAACACTGCTGGAGGAAGTCAAATATTCTTTCTGACTGCTCCCACTACAAATTTATGTTTTCCAGTGTTATATGAGACCTTGACACTGCATGCTAATTCTTTTATTCTTTCCTGATTAAATATATAACCCTTCAGTGGTTATACAAAACCTTATCTTCTCTTTTCACATATCCAACAAGTCTCATCCTTGCTCACAATATCAGGGCTTACTTCATATTTCATTGGGGAAAGGAGGGAATACATCTGTGAAGAGCATCTTCTACCTAGTTTTTCAAAATACTTCAAATCACTCCCCAAACCTGGCCTATTCTTTCATCCTTTGTTCTCATCTTAAAGGAGATATTAGTCTTCTTGCCAACACCACTTTGTGTGTTCATCTTATCGTGAGTTCATCTTATCCTATATATTGCAGAAGATGCTGTAGTTCATACCCTTTCTAATATTCATCTTTATCTTTAACTACTACCTTCTTTCCTAATGATGCCTAGATGACATCATCTTTAAAAAAAAACTTCCCTTGACTCTACTGTAATATCAGGTTCTCATATTCTCTCACTGCTTACTTTTACAGATAAATTCCAAGGAAGCAGTCCATTCCTCTACTTTCTCACTTCATACTCAATTCTATTTAGATTGTCCCAGAATTCCTATGAAATATCCAGGGCTCGGGGTGGAGCCACGATGGAGGAATGGAAGCAGTAACTTTTCAAAGCTCCTTCATGAATCCCATCACTAAACTTTAAAAAAGTGAATCTGAATGGATTTTGGAGTGTTAGAATCCACTGGGAGACAAAGCATGGCAGAATCCAGCCCACTTTTCTGGGTCCACAAAAGTCCAGAAAAGTATCCACATGGGTCCAGACAGGGGGAGCGTGGAGCATGTGGCGGCTGCAGCAGCTCAGACTAGAGAGCAGACTACAGCAGAGAGAGAAGGAGCCCCAGCCAGCAGACTCACCCACCACAAGGACTTTTCGCAGTCTTCTCACCAGCATCTCACCATGGGACGGGAGGATTCATTGGAGCTGGGTAAGAGAGGTCTTGGGGCCCCCAGCAGAGACAGCAGCTTCTCTTGGGGCTATCAGACCCCAGCCTGGAAGTTTAGAAATCACCTGCCTGTTTTTCCAGGGGCTAGGATGTCAAAGTAAATTCTGGCGGCTCCAATTCCCCATGCCTGACCTAGACAACACAGAGATAAGTGTCCCACCCAGACTGAAATCCTGAGATAGTGGAAATAGCTTTTGGCTTGGGAGTCACTGAGAAGACTTGTAACTAAGGCAGCAAGGAGTCTGAAGAGAAGAGGGGGAGGGGTCTCAACAAGCCCCACTTCACCTGACCAGCAAAAGCCTGCCTGAGCAGTAGCCCAGGGGCATAGGTGCAGAAATCTGAAGTGGCCAGACCATCTCTTCTCTGAAGATTACTCTGTGACCCTCAGCATAACTCAGGGGGAACATTGAGACTTCTGGCTTTGGCCTCAATCTAGACACCCAGAGGCTACAGCATACAAAGTGAAAAATCAGTCCCTTAGCTTCCAGACTGAGAAATTAGGAAGTAGGAAATTATAATGGGAAGGAAGCTGAAAAGGAGAAGGAGAAGGCAAGAAAATCAATTAGAGCTTATTATAGTGAGTAAGAAGAACCAAATACAGAGGACAACATGGACTCTATACTCACACCTGAGACCAGAGAAGGAAATATGAACTGGTCTCAAGCCCAAAAAGCATTCTTGGAGGAGCTCAAGAAAGATTTTAAAGGCCAAATTAGGGAGGTAGAAGACAAATTTAAATCTACAGTGACCACATTGGAAAAAAGTCTCACTGAAGAAAACAAATCCTTAAAAAGTAAAATTAGTGAACTAATTAGAGAAAATACCTCCCTAAAAAAGGATTTTCAAAAACTAACTGAAGAGAATAATTCACTAAAAATTAGAATCAGTCAAATTGAAGCTCAGGATTCTATGATGCACCAAGAGTCAATCAAACAAAACATGAAGATTGAAAAATTGGAAAAAAGTGTAAAATATCTCACTGGAAAAACAACTGACCTAGAGAACAAATCCAGGAGACATAACTTAAGAATTATTGGTCTACCAGAAAGTCATGATGAAAAAAGCAGCCTGGACAACATTCTCCAAGAGATTGTCAAAGAAAACTGTCCTGAAGTCCTGGAATCAGAAGATAAAGTAGTTATTGAAAGAATTCACTGGACTCCTCCTGAAGGAGACCACAAATTGAAAATTACAAGAAATATAATAGCCAAATTCTAGAATTACAAGACTAAGGGGAAAATACTGCAAACAGCCAAAAAGAAACAATTCAAATATTGTGGAGCTACAGTCAGGTTCCCACAGGACCTAGCAACTTCCACATTAAAAGATCAGAGGGATTGGAATTTGATATTTCTTAGGGCAAAAGAGCTAGGACTGCAACCAAGGATTAACTACCTGGCAAAACTGAGCATAATCTTTTAGGCAAGGAGATGGTCATTTAATGAAATAAGGGACTTTCTGACTTTCCTGATGAAAAAGCCAGAGCTCAATGGAAAATCTGATCTCCAATTACAAGACTCAAGAAAGACATAAAAAGGTAAACAAGGAAAACACACATTCACACATGTACACTCACGCACACATGCACATAACTTGGGATGCAATAAGAGCAAAATATTCACATCCCTCTGTGAGAAGCTGATAACTGTCAATATCAAAATCCATATGATTATCATAACCTTTAAAAGGATTATACATAGATAGAGGGTGTGGGTATAAATGAACTAATCTGATGATAAAAAAAGCCTTATTAAGGGGGTCAAAGGGACTGTAATGGGATAAAAGGAAAGGATGAAACAGAAAAAGGTAAATTATGCCATACAAAGAGGCATTAAAACACGCTATAGTAGATGGGAAGGAAAGGCAGAGAGGATCATCATTTGAACATTATTCTCACTGGTTCTGGTTCAAAAAGGGATCAACATAATCAGTTAAGTTTAAGATTCTAATGTGAAAAGACACAAAAACTCATTAAATAGAGGGAAAGGAGGGAGGGAGAGGAGCACTGTATGAAATTTACTCTCATTGGTTTGGGTTCAAAGGGGGAATAAAATATTCTGATAAGTATAAAAATCTATTGTGTCCTATAAGCAATAGGAGGGTATGGAGGGATAAACAGGGGAGGGATTAGAGGGGAGTGAAATAGTAGTAAGGGGAAAGGGTAGGTAAAGAAGCGGGGATCACCAGGAGGGAACACTGAGGGAGGTGGTGGTCAAAAGGAAAACCCTTAAGGAGGGAAAGGGAGAAGGAAGAAACAAAAACATAAGCAGGGGAGGGAAAAGGATGGAGGGGAAGAGACAGATAGTCATCATTGCTGTGAATGTGAATGGGATGAATTCTTCCATAAAACAGAGGCAGAGAGCAGAATGGATTAAAAACCATAATCTTCCAACATGTGGTCTACAAGAAACACACTTGAAACAAAGGGATACTTACAGGGTAAACATTAAAGGCTTGAATAGAATATATTATGCTTCAGCTAAAGTAAAAAAAAAAGCAGGGGTAGCAATCCTTATCTCAGATAAAGCAAAAGCAAAAATAGATCTAATTAAGAGATAAGGAAGGAAAATATATCCTGCTAAAAAGGCACCATCAAAAATGAACCTATATCATTACTTAAGATATATGCACCAAGTGGTATAGTTCCCAAATTCCTAGAGGAGAAGTTAAGGGAATTAGAGGAAGAAAAAGCAAAACTATACTAGTGGGGGACCTTAATCTCTCCCTCTCTGAACTTGATAAATCTAACCTCAAAATAAACAAGAAAGAAGTTAAGGAGGCTAAAAGAATTTTAGAGAGGCTAGATATGATAGATCTCTGGAGAAAACTGAAGGGGGATAAAAAGGAATATACTTTCTTCTCAGTGTTTCATGGTACATACTCCAAAACTGACCATATTCTAGGGCATAAAAACCTTACAATTCAGTGCAGAAAGGCAGAAATGTTAAATGCATCCTTTTCAGATCATGATGCAATAAAAATCATATGCAATAAAAGGCCATGGAAAGATAGACTAAAAACTAATTGGAAATTAAACAATTTAATCCTAAAGAATGAGTGAGTCAAACAAGAAATTATAGAAGCAATCAGTAATTTCATTCAAGAGAATGATAATAATGAGACAAAGTGCCAAAATTTGTAGAATGTGTTAAAGGCAGTTCTTAGGGGACATTTTATATCCCTGAGTGCATACATGATTAAATTAGAGAAAAAGGAGGTCAATGAATTGGGCATGGAATTGAAAAGCCTAGAAAAAGAACAAATTGAAAATTCCCAATTAAATACTAAATTAGAAATATTAAAAACCAAAGGAGAGATTAATAAAATTGAAATTAAGAAAACTGTTGAATTAATAAATAAAACTAAGAGCTGATTTTATGAAAAAAAAACAATAAAATTGATAGACCCTCAGTCAATATGAAAAAAAAGAAATAAGAAAAGCAAAATATGAGTATCAAAAATGAAAAGGGTGAATCTACATCCAATGAAGAGGAAATCAAAACAATAATTAGGAATTACTTTTCCCATTTGTAGGCATATGGATTTGCCAATCTTAGTGAAATGGATGAATATTTACAAAAATAAAAGTTGCCCAGATGAACTGAAGAGGAAGTAAATTTCTCAAATAACTCCATCTCAGAAAAAGAAATCAAATAAGCCATCAGTGAAGTGCCTAGGAAAAAATCTCCAGGGCCAGATGGATTTACTAGTGAATTCTATCAAACATTTAAAGAACAACTAATTACAATACTCTACAAATTATTTGGGAAAATTAGTGAAGAAGGATTACTACCAAATTCTTTTTATGACACAAATATGGAACTGATACCTAAATCAGGAAGAGATAAAACAGAGAAAGAAAATTATAGACCAATTTCCCTCATGAATATAGATGTGAAAATTTTAAATAAAATATTAGCTAAAAGACTACAGCAACTTATCTCAAAAATAACACATTTTGATCAGGTAGGATTTATTCCAGGAATACAAAGATGCTTTAATATTAGGGAAACCATCAGTAAAATTGATCATATCAACAACAAAACAAGTAGAAACCACATGATTATCTCAATAGAAGCAGAAAAGGCTTTTGACAAAATACAACAACCCTTCCTATTAAAAACACTAGAAAGTATAGGAATAAATGGAGCCTCCCTTAAAATAATAGGTAGTATCTATTTAAAACCATCAGCAAGTATTATATGTGATGGGGATAAGCTGGAAGAATTTCTAATAAATTCAGGGGTGAAACAAGGGTGTCCACTATCATCCCTCTTATTCATTCTGGTACTAGAAATGTTAATAGTAGCAATTAGAGAAGAAAAAGAAATCAAAGGAATCAAATTAATCAAAGAAGAGACCAAGATATCACTCTTTGCAGATGATATGATGATATACTTAGAGAATCAATTAAAAAACTACTTGAGACAATAAATAAATTTGGCAAAGTTGCAGGATATAAAATAAACCCACATAAATCCCTGGCTTTCCTGTATATTTCTAATGAAATTCAACAGCAAGAGATAGAAATAGAAATCCCATTTAAAGTTATTGTAGACAATATAAAATATTTGGAAATCTACTTGCCAAAACAAACCCAGGATCTATATGATCACAACTACAAAATGCTTTTCACACAAATGAAGTCAGATCTGACTAATTGGAAAAACATAAATTGCTGGTGGCTGGGTCAAGCTAATATAATAAAAATGACAATTTTACCCAAATTAAATTTCATATTTAGTGCCATTCCAATCAATTTATCCAAAAACTACTTTATAGAACAAGAAAAAAGAGTAATAAAATTCAGTTGGAAGAAAAAATTGTCCAGAATATTAAGGGAATTAATGAAAAGAAATGATAAGGAAGGTGGACTAGCTATACCAGACTTTAATCTGTGTTATAAAGCAGCAATCAACAAAACTACTTGGTACTGGCTGAAGAATAGAAGAGTGGATCAATGGAATAGATTGGGCACACGAGACTCAGCAATCAATGACTATAGTAATCTATTGTTGATAAACCTCAAGACCCTAGTTTTTGGTATAAGAACTCACTATTTGACAAAAACTGCAGGGAAAATTGGAATATAGCATGGCAGAAACTGGGTATAGACCATTATTTAACAGCATATACCAAAATCAAGTCTAAATGGGTGCATGATCTAGAAATAAAGGTTGATACTATAAACAATCTCAGAAAGCAAGGAATAGTTTACCTGTCAGATTTGTGGAGAGGGAAAGACTTTATAACCAAACAAGAATTACAGAGCATTATAAAATACAAAATGGATAATTTTGATTACATTAAATTGAAAAGCTCCTGTACAAACAAAGCCAATGTAACCATGATAAGGAGGTGTGGCAGCAAGCATTCCAGCATCCCCAGGGTGACTGCCAACACAGGTTCTTAGATCTGTTTTTCTAAAGGAAAGCAACTCAAAATGGGTTAACAAACTTACTTTAATCAGTCAAACATATATCGTTTACTAGTTCAGGGGGGAAAGGTCAGCACCCTGAATTTCAGAGTATACAGAGATTACAAGCATAAGTTACAAGAACATTTCTACAGGCCTCTAAACTGTCCAACCATTACATCCATACCAAATCTCAGTTTCCAGAGAGAGAAGCATCAACATCTGGATTTTTCAAAGCTGGGGGACTCAAAAAACAACAGCTGCCCAGAGCCTCATCTGGTGAAATCACACAACACTTCTCAAAGTAAGCCCTAAAACAAAGCCTTACTTCAGAGTTTATATAGCCTTCTCCTGGCTCAGAGAATATAACAACCCTCTTGACCTACTGCCCAGTCAAAAAGTATCTCCTGAGAAACAAGCCCCCCACCACAGGCTCCAGGTGCACTTTAGCCTAGGGGCAGGGAAGACCTTCAAAATTTACATTCCCATTACAGGAGGGATGTGGAAAATTGGGAAATAATTTTTACAACCAATGTCTCTGATAAAGGCCTCATTTCTAAAATATACAGAAAATTGAGTCAAACCAAAACAATAGAAGTCATACCCCAATTGATAAATGGTCAAAGGATATGAACAGGCAGTTTTCAGAGGAGGAAATTAAAGATATCTACAAGCATATGAAAAAATGCTCTAAATAACTATTGATTAGAGAAATGCAAATCAAAACAACTCTGAGGTGCCACATCTCACTGGTCAGATTTGTTAAGATGACAAAACAGGAAAATGACAAATGCTGGAGAGGATGTGTGCAAAGTGGAACACTAATGCATTGCTGACGGAGTTGTGAACTGATCCAACCTTTATGAAGAGCAATCTGGAATTATGCCCAAAGGGTTATAAATAATTTCATACCCTTTGACCCAGCAAAACCACTTCTAGGGTTATATCTCAAAGGGATCATAGAAGTGGGAGGAAGACCCATATGCACAAAAATATTTATAGCAGCTCTTTTTTTGGTGGCAAAGAATTAGATATTAAGGGATGCCCATCAATTGGGGAATGGCTGAACAAGTTGTGGTATATGCATGTAATGGAATCCTATTGTGCTATACGAAACTAGGAGCAGATGGACTTCATATTTACCTGAAGAAGCTTATACTAACTGATGCTGAGTGAGAAGACTAGAACCAGGAGAAATTTGTACACAATTACAGATACAACGTTATGTGTGATGACCAGCTTTGATAGACTGGACTCTTCTCAACAATGCAATGATATAAGTGAACCCCAAAAGACTCATGATGGAGAGAGATGTCTACATCCAGAGAAAGAACTGAGTTTGAATCCAGATTGAAGAAAAAAAACCTGATCTTTTTCTTTTTCTTGTTTGCTTTTATTTCCTCTTTACCATTTTTTCATTCCATCTGATACAATCTGTCTGTATAACCTGATTAATGTCTAATGTGAAAGTATTTGCAGACCTTATACTCAATTGTATGCCACCATGGGGGGGTGTAGGGAGGGAAGGGATTGGACAAAATTTGAAAGTCAAGGAATTGTGGAATTGAATCTTGTAAACTAAAAGTAAACAAACAAATTAATAAAATAATTTAAAAAAAGAAATACCCAGGGCTGATATTATTCTAGTTTTACACAGTAAGAAAGTGAGATTCTGAGAAGTAACTAACCTATATTCATGCAGAAAATACATGGATCTTAAGTACATTTCTTTTGATGATAAGTCTGCCAGTGTTCCCACTATGCCTTGTGCTTGCTATATTTTTATGGATGAAAAAATGGGGCTTAAAGAGAATAAATAACTTACCCAATATCAGCTATTTTTACAAGGAGCTGGGCCAAGATTTGAACCCATGTCTTCTGAAACTAATTCTCGTGTACTTTCCATCATACTATGCTTCATAACCTAGAGAGTCATGGAAAAGTGTGAGCTGCCATCGATATCAAACAATGTTATGATTCATCTAAAAAATGTTTTGAAATAAAGGTAGTGGGATATTTGTTGTACTGGTTCTGTTAGAAGCAAAGAAAAATGATGCTTTATTTGAGCATACTTGACCTCCAAAACCAAAAAAAGAGTTCATATTTCCTTGTTACTTTAGAGATATTTTCTAATTTGTTCCTTACTATCACCTCAGATGAACATTATTCTTCCTGTATTCCCAATAATGTATCTAAGGTCCACAGAGTATCATTTCCTTTTCTAGAGTCAAAAAGCTATTCCATGATAGGCCCCACTGACTCCAACTCTGATGTCACTTCAACAAGACCAAACAAAGATTTCAATTTCCGTCTTTAGGCTTTTGGACAAGGCAGTTTCAACTATTTTCTATAAGGTTTGAATTGTAGTTTTTGAATAAAGATGCTGCCTTCAGATATAAATGTGAGTGTAAGATCAAGATACTTCTTGATGAAAATGAACTGCAGAGATCAAAATTAATGTTTTTCAGTAACTTCCTTAACAACAATCAACAAATATGATTATACCATGTCTCAAGGATATGATACTGACTTTCTATATAATGACATGAACTTCTGTCCTATACACTAAAGGGGAGCATTTTATATATGTTTATTTTCATATATATTAAAATAGTAGACATATACATGCATATATATATATGTGTGTGTGTGTGTGTACACACATATGGCAGGTAAGTGGCAGAGATGACAGAGTGCTGGGCCTGAAGTCAGAAAAAACTGATTTCAAATCTAACCTTAGACACTTACTAGCTATGCAATCATGGGCAATTTACTTAACCACTGTTTGCTTCAGTTTCATCATTTGTAAAAATAGGGTTGATAATAGCACCTAACTCCCAAGGTTGTTGTGAGGATGAAATGTAATAATCACTGTAAAGCACTTAGAAGAAGCCTGGCACACAATGAGCACTATATAAATCTTTATTATTATTGTTGTCATTAAATGATTGTGTTTATGTATGTATATAATGTGTATGTCTGGAATATTTTAGCCTTGGTATTGAAAAATTAGAAATTATAATCTTTCTATGAATACAATATTCAGATCCCCTAAATATGGCTTATTAATTTCTCTATTAATTTCTGCTGCAAACCAGTAATTGTAAATCAATGTAATCAGTTTTGTTTTGCTTTGCTTTGTTTTATTTGTTTGTTATTACAAACAGGAAGCTAAAGATTTTCTCTTTTGGGAGAGGCTAAGATAGATCAACCAACGCTCTATAGTCTTCTGTCTTCTAAATAAATATATAATTGAAGCCCTGCACCTCTTTTAGGGAACTACTCACATGCTTTCTATTTTGACATCAACGCAGAGAGTAGTGCAAAGAGGTAGCCCCTCCTAGCCAGGGTCTCTAGGCAACTTCTCATTAATTGTGTCTGCATTTGAGAAGTACATGCAAAGAGTCTAGAAAATGGTGTTTGTTTTTGCCTTTGCCAAAACTTGTTTATCAGTGCTCTGGAGAAGGCCAATGTGGTACTTGTGATGGAAAGCTTGGAAAGGTCGATCTACCCAGGTGTGTTTGCCAAAGCTATTGTGCTGAGAAGTTTCCAGGATTTGCAATAACAACCACTTCCAATATTAATATTGACAAAGTTGTTTATATGTATGTGGTTAAAGATATGGCCTGGGAGCAATGGGTGGGCAGGGGCAGCTAAAATGCAAAATAACAGGAGTCCTGGATTATACTACTGCCCTGAACGATCTCATACTTCCTAGCCATAAGTCAAGAAGTCAACATGCACTTATTAAGTGTTTACTATGTGTTAGGGACTTTGCTAATATGATGTACAAAGAAAAGCAAAAACATTATATTCTGATGGTGAAGACAACATGCAAACAACTCCCTGCATACAGGATATATATGGGTTAACAGAAAGTAATCTCAGAGGAAAGACACTGATAGTGAAGAGGACCAGGAAAGATTTCTTGTAGAAGGTGAGATTTGAGCTGACTTAATCTTAAAGGAAGTCAGGGAAACTAGCCAGAGGAGGGAGAGCATTTAAGGCATGGGGATAGCTAACAAAAAAGCAAGTCCCTTTACCTCTTTGATTCTCAATTACCCTTTTGCAAAGTGAGCAAATTTCTCGCACTCCCACTGAGGTGCTGTGAAGAAAAGTGTTATAGAAATATAAGAACTATATCTTTATATGCAAAGGGGTCATAAATTTTATGGAAGTTCACTAGACCAATACATAATACAGCCCATCTATGATTCACAAGATAAGTCCTAGGGAGGTTTTTTTTTTTTAATGAAGATTTAGTAATATGCTTGGGACCACATAGCTAATAAGGGTCAGAGACGGAATATGAACTTAAATCTTCCTGACTCCAATCCCAGCATCTTAGCTACTATGCATCATAACCTTTTTATTTGTTTCATAAAACAGTGAAAAACAATGGAGTAGGGGGAAAAAAAGTCTCCAGAAAGCATGGTATGGGACACACTGAAACTGTATCATCCCCCAGCACTGATAGATGGAACTGACAGAAATACTACAAACAGAGGATGCAAGAGAGTTGTCGGGATTTCCACAATGACATCTTTGCATCATCAGTGACTATGAGGACACAACATTTGAACTCTTCTCACAGTCCGGGTAAGAAGAAATAGAAATGGCATTTAAGAATAAGCAAGTCTGAACTAGATTCAGGACATTCACAAGAAATCTATGCTGGAAATGACACACTTTTGAAAGTATTGAGAGATCACTTTCTGAGATGTATTAGGGAGGGGAAGATATTAAAAGAACAGGGAAAAATCACAGATGATATCACTACCCCCCCCCCAAAAAAGATACTTTCTTATCTTTTTAAACTTTGAATGATAACTTTCTACATGCAAATTGAAGGGATCCTTGAAGAAAATATTTGAAGGGAAAAGGCAAGTTTGGGCAAAAGATTTTTTGCATCAGTCTATATCTTTATTGTCACATAATGGACTCTAAGGTTCAGGGGAATATAAGATCCCACCAAATAAACAGTTTGCTCATCAAAAAAGAAAAATAAATAAAAGCATTTGACTCACTAGGACAGAAAGTTTCTTTAAAACCACTCCTATATCAAGACTTTCATAAAACATTTATAAACATCATATAAAACTCCTTTACAAATAAAAGAGAAAACTCTGTTCAACAGCCCCTTTGGTGTTTTATTTCAAGCCAGGCATTAAGCAAAAGGCCACTTGTCAGAAGTGGTGATCCAAGTCTGGAGGATATCCTGAACATTTGTAGATAGCAGTCTGCCAATAGTGTCAAGCCTCAGAACATTGTGAGATCTCTTCGATGAGATCTGAAATTATTTAAAAGATAAATTTCTCTAATAATTTGGCTTGGTGCAAAGATTTGGAGTTAGAGCCCTAGTTCTCAAACTTTTTGGTCTTAGGACTATTTTATACCTTTTAAAATTATTAAGGATTCACTGGCCAAGAGCTTTCCCATTTGTGGGTTATATTTATTGATATTTACTGTACTAGAAATTAAAACATTTTGTATTATTGTGAAAATTATTTTGATCTCATAGACCTGCCCTGAGAGGGTCTCAGGGACTCACAAGTGTGCTCAGCCACACTTGGAGAGCTGATCTGAATTCTAGCCTTTACTACTTAGTCTTCTCAGTAAAATTGCATCTCAGGGGCATCTGTAACACAAAAGAATTGGAATACATGATCTTTAAAATCATTTCCAATACTTGATCTTGTGATCTATGTCTGAACCTTCCAGGAAAAAAAATGTATTAAAAGATGACAGTTGTCCAAGCAAGCTGTTGGATAAATAGTCCACTGAGTGAGCAGATCAATGCATATATCCAGTGCTATTACTAAAGCTAGAAAATGAGGAAGCAGAAGGAAGAGTGTGAGAATAGAAGGAAAAGATTATAGTAAATTTGAGAAATTATGGTATGCTCTTGCTAACTCTAAGGTAAGTAATTTTTTCCCCAATACAACAAAATATATATTTTGATTGTGTTGGTTTTTTTATGCTGTTTGTGTTATCATTCAGTCAGTCAATGAGCATTTATTAAGTATCTACTATATGTCAGGCACTGTGCTAAATGCCAGGAATACATGGGAAAACAAGATAGTCCCTTCTCTCAAAGAGCTCACATTCTAATGGAGAATTCTATATATTAACAGCTATGTAAAAATAACATATATACAGGATAAATTAAAATGAGTCAACAGAGGGAAGGCACTAGAATTAAAAGAGATCAGGAAAGTCTCCTTGAAGAAAATGAGATTTTATCTGGGACCTGAAGAAATCCAAGAAAGCTAAGAGGTGGAAATAAGAAGGGAAACAATACTAAGCATGGGAAAGAGTCAATGAAAATGCCCAGAGTTGGAAGATGTAGTGTCGTATTCAAGAAATAACAAAGAGATCTGTGTCACTGAACTTCAGAGTACATAAAGATGAGTAATGTATAAGAAGACTGAAAAGAAAAAAAAAAAGAGACATGAAAAGCTTTGAATGTCAAACCGAGGACTTGATATTTGATACCAGAAGATAGGCAGCCACTGGAACTTACTGAATTAGACTTATGCTTTAGAAAGATCACTTTGATAGCTGAGTAGTACATGGACTGGAGCAGGGAGAAACGAGGCAGGAAAATCAACTGCTAGGCTTTTATAACAGTTCAGGGATGAGGTGATGAGAGTCTATACAAGGTTAGTGTCAGTGTCAGAGAAGAGACGGAGGCATTTTTACCAGACATGTTATAAAGTTAAAACAGGCAGGATTTAGTTACAGATTAGTTAGTGGGGGGGGCGCCGCGGGGAGGAAAAAAGAAAGTGAAGTCAAGAATGATACCATGATACCTAGGTTGCAAGGGGGAATCTGGGAAGATGGTGCTATCTTCCACAAGAATGGAGGAATTCAGAATGGGTGAAAGACTGGGGAAAAGTGGGGAATAATGAGTTTAGTTTTGAAATTTTTTAGTTTAGGATGTCTAAGGGGCATCTAGAATGAAATATTTTGCAGAAAATTGGAGATATGAGTCTAGAGGTTAAGAAATAGCTTGGGGCTAATTAAGTAGATTTGAAAATCATTATAAATCATCATGAAAGGGGAGTGGAGACAAGATGGTCGAGTAAAAGTAGGAACTTTCTTGAGCTCATCACCCAATCACCTCCAATACCTATAAAAAATGATTCTAAACAAATTTCAGAGCTATAGAACCCACAGAGTGAAATGCATTTGAAGACAACCTGGCAAGCCAAAAGGAAGGGTTTATTGCACCAGGCAGTGAGTGGAATGCCATCCCCCATGGGCCACACTGGCATATACCAGTGGCACAGACTGGGGCAGAGCAGACCTCAAGGGACTGAATCACTGGCTGCTGTAGTGATTTCCAGACTTCTCAACCCACAAATGCCAAAGAGAAAGTAAAATGTCAGTGAAAAAACCCTGTTAGACATGGCTGGCAGAAGAGCATGGTCCAGTCCCTGCCCACAGGGTGGCAGAGGTGATGGATGCTACAGTGGCAGTAACCAAATAGCAGCAGTGGTAGCTGCTTCTGGAGCTCTGGGCTCACAGATGGTGGGGGACCAATCAGCTGATCAGAGGTCAATTGCAGGAATCTCTTTGCTGGTGCTGAGGCAGAATTTTCTTAATTTGTCCTGCTTGAATCTGGGTCACAGTCTTGGGTGGTGGTCTTGGGGTGAGGAGGAGTGATGGTGTGGCAGAGTTTGTGGTGGCTGTGGAGAGGAAGTTCTCCTCATAGTTCTGAAGCAGGTGCCTAGAAGTATCTCTGACAACAGAAATTTGGGAAACAGCACTCCACTCCGGAAACAGAGTTCTACCATGGCAGAGCTCAAAATTCAAGTAATTAGCTGGGAAAATGAGCAAGCAGAGGAAAAGAAATCAGACTACAGAATCCTTTTTTGGTCACAAAGAAGATTGAAACATAGAACCGGAAGAAGACAATAAATCAGGATAATACAAGATCTAGCAGCTTATTCTTTAAAGGATTGAAGGGCTTGAAATATGATATTCCAGAAGTGAAAGGAGCTAGGATTAAAAACAAGAATCACCTACCCAGAAAAACTGAGTATAATACTTCAGGGGAAAATATGGATATCCAATGAAATAGAGGACTTTCAAGCATTCTAGATGAAAAGATCAGAACTGAAAAGAAAATTTGTCTTTTAAATACAAGAATCAAGAGAAGCATGAAAAGGTAAGTAGGAAAGAGAAATGATAAGAGACTTATTAAAGTGGAAATATTTGTATTCCTACATGGAAAGATGATATTTGTAACTCATGAGATTGTTCTCAATATTAGGATAGTTGAAGGGAAAACACACATATGTATATATATGTATGTATGTATGGATTGATTGTATGTATTGTATCTGGGTCACAGTCTTGGGTGGTGTATGTACGTATATATATGTGTGTGTATGCATGTACGTATAGGTATGCATATATGTGTATATGTATGTGTATACATAGAGAGAGGGCACAGGATGAGTTGAATAAGAACGGATGATATCTAAAAAATAAAATTAAAGGGTAAGAGAAGAATATATTGGGAGAAGGAGAAAGAGATAGTTAGAATAGGGTAAATTATCTCACATAAAGAGGCAAGAGAAAGCTGTTACAATGGAGGAGAAGAGCAGGGAGGTAAAAGGGAATGAGTCAATGTTATTCTCATTGGACTTGGCTTAAGGAGGGAATAACATACATACTCAATTGAGTATCTTATCCTGCAGGAAAGTAGTGGAGAAGGGGGTAAGAGGAGGGGATGATAGAAGGGAGGGCAGATTTGGGGGGAGGGTAGTTAGAAGCACACACTTTTGAAAAGGAATAGGGTCAAAGGATAAAATAGAGTAAATGGGGGAAGATGGGATAAGATTGAGAGAAATATAGTTAGTCTTTCACAATATGACTACTATGAAAATGTTTTGCATAGCTACACATGTGCAACCTATATTGAATTGCTTTTCTTCTCAATGGTGGTGGATGAAAAGGGAAGATGGGAGAGAATCTGGAACCTAAAGTTTTAAAAACAAATGTTAGAAAATGGTTATTACATGCAACTGGGAAATAAGATATACAGGCAATGGGGTATAGAAATCCATTTTGCCCTATAGGAAAGCAAGGGAAAAGGGGTAATTGAGGAGTATGGGGGATATAAGAGAGGGCAGACTGGGTAAAGGGGTATTCAATATGTTTGCCAACTTGGAATGAGGGATAAGGGAGAAATGGAGAGAAAATCTGGAATGCAAAATCTTGTGGAAGTGAATGTTGAAAACTAAAAATTAAATAAAAAAAGAAATCATCATGAAAGTTGAATCCATTAGAGTTGATGACATGATCAATTGAAATACTATAGAGGAAAAAGAGAAAAGAGTTCAGGTTAGAGCACTAGGGATACCCACCTAGAAGAGAATCCAGGAAAGGAGACTAAGAAGTAGCTAAGATATTTAGGCAGAGATACTGGGAAGAGTAGTATCAAGGAAATTTAAAGAGAAAACAATATGCAGCAGAAGTTGATCAACTGTATATCAAGGGCTGTAGGAAGGTCAAGAATGATGATGTGAAAAATACCATTGGATTTGACAATTAAAACAAAAATTATAACTTTGGACAGAACAATTTAGGTTGAATGCTGAGGTTTGGTCCAAGAATGTAAAGAGTTCAGAAGAGAATGAAAAGAAATGGAGTTATTAAAGAGCTATTGAAAATAGATGGCCTTTACAAAGAGTTTAGCCACAAAATAGAGTAGAGATATGGGACAGTAGCTAGTGGGGATGGATGGATCAAGCAAGGTCTTTTAAGATGAAGGAAATATATTAAAGTATCAGTTTCTGAAGAATCAAAATGGGAGAAGACTCAAAGGGCAAAGAGTAGATGTATAACTGTTATGACTAAGTGTAGCATATTTCCAATAATGATCTATGCATTAAAAAAAATCAAGACTATCATCCAGGTAATATATGATAGGACAGTAGGTATAGTAACAGCAAACATTAAGAGATCCATAATCCAAGTGTTACTTCTCTGTAAAACGTAAAAAGACCAAATAGATGGCAATCATCTTACTGGATAGATTCTCTGAGAAGAACTTATGGGAGGATATGGACAAGAATTGCACAGGATAAGGAGGAAAGAGTTAACTGTTAACTGCACCAGCAGAGGGAACAAGAACATCACTGACTTATTGAAGTATTTAAGAGGGACTAAGCAATTATTAAGATTTTCATGATTACAGCAAGTAGATTTAACCACTATAAATTGTCAGTGAGGAGCAATATAATAGACATCATTAAGGACATGTATGAGGTATTAAGGAGGTGGGCTAGTCATGTAGCAAGAATGAGAAGAAACATATGGAGAGCCTTCATGGTACTTAGTATCCTGAGATATTTAAATAACCAAATAAAAGTCTTCAGTGGGTAGTGTGGGTCTTCTATTTTTAGAGGAGAATTTGGAGAATTTATAGAAATGGATGTGTGAAAATTACACAGGATGAGAATATATGGAGGGATTTTAGTGAGTAGAAGAATGAACCACACCATTAAGATATTATGTGCATCAAAGCACATGATAGCAGAAGGAAGTCCAAGGTTCCCTTGCATCCAGATTAATAAAGAAAAATTATCACAACAGCAGCTGATGTTATCATGATTTTATAGGCATTTCTTCATAACCACCCTGTCAAGCCAATACTACAAGTTTTATTATCTCCATTTTATAGCTCAGGAGACTGTCGCATCTTAAATAGCTTAAAGGTGACTTGTCTAGGGTCACACAAATAGTTAGAAGCAGAGCCATCACTCTAAGCAGATCAGCTGAACCCAAGTTCCCCAGCAGTACAGAGCCTAGGGATTCACAACTACATATGAATTAAGACAGTAAATAATAGTTCTAAACCTTTTGATTTGTTTAGTCATCAGGAGGCAGAACAAGTAAATCTTGAGTCACATTCATTCCCTTTAGATATGTGGGTTCCAAAGGCTTTGATAAAAATTGGTAATAGATGATGAGGAAAGAGTACTCATTTAGTTAAGGCAAATATTGCCTACATAAGCAAGCCTCACTGTGTTATTTGCCTCTCTGTCTCTGTCTATATCAACTCCACATGCCTCTCGGGTGGCCTGCTTTGTACTTAATATAGCTTGTCAAAACATATCTATCAACTCTATGAAAAGACAGACTTGGGTGGTCAGTGTAGGCCCAGCCCAGTGGGGATTGCCTTTTAAGACAACCACAGAAGTCTCCCCTTCTCCCTTAGATTAAGGACTGAATCAGAGTTTGTTACTGAATAACCATACTTTAAAATAATCTCCCAGAACCTCCCTCCCCCCCAGTTGCATTAACGGGACACTTTTATTTATTTGAAGCTCCCTTATACTTACATGTGGATTCTCAAGGCTGTCAGTGAAACAAAAAGATATTTCCACTTGCCAAATATAATTTTTAGCTTCTTAAAGATATACCTACATACCTAAATATATAGGTAATATGTGTGTATATAATTTTCATTTTATTAAAACTGAAATACAAAAAAAAGGAATATAATATATCCACATAAAGATATATAAGCTATATGTTAATTTCAACTTTTACAGTCACAAAATACTTTATAGAACATCTAATTTAAAGCTCATAGTAATCATTTTTTCCTCATCTTACAGATGAGTTAACTGAGGATAAGAAAGGATAAATGTGGTATACAATATGTGTTTGTATAATATGTATGTAAATATATGTTTCATACTATTTCATAGAATTTAGAAGTGGACATTAGAAATCACCTAGCTCAGGTCCCTCATTTTACAGATGAGGAAATTGAGGTCTAAGGAGGAAAATTGGATTTCCTAAGATCACATGTATAGTAAGTAGCAAAGATCAGGATAGAACACAGGTTTTTTATTCCTAATTGAGAACATAAATATATTTATGTAGAGATGTTGATTTAGGGTATCTTTATAGATAGATCTGTATAGAAATACTTGTTCTCTTGATTCAAGACTATTTCATATGTATGATATATATGATATATAAAGATATATAATGAAATATGTTATGTGCTTATTTTAATGTATACTTTTCATGAGTTGATCAGGAATACATATCTGAATGGTATGATCAGAAGATGAAATCTTCTTGATTGAGTGAGAGAAAACAAATAGACAACCCAAGGGTTACTCTGGTATCCAGATAATGTAAAAACCTCTCAAGGAGGGCTTCTAGCATTCTGGGTAAAGTCCCTTATAATTTATGAGTATGTATGAACAGAAATCAAACATTATGAGTAGCAATGGATGAGTTATGATTTACATCACTGGAGGGAGTACCTGTGTCCATGAGATTATAGATCCATTAAATGTATAAACTTTCCTCTGTTATAGTCCTCCAATACCTCATTAGAGCATGCACATTGACCTGTACTCTCAAGTTTATGCCAATGAAATTCAAAGATATCAGGTCTTACCACTATAGAGAAGCTTCAAATCTGAAGAGGCCAAGCACTGGAATAGTTACTGGATGAAGAGTAATTTTAGACATAGTAACTCATAAATATAAATAAATATATGTATATATATAATATACACACATATATCTCTCTATATGTACATATAGAGATATAGATATATATTTATTATGAGGAGGAAGTATCATAACCTTTGTTGGTGGGGGAGCACCTGTACTCATAAAATCACAAATCCCTGAACCATCAGAGTATGAAGTTTATGTGCTGCAGCATCTTTCCCCATATGTATTTCTCCTCTTTGGCTCTGGACAGATGGTTACCATCATAACACCTCATCTCCTTCCAAGAAACTGGGCTCTGTGGTTCCCAATGGCATTTTTCTGCCAGGAGTCCAACTCTTCTTTAAGCCACAGTCAATGCCACTGGTATGCACAGCATCTGTGAGCCCACTGAGTTTCACCCACTACTGGCCCAGGAGCTCACTGAAGGGAGTTTCTGGTAATGGAATACTTCAAAATGTGTTTGGCAAAATACAATTCCAAAAACTTTTGTCCTAGCTTGTTCCCTTATGTTCCTGAGAATTCAAGACTAGCCTAGGAATAGGATTCTAAAGATCAACTCTATAGAATAATGTAGTATCTCAGGCTCATCCATATAGTACACCATTGATATAATTTTTCTCTTATTTGTTTTTACAGATTCAAAACTGTCAAAAATCTGAGTTTCTTGACTCAGAGTGTGTGCATATATGTGTGTGTGTGTTTGAATAGAATTTATTTATTTTCTAATTTGAAGTATTTTATTTCCAGCATTTGAAAACATTGTTCCAAGCAGCTATCCTACAAGCTGGGCTTGCCAGACTGCCAAAGGGATCCATGACATAAAAATGGTTAAGAATCCCTGTTTTAAATAAATCATTCTCATCAACACATGATCATCTAGGATGAGCTTAATTCTTTGGTTCTGTGAAGGAAATAGAGAAATAAAAGACTGGTCTTCACCTTTGAAAAGCTCATATATCCCATGGGAAGATAGAAAATATACATGAAAGTAAAATAAGCTATTTGAGGAAGAAGTGGGCTCCACATTACCAGAGTTATTTCAGAAGAGTTTGGAGAATCGCTTGTTTTGCAGAGTACGTGTTGTATATGGGGGGATGGGGGGGGGGATGAACTAGGAGAGAATTATTTCCAAAAATTCTAGTTCTGAATCTTATTAGAAGTATGACCCAAGGAAAATCACATAACACCCCTGAAACTCAGTTTCCCTTTCTTGTAAAATAGGAATAATAATACTTTTACTATCAATTGTTCTTGGAAAGAATTTACTTGGGGAAGAGGGGAAAGTTAGGATGACAAAGAGAGCTCTCCCCAGTTTCCCTCAGAAACAACACTAAACTAAGCCTGTAAAAGAATTCTGGAGTATAAAATCCATAAAAAGACAGAGTGCAACAATTTTCCAGCCCAAGAGAACTGAGAAGAACTTCAGGAAATATCTGCCTCTCTAGGATAAAAGAGGAGTACAGACTAGTACTGGTGGTGTCTGGGCAAGCCAGCGGGAGACTCTTAGCCACAGCACTGACTAGCAACCAGGACTCTGAGGTCTTGGCTCAGTAGGCCAGTGGCACAGCAGGGCAAATATGAGGTCTCCAGCTTTAGTGCAGCAGGGAAACTGCCAGCCCCAGAACCCAGGACACAAGAGTTGCTCTTAAGCATGGTGACTCTAGCACAGCAGGAAAGCCAGAGCAGAAAGCCAATGACCTGGCACCTGGCCTCCAGAGCAAGAAGATTAGAACAATGTCCCCTATAGCCTAGTAGCAAAGCTCAACTTTTAAAAATCAGCAAAAAATAAAGAAGAACCATGAGTATAGAAAGCTACTATGGTAACTGGGAAGATAAAAAAAAAAAAACAAATTTGGAAGAGGATAACAATGTAAAGATGTCAATATGCAAAACCTCAAAGGGGCATATGAATTGGTCTCAGGTCCAAAAAGCCTTTTTGGAAGGGCTCAAAAAGGATTTTAAAAAGAAAGTAAGGGAGAGGTGGAAGAAAAATTAGGAAAAGAAATGGAAGTTATGTAGAAGAATGATAAAAAAAAGAGAGAGCCAGGAACTTGGAAAAAGCGCCCAGAAACTGACAAAAGAAGATAATTCCTTAAAAAATAAAATTGACAAGATAGAAAAAAAAGTCTTCTGAAGAAAACAACTCCTTTCAAAGTAGAATTGGTCAAATGAAAAAGGAGGTACAAAAGTTAATTGAAGAAAATGATTTCTTAAAAATTAGAATTGGGCAAATGGAAGCTAATGTCTCAATGAGACATCAAGAATCAGTCAAACAAAATTAAAAGAATGAAAAACTAGAAGAAAGTGAAAAATACCTCATTGGAAAAACAACTGACCTGGAAAACAGATTGAAGGGAGATAATTTAAAAATTATTACACTACCTGAGAAACATGATAATAAAAAAAATTAATTTTTTTTAAAAAGAGCCTGACCAACATCTTCAAGAAATTATCAAGGAAAACTTCCCTGATATTCTAGAATCAGAGGGTAAAATAGTAATTTTAAGAAGTCACTGATCACCTCCTGAAAGGAATCCCAAAATGAAAATTCCAAGGAATATCGTAGACAAATTACAGAACTGTCACTCAAGGAGAAAATACTGCAGGTAATTAGGAAAAAAAAAACAATTCAAATATCAAGGAGCCATAAAATGGATTCCACAGGACTTTGCAGCTTCAGCATTAAAGGACTGGAGGGCTTGGAATATGATATTCCAAAAGGCAGAGGAGCTTGGATTACAACTGAGAATCTACTACCCAGTAAAACTGAGCATAATATTTCTGGGGAAAAAGATGGACATTCAAGGAAAGAGTGAACTTTCAAACTATTCTGATGGAAAGACCAGAGATGAACATAAAAGCAGATTTTTAAATACAAGACTCAAGAGAAACATAAAATAATAAACAGGAAAAACAAAGCAAAAGCTGTTATTATGTAAGGTTAAATTGTTTACAATTTAATTCTTCTAATTCTTAAGAACTGTATCATTATTAGGACATTTAGAATGAGTATAAATAAGTATACTAAGTAGATCATATAACTTGACTTTGATATGATAATATAAAAAATATATATTTAAGGGAGAGGAAAAAGGATCATAAGAAGCAGAGCCAAGACAGCTGAGTAAAGGCAGGGACTTGGATGAGCACTCCTGAAAAATGCTCCAAATATCTTTTGAAAATGACTCTAAACAAATTCTAGAGCAGCAAAAGCCACAAAAAAAGATGTAATGAAGCAAATTTCCAGCAAAATACAACTTATAAGGTCAGTAGGAAATGTTTGTTGCACCAGGGTGAGAGAAGAGCACAATCCAGCATAAGCCTAGCATAGACCCCATCTGCACAGTCCTGACTCCAGGAAACATGGAGTCAGCCTCAGGGTGACTGAATTATTGGCAGCAGTGGAGTTTCCAGACCTCTTAGATGCCAAAGACAGCTTAGAAGGTGAGCAGGAAAGGTATGTTGCACCTAGAAGAGAGTGGAGCACATGCCAGCATGGGTCATGCCAACAGAGTCCCAGCAACAGCAAATCAGGAACAGATCTTGAGAGTGGTTGAATCAGCAGCAGCATCTTCTTCCAGAGCTATCATTCCACAGATGGCAAGGGGGTCAAACAAGTGGTCAGGAGTAGATTATATAGGTCTTTAAACTAGCCCTAAGAAAGAACTATGTTGCTTTGCCCATACTTCAATGCTGTTCATAGTTCTGGGTGGCATTCCCAGGGCAAAGAAGAATACTAACATAGCAGAATTTGTGGCTACAGGTGAAGAGTAGTGCAACTCACAGTTCCAGGGCAGAAAAGAGTACTTCTGGTTGACTCACAGACCAGAGCACATGCCAGTAGAGTAATAAAAACCTCTCCTCAAATCATATCTCCTAGGAAGAATTGAAAACTTACAGGTCACTAGAAGTATCTCTAAAAATAGCTTACACAAACATCTTTTGAACAGTGCTCTGTCCTCCCAGAAAGGAAAGCCATATTTTGACAAAGACTTAAAAGTTAAGTTATAGACTGGGAAATTGAGCAAACAAGAGAAAAAAGAAATCTGTTTATAGAAAATTACTATGGAGAAAGATCAAAACACACTCAGAAGCAAACAACAAAAGCCAAGCTCCTATACCCAAATATTCCAAGAAAAATATAAATTGGTCTTAGGTGATAGAAGAGTTCAAAAAGAATTTTGAAAATCAGGTAAGAGAGGTAGAATAAAAATTGGGTAGAGAAATGAGAGTGATGCAAGAAAATCATGAAAAATGAATCTTCAGCTTGCTAAAGGATACACAGAAAAATACTGAAGAAAGTAACACCATAAAAAACAGACTACACCAAATGGTAAATACCCAAGGAGAGGTCTTTTCATCTTGACTCGAGGCTGGCTCTCAGATTACATGGTTCCTCTTCCATGACCCCAGCTCCTGCCTCTATCTGCTCAACTGTCATCTGGATTCAAAGGCAAGCAGCTCTCAGCTCCTTGTCTAGTTCCTCATCCAGTTCCCATTCCATATTTTTTGCTTTTTGGAGGGCAATTGGGGTTAAGTGACTTGCCCAAAGTCACATGGCTAGTAAGTATGTAAAGAGTCTGAGGTCAGATTTGAAATCAGGTCCTCCTGAATCCAGGGCTGATGATCTATTCACTGTACCATCTAGCCTCCCCTTCAAGCACTCTTGATGAAAAGAACAGAGCTGAACAGAATATTTGACTTTCAGATAAAAGAAGAGAACCTTGAGAAGGTAAACAGGAAAAAGAACTCATAAGGAACTTATTAAAGTTGAACTGTTTATGTTCTTACATGGAAAAATGATAATTGTAACACATGAGACTTTTCTCAGTATGAGGATAGTTGAAAGGGATACATATGTGTGTGTACATATATGCATATGTATAAATACATATATATGTATGTACAGAAGAGTATATGTGTGTGTATATATGTGTGTGTGTACATGCATATACATAGACAGAGGGCACGGGATGTGTTGAATATGAAGGGATGATACCTAAAAAATTAAATTAAGAGGTGATAGAGGAATATATTGGTAGAAGGAGAAAGGGAGAGATAGAAGAGTGTAAAGTATCTTACATAAAAGAGGCAAGAGAAAACTGTTACAATGGAGGGGAAGAGTAGAAAGGTGAAAGGGAATGAGTCAACCTTACTCTCATTGGATTTGGTTTAAGGAGGGAAAAACATATACACTCAATTGGGTATTTTATCCTACAGGAAAGTAGGGTGGAAGAACATAAGAGGCGGGATGATAGAAGGGAGGGCAGATTGGGGGAGAGGGTAGTCAGAAGCACACACTTTTGAAAAGGGACAAGGTCAAAGAAGAAAATAGAATAAATGCAGAGGCAGGATAGTTCACGATTTAACTGCTATGGAGGTGTTTTGTGTGACTACAAATGTACAGTCTGTGTTGAATTGCTTGTCTTCCCAATGGGGGTGGGTGAGGAGGGAAAAAGGGAGAGAATCTAGAAATCAAAATTTTAAAAGCAAATGTTAAGAGTTGTTTTTTAAATGAAACCAGGAAATAAGATATACAGGCAATAGTGTATTGAAATCCATTTTGCCCTACAAGAAAGTAAGTGGGGGAGGGAGGGATCTTATGGGGAGGACATAACAGAGAAAAGATTGGAGGAAGGTCTATTCAGTATGCTTGCTGTCTTGGGGTGGGGTTAGGGAAGAGATGGGAAGTTAATTTGTAACTCAAAATCTTGTGGAAATGAATGTCAAAAAATATAAAATAAATAAATTTATAGGAAAGAAGAACAAGTGGGTCAAAGAAAAAATAATAGAAACAATCAATAATCTCATTAAAGAGAATGACAACAATTAGACAACATACAAAAATTTATGGGATGCTGGCAAAGTGGTACTGAGGAGAAAATTTTTTTCTCTAAATTCCTACAAGAACAAAATGAAAAAAGAACAGATCAATGTAGTGGGTATGCAACTAAAAGAAAAAAAAAGAACCAAGACAAACAAGAAAGAGAACAAATTACAAATTCCCAATTGAGCACCAATTGGACATCCTGAAAATCAAAGGTGATATTAATAAGATTGAAAGTAAAAAAAAATCTACTGAATAAATCTAGGAGCTGGGGGAAAAAACAATAAAATTTACAAGACTTTGGTTATTTTTATTTAAAAAAATAAAGAAGAAATCATTAGGTAACATTTTGCCCAATTATATGCCAATAAATCTTATCATCTGAGCAAAATTGATAGATGTTCACAAATATACATATATATATACATATATAACACATCACTCAAATTAACATATGGGGAAATAGAATGCCTAAATATCCCCATCTTAGAAAAAGAAATTGAACAAGTCATTAATGAACTCTCCAGGAAAAAATTTCCAGGGACAAAATGGGTTCATGAGTGAATTCTACCTAACATTTAAAGAACAATTAATTCCAATACTATATAAACTATTTTGAAAAAAATAAGCAGAGTCCCACCAATTTCCTTTTATGATACAAATATAGTACTAAACATAAAGCAGAAAGAAAATTATAGACTGATATCCACATAATGAATATCAATGCAAGAATTTTGAACAAAATACTTGCAAGGTGATTATAGCACTTTATCACAAGGATTACATACTTTGACCAGTTGTTATTTTTACCAGGAATATAAAGTTGATTCAGTATTAGGGAAATTTTCAGAATAATTGAATATATCAATAACAAAACCAACTGATATCATATGATTATCTCAATAGATCCAGAAAAAGATACTTTCTTTTTCTTATTGGTGGGGGGGAACGTAGAGCAACTGGGGTTGCTCAATGTTACATGGCTAGTTTTTTGTGTTAAGTCCTGAGGCTTATTTGAACTTAGGTCCTCCTGACTACAGGGCCAGTACTCTATTCACTGTGCCACCTAGCCACCCCCCCCCAAAAAAATAATTTTGACAAAATGCAGCACTCATTCCTATTGATAACACTAGAGAGCATAGGAATAATGGGAACATTCCTCTCAATTATAAGCAGTATCTATCTAAAACCATTAGTAAGAATTATATGTAGTAGGGAAAAGATAGAAGCCTTCCCGATAGGATCAGGGGTGAAGTAAGGATGCCCATCATCACCACTATTATTCAATGTAGTACTAGAAATGCTACCTAGAACAATAAAGGAAGAATAAGAAATTGAAGGATTAGAATAAACAATGAGGAAACAAAGATATCACTCTTTGAAGATGATATGATGGTGTATTTAGAGAATCCTAGAGTATCAACTAAAAAATTACTTGAAATCATTAACAATTTTAGCAAATATTTAGCAAATAATTTAATATTTAGCAATAGGACATAAGCTGTGTATAGACCAACATTTAGCATCATATGCTAAGATAAGGTAAAAATGGGTGCATGCTTTATACATAAAGAGTGACACCACAACCCAATTAGTAGAGCAAAGTTTTAGCTACAAATGGAACACAATATAGAGGCAGAGGATGAGGATGATGAAGGGAGTCCATGAACTCATAGCTCTGTAATAGCAAGACCTTCCCTGCCCTTAATAGGCTCCAGGTAATCACATGGTGCCCACAGTGGGAGGAACTTGCTGAAAGAATGGAACAGGATGGGTGGAACAGGAAGAAGAAGAGCAGAGACAAGCTCAAGCAGAGCTGGGAGCAACCAGAGCTAAGAGAGACAACTTCTGTTGTCACAGAAGTCCTAAAAGAGGACTTTTACTGTTGTTAAAATAGTCCTGAAAAACACCTCAGTTACCATCTAAGTTCCACCTAAAAACAAAAAGAATCTATACTATAACATAACAATAATAAAAATGAATCTTGTTGTGAAGACCTCCAAAGAGGAAGAAATCTCTCTCTCTCAAAGAAATCCATTCTATGTTATCAATGAAAAAAAAAATTCTATTGAAGTCTATACAGAGAGGCTATATATAAAGGTTTCCCAAACTTATACTATTAGAAAATGTCAGTCAGGACATGAAACCAGATCTCTTGACTGAGTCCAGTGTTCTTTCCACCATCCTATATAACTTTCAAGTGCTCAGGAAGTGGGAATATCTGAATTTAGGGTAGACCTACTCAGCAGTAATACAAAGTTTTTCTTTTTCTTTTTTCCTTTCTTTTTTTTTTTTTTGGAGGGGGGAAGGCAGGGCAACTGAGGTTAAGTGACTTGCCCAAGGTCACAAAGCAAGTAAATGTTAAGTATCTGAGGTGGAATTTGAACTCAGGTTCTCCTGATTCCAGGGCCAGTGCTCTATTTACTGTGCCATCTAGCTGCCTTTTTTCCCCCAAAGTCTATTTTAGACTCAAATGTCAGAATACAAATACAAACTATAGAAAAGAAACAAAAAACATATCATAAATTGAAATATTGGAACTCAAAATATAAAGTTAGAAAAAAAAGCATGTCATGTGCATTACAGAACATAAGAGAGGGGGATGGCTAGGTGGCACAGTGAATAGAGCACTAGCCCTGGAGTCAGGAGGACCTCAGTTCAAATCTGGCCTCAAACACTTAACACAAAAAACTAGCCATGTGACCTTGGGCAAGTCACTTAACCCCAAGTGCCCTCCAAAAATCAAAAAAAAAGAAGGGGACATAAGAGAGGATTCAAACTATATAACAATAAATTTTCATTTCAAGAAAGCCTACGTGATAATATTCAGTATGTTGAGAATTGTCCATCTTTCCTTTGTGAGATTTCTTTTGTTCTCTGCTGTGTACTTTTTTTGCTTGGTTCTTTTTTTCCCCACCTCCCAACCTCCTCCTAGAAGGCTACAATAAAGTTTAGATATGTTTTTCTATAGCTATAGATATACACATACACATATACATATACATTCACACATGCTTAGATATATACTTTTGCACACCTATTCTACTCTTGATCTTTGTTTTTTATGTATAATTATATCTCTTGTTTCCTATCCCTTCTGCCTCCTGTAATTTACTTCAACCCATTACCTTGCTCTCCTATGACTTGCCTACCCCCCTCCAATGATCCCTCCCCTATCCTCCCATTCCCATAAATCTAAACATCCTTCTATACCCCTTTTTTATCTATTTTCTCACTTTCCCCTCTAAAGATCCTTCCTTTGTCCTCTCCTCCCTCCCTATGGCCCTACCATTTTATTCTGAATTTGGAAGACTTTTATACTCTTCTAATTATGTATGTAGTAAACCTCTTAAAACCATTCCCATTGAAAGTAGGCTACCAGAACTACCAGCCTCCTTCCCCCATATAATTCCTCTATATCAATTCTTCCTTTTGCAACTCAAATAATTATTCTTTTAAGTTGTTCCAAATTTTTTTTTTAAGAAAATGCTTTGGATCCTTTAAACACAAGCAAAAAACAAACAAACAACAAAAAAAAACTTATGGCAGAGGTAACCCAAAACTGACAAAGTAAGGTAAAAGATCAAGGGAACAAGTATTTTCTCTAGAGAATAGAGAAGGAACTAATAAAATGACTAGATTGGTATCTTGTTCAGACACTGAGGCAAATGATGCCAGAAGGAAATTGATGTACTGGAAAAGTAAAGAGTCAATAATGGACTAAGATCTTCTGAAGCATCTAACTACCAAAACATTAAAAAGTTTTCCTTATAATTTCTACTACTTCAATATTTTGGGGATCTGTGATATTTTTAGTACATCAAACAAGCCAATTTTTCCTGAGTTCATCATAGGATCTAGATAATTGATTTAGATCTGGAAGAACTTCAAGGGCCATCTAGTCCAAATCTTCACTATACAGGTGAGGAAACTAAGGCCAAGAAAAATAAAGTGATTTGTCCAAAATCAAAGGAGGTATCTGATCCCAGATGTTCTGACTTCAAAGCTAAGGTTCTTTTGATAGTATCATTTTGCCTTCCTCTGATAGTCTTTATAAAATCCTTTAGAGAATATGATGATGATAATGACGATGATGACAATGATGATGAAGATGAAGATCCATTGCTCTATAGGCAACCTATTTATTAGTTTCTCTGAACTTAGCTTGAATGACAACAGATACATAGTCTATCACTGTGATTATGTTTAAATATTGTCCATCTTGGTAAGACAGGTCAGGACTGGTGTTCTGTTGGTACATACACATTGAAAACACACAAATGCCTTCTCCCTTTGACAATGATGTCTTGGAGGGCATTAGTATAGTTAATAATGTGAAATTGGTAGAGGCAAACTATTCAATTATTATAACAATTAGGAAAAAGAGGAGGTTTACTTTTCTATTTACAAGTTTTTTAAAAATAAATTTTAATGCTTATTTTAAGAGTATAATAAAAAGTATGATTAATAGTTTAATTTTTAGAACAAAATGAGAATGTGAAAAATTGTCCAAGGAAAACTGGATTTAAAAAACACATTGTAGGAAGGAACCAAAATACTGGCCATCATGGTAGGAGTGGAAAACATGTTTAATTGATGAGAGACAGAGGGGTTGAGGGGAGGGAGAGAGGGAGAGAAAGAGAGATTTGTGGGCAGAAAAGAGAAGCTCTAAACTCATGATTATGCAGAAGGAGCAGTTTTGAGACATGATGCAATTCAGTATGAAGGGCCAAAGGAGTGGGTGGATGAAGAGAAGTGAGGATTAAATAATGTGAGTACAGAGGATATCAAGGGAACAGTAAGTACAGAGAAAATCTGTGTTTCAGTTGTGAAGTTGTTAAGAAAGATGGAAAAGTGTGTTGGAAAGCAAGAAAGGATAATGCTGAGATGGTTTTATAAGCAAAGGGGTAGACTTCTAAGAAGTTATTTAGTGATTTATACCATTCACCCACCATTCCACATTGAATTCATTTTAGTGTTACCTTTTCATCTGAGTCATAGAATTGTATGTAGCTTTGGAGGGAAGTGCAGAGGGCACCTAGGCCAACTGATTTCTAAAGCCCAGAAGAATATTATTGGAGAACAAGATACATGCTAACCCTTCTTCCTATTCTAGTAAATCATGTAAAGTAGAACGATGTAAGATACCATTATTGGATAGGATGAAGTAGGTGGGAAGGGTTGGCATTTGGGGAAAGTCAAGTCTCTTTTGAAATCAAGGGATAGAAGTCAAATTGAAGATATGATTGAACCTGAGGAGAATTTTAACCTCTATTTAAAAAAAGGAGTTACAAAGGGCAGAGTAGAAGGTATTTATAGAAGAAGAGTAAGGAAAGGAGTTTGAAGCACCTAAGAATAAGAGTATGGAAGAAGGTACTATGATTCTGTGTATTGGCAGAAATATGTGAAAAATACTTTCTATTACATTAAATAGAAAAATAGAATGCTTTAGTCAGTCAATTTGATTAGTTATTGGAGATTTACTATAGATATTAATTTCTCCATTCTTTCTCCCTCCCAACTTTGTCTTCAGAAACACAGAGATTACAGGCTTACAATTTAAAGCTTATAAAGTCAATCAAGAGCAGCAATCCTGAGGACAGTTGCTGTGAAAAACTTTAAGGGTCTAATCACATGTTATAGAGAACTCTCTATTTATTCAGCAATAAACTTAAGCAAAACATTCAAGAAACTAAAGAACAACATTTAGAACAATATAAGATAACAACTTATTTCTAAGGTGGCCACACAGTCTTAAACAAAACATATCATTCAGGAAGTCACAATCTCCTCAACCAATACACAGTATCCAAGTAAAGTCCTCTTTCATCTTTAATTGAGAGTGGCTTCCTTTCATCCCTAAGCCAATCATCCATAAGGGGTAGCAGAAAGTACAAACACCATTGACCCCTAGGTCACAGTAAGTCACAATCTCATCAGTCAATACAGAGTACCTAAGTAAAGTCTTCTTTTATCTTACTCCAGGCTGGTGTCCAAACCCCAGACTCCTCTCCCACCTCTTTCATGGGCTGATGGTTTCTAGCTCTTTCCTGGATTCACCCAACCCTTGTCTGGATTCATACATAGTAAGCTCTCTTCTCCTGTTCCATATTGCAGCTCACAGGGACAGCTCCACTCCAAGCCCTTCTCAGTTTCTGTTTCTAGGAAGACAAAGCTTAACAGAACTACAACAATACTTACACAGATTAAGGTAACAGAGCTACAACGTTTATACACATTACCAGCACTATCATCTCAACTCATTTTCTGTCTGACAAAGTAATGCAAATCAACAGACAAGGCTTCTATCTGAGATATCAAATACAAATCAATAGCATGGTCCTCTTTCAGGACTTCTGTAACAGCAGTAAAGTTCTCTTTCAATAAGCAGAATGCTTCTGTCTGACAAAGTAAAATCAACATAGACAGAAAAACAGAGTGCCAACATCACAAACATTCTCTCTCTTAGATCTGCTAGCTTCCAGCTCTGCTCAAGCTTCTCTTTGCTCTGCACCTTCCTCTTCCACCCTTCCTGTTCTGCTCTTTTGGCACACTCTTCCCACCATGGACTTCATGTGATTATGGTAGGCCTATTAAGGGAAGGGAAGGTCTTCAAGCTCCCTTAGGCCTATTAAGGGAAACACAGTGTATATTCTTTTTTGTTTGTTTGTTTTGTGCTTTTTGGAGGGCAATTGAGGTTAAGTGACTTGTCCAAAATCACACAGCTAGTTAAGTGTGTCAAGTGTCTGAGGTCAGATTTGAACTCAGTCCTCCTGACTCCAAAGTGGTGCTCTATTTATTGCACCACCTAGCCACCCCATCACAGTGTATACTCTTTCCAGAGTTCTTGATGTAATCAAGGTGAGCCTCAAAGGACTTGAATAATTGAAAGAAGCAGCAAAGTACTACTTTGCTTGCCATTGCTGAGCTATGCATCCATGAGTCCCCTTTGTCATCTTCATCCTCTGTGTTTATATTGTGGCCCATTTATAGCAAATACTTGCTTAAAATTAAATAAAGAATTTGCTTATATTCATCTGAAGATAAAACTATTAAAATATACATAGAAAGCAAATTAACATGATTTAAAGATAGGTAATGACAGTTTGCCAAGGATCTATGAAGCAGGTAAAAGGGAGAAACGTTTACCCAGTCCCAATGCAACGTAAATTCTGTCCAGTCAGGTTACTCCTTATGCATAAAAACAACTGAGGCAAATATACAGCAGTTCATGATTATGTACAGTTCAGGCAATGCTCCATGACTACAAGATCTAGGACAGTTTCAGATAGCATTGATGGACAGATAGAAGCAGCTAGATGAATATAGTGGAGTCCCGCTCAAGAAGACCTAAGTCCAAAACTGTTCTCAGATATTGACTAGCTGTATGTTTCTTGGCAAATTACTCTTTTGGGTGGTAAACACGAAGAGCATGAACCTCAAAGGAAGAGAGGTTATTGAGGGTGGAGGTAGAGGGAGAATATGGAAGTGGCAATACAAGGAGTATTTCCAACATCAGCTTTGACCAGTGAGCTAAGGAGAATGAGTGAAAGTGTAGACGCTACTGGAAATGGTGGCGAGGGAGGTTATGTCATCAGGGAGCAATAAAATTTTAGTAATAGCTAGTATATAAAAGGAGAGGTTGAGAAAATAATTTAAGATGAAGGAAAGTTCGCTGTCTATGAAACAGGCATTCCACAGGGCATTGTGGAAGGGTTAGGTGGTATTTGGTTGAGACACTGATGTAGAAGTTTTGAGTAGGAATGGGGATAAGAAATTGAAAGGCAGGGGTGGCAATAGAGTTTGGAAGATAACCTTCAGGGGTTCGGAATCACTGAAATGTGAAAGGAGTGACCAGAATTGAAATTGAAAGAATTGAATTTGTGAAATTGAATTGAATTGAATTGAATTGAATTGAAATGTGAAAGGAGTGACCAGAATTGAAAGGAGTGACTCCAGAATTGAAAGGCCTCCACACCCTTAACGTTTCCAGAAGTTCTCACATGGTCACTGCCAGGTGCAATGTTTGTAAGGATTGGATGCTCTGCTGTTCAACTGGGCTCACTCTTTACTGGGCAATTTCTCTGAGGTACCTAAGCTCAGCTGGGTTTTCTCATTTAGGGACAATCAGCTACTGAACTGGGTCTAGTGGGTCACTTGGAGGGTTTGATGGCTCATCACCAGGCTCCACCATTGCTTATTTCCAATTTGTCTTACAGGTAACTTGTTTGTGCATAGGTGTTTGCATGTAGTTTCCCCTATTTGACTGTGGTCTCCTTGAATGGAAGAACTCTTTTTGTATCCCCCAAAGCTTTGCATACTACCTACTTTATTCTGTATTGTGGCTGTCAGAATATTTGTCATTGGGCAGCTACCACCAATATGATCCAGGAAAATTGCTTGGCTATTGACCTCTTCTCATGGCTCAACATGTCCACTTGGTGGGTTGGGCCACTGGCCTCTTGGGCTAACTATTTAATGGGCAACTGCAATCTTTTTTTTCCATCTTCAGTCACCAACTTGGCTGAATAGTACTGTGGATTTGTTTTGTTTTTAGCTGGAGTAGTACAAAAATATATTAGCAAGGGCAGTGGCCATTAGTTTAGGATCAGCAGAAGTTTCTTTCCTTTGACTCCCTCAGAGTCTCAGTTTAGAGGATTTTTGTCACCTCCAGGCAGATGAGAGTAGCCTGACCTCTCTTATTCAAGGAATCCTTCCCAGCTCAAAAGCACCTCAGTAAGCCACTCTGCCATGCCTTAGGGTGATTAGTTTCAATTCAGTCAGTTTCACCTCATTCCTCCTTTGGGAATCTTATGTAGAAGAGTGACTAGGGATAAAGGTATGAATGAAGTTTATGCCCTGGAGGCAAGTTCATTGTCTGCTGGCCTCTTCATGTACAATTGAGCTATTTAAACCTCTGACCCTTTCTGAAGGCTTTTCCTTTACATTTCAATATCTCTGTCTTTTAGCCCCAACAGATCTTCTGCTTTTGCAGAAGTCTTACTAGGGCACCCCCACTTATACACCCTAATGTATAAAGTCTCCATACTAGATTGTGTGAGAATGATGAAGACATATAAAACACAATCCCTTCTCCCAAATAACTTACACTTTAGTGGAAGGAGATGCAGTTAGAATGTGTGCTTTACTTCCATTAACATACTTAATAGGTCTTTGAAGGCAACTCTTTCAAGGAAAGGAGTTTTCTGATGGTATTAATTAATTAGAAAAGCAAATTCAACTAACCAGACCAATGTATCCCTGTCTCTGACAGCACTCCAGTTGAACATTAATATTTGGCTAAATTGAATGTCAGACTTTGGAGTGATGAGAAAAGCTTGTTCAGTTTTGTATTTGGAGTTTAGAAGACTTGGATCCTATTCCTAGTTTGGTTATATACTAGTCCTGTGACCTCAGGCAAGTAGTCCTCTGTTTCCTCCTGTGCAATGTAATGAATGATCTTGGTCTAGGTGAGCTCTAAGGTCCAAATGCAATAGTATATGATTCTAAATAAGTTTCAGTTTTGTGATGGCAATGAATAAACATTATACAAAGTTTTATTGCTTGTTTTTGTTTTTGCCTTCTTACAACCTTGTCCACAGCTTTCTTGCACTTTGAAAGGTAGAAAATTATCTATGTAAAATTAAGGTATTGAAGGATTAATTTCTTCAGTGGAAACTGTCACTCAAAAATCAAATAGCCCACATTTTGTCTGGAGACTGTGTTTCTAGGATAGGGACCTTGTTAAATGAAGGTGACACTAAGCCACAAACAGTTTTACATGATCTACTTTGCAATGTTGATATTCATACCTAACAAAACATTGTACTACCAAGGAAATAATATGTTATTTTCAATAAAGCAGTAATTAACCTCATAAACTGACTTGAATAATTCTTATATTTATGAATAAAAGATAGCAGTATCTCTTTCTGGTTTTGATGGTGGGTTGGCAATAGGTTATACAGGAACTCTGATCCTTATCACTGAACAGAATGCCTGCAATTCAGTCTGGAAAGAATTCAGTAGGCCAAAGCATACTTTAAGTCAGGATTGTAAAGGTTTATTGTTATGCTATACAGCAGGCAAGAGTTCTTAGGGAAGCTGCAAACTTAAAGAAGACATAGGCATAGTTTTTAAGGAGTCTAGGCAATTAATCAGATGTCAATTGTGCTAACTAGGTGAATAAGGGTAGGATTAGGGAGGAGTTAAGGAGTGGTCAGTGCTTAAAGAAACATGCACTTTTAATGTTAACTGTGCAGGCTATTGCCCATAATTCACTGGGAAATAGCCCAAGGCAGGGGCTACCTGGAGGTGTGGTTTTAGGCCTTAAATGTCACTAAGTCAGCTAGCAGTCAAGGGCTGACTGAGAAGTGCCTAGTCTGCCACCCATCAGTGTCATGTTTGACAAGATGGATGTTGGGAACCAAGGTTAATGGAGACTAAGGAGTTAACCTAAAGATAGTTCCTTGAAGGATTCATAGGGGCAGCTGGGCACTTTACTTAGGGGAAATAACATTTACCTAAGCTAAAATGTTTATAGATGGTTTAGTGAAGGATTCATAGGTGTAGCTTGTTATTGTTCCAAGCAGAAATAAACAGTTCATGGGTTGTTGCTGGGCAGAGTGCTGGCTGGGGGAAGGGGCAGAGTTAATGCTCTGAGGCTGGGGGGTGGGGGGTGGGTGAATTTATAGACTGGTTTTACAAATTGATTTTACAAACTGATGTTACAAACTAATATTACAAACTGATATTACAGACATAGATCCCAAGCACCCCATCAGTTTGATTTAACATTATTAATAATCTCCAAGGTTCTGTGTGAATGACACAAAGCTATCATAGAGTAAATTAATGACTACAATAGTCTTGTTGAGATTTAGGGGTGCTGGGATCCCGAAATAGCAACATATGATTCTGTCCAACCTGTTGTAAAGGCAACCATGAGCAGCTTTCCAGAGGACTGCTGCTGTGGATAGCTCTAAGCTTCTGATTATATAGAACTATATAGATTATATAGTGAGCTCTCTATTTATTCATCAGTAAATTATTATTATTATTATTTGCTTTTTGGAGGGCAGTTGGGGTTAAGTGACTTGCCCAAGGTCACAAAGCTAGTTTTTGTGTTAAGTGTCTGAGGTCAGATTTGAACTCAGGTTCTCCTGACTCCAGGGCCAGGGCTCTATTCACTGCACCACCTAGCCACCCCTATTCAGCAGTAAATTAAAGCAAAACATTCACAGAAACCAAAGTACAGCATTCACAATGTTATAACATAACAACTTATCACTAATGTAGCCACATAGTTTTAAACAAAAGATTTTCATTCAGTAAGTCCATGACTCAATCATCCTTAAGTAGCAAACCTCCTTAAGGGATACAAAGTACTACGGTCAAAGTTATCCACCCCTAGGTTGCATTGTCTTAATCTGTTAAAAAGTCTTCTTTCTTCCTGATTGGAGGTTAGTTTACAATCATCCTTAACTCAATCATCCTTAAGAGGGACAAGGTAGAGTAGAGAGTTCTCCCGCCCCTAGGTGGGTGGTAGGCAGCTCTCACAGGTAGGCAGCTCCTCATCCAGCTCCTTGTCCAGTTTCTCATCCAGTTCCATATTGAAGCTCACAGTATCCATTTCACCTCAAGTCCTTCACAGTTTCTGTTTCTGGGAAGATAAAGCTTAACAGAGCCCAAACAACATTCATTCACATTGCTGGCACCATCATCAATTCACTATATGCCTGTGAAATCAACACAAATCTTAAACAAGGTCCAAGAAATCAACACAAATCATCAGCATAGAGATCAACACAGACCCACAAACAAGGTCCAAGAGGTCAGCATAAATCATCAGTAAAGTTCCAGGACCTCTGAAACCCTCCTACAGAACTTCTGTAAAGAGACAATATGAAAATCCTCTTTCAGAGATTGCAGTAAGGCCCCAGGGCTTCTGTACAAAGTATTACAAACAAAAATCAACTTAGACAGAATAGACAAACAGAATGCCAGGATACCACAAGTTTTCTCCTTCTTGACTCTGCCACCACAAGAGTTCATTTTTCAGTTCTGTTCTTTCCCAGTTTGGGCTTCTCCTTATATATGGTCATTAGAGTCTCCCTGTTCTGCCCACTATGAGATTCACAAGTTCTGTTCCTTAACAAATTCTTGATATAATCATGGGCAAGGCTCAAAAGAAACTTGAACTGAAACAAGGTGCTAAATAATTAACTAGCCAAAACAAGGCACTAAGTAGTTCTTTGCTTGCTATTACACCTGTCCAAATAAATTCAACCCAAGCCTTCTTTCAGTCAAGGAAAAAGATAGTTTATTAAAGATTCACCATATTGGGTAGACTTTTAAGGAACCAGAACATTTGTGATGCTTGTATTGACAAGTGGGACAGATGGAATATGAGCCCTGGTGATGAGGGCCAGATTGAATCTGAGCACCTTCATGGAGGCTAGATAGATCTTATATACAGAAAGACTGAGGAAGGGATCTACGGGTGGCCAAGTAGTCTGGCGTGACTTGAGCAAGGTTTTAGGGAGGGTCTTTATGGGAGTGGTCAGTAGTTGGGATGACTAGAAGTCAGACACCAGGAACTAAGAGAGTGAGATTAAGGTTGGGAAGTAGTTGAAGGCTACCTAGAGATAACAGATAATGGAGAGCTAGGCTAGGTTAAAGGTAACATATTTGGGCATAGCAATAATGCAAGACTTATAGCCTCAGGGGACTTCCAGACCAAGTACAAAGATTCAAAGAGAGCTCTAGGTGGCTCCCAGAGCCTATACTCCATCAGCCTGGGATGGCCAAAATATTTGGTGGTTTCTTCTTTTGCTTCCAGTCTCTCCACTGTTTCAATCTATTCTCTTTGTTACTGACAAACAAGTATTCTCCAAAAAATTAGGATTACATCCTAAATGTCATTATGTAGGAATAAAATAACTAGCTAAACTAATACTGAGAACAGAACCTCAAATTAATTCTCTCATGATATGGTTAGATGAGTCAAATGTATATAAAATGAATCAAGCATCACAAGACTTAAAACCTGATTTTGTCATGATTAAGATTCTATTATAAATCTCCAAAGACCATGAGATCAAATATGACCTTTTCCCTTTCTTCGTCCTCCTCTTTGTTCTCTTCCTCCAACAGATGATAATGATGAATAATAACTAATAATAATAACAGCAATAGTATTCATGTAGCATTTTAAGGTTTTCAAGGGGTTTTACACACTACTTCATTATGATATTTTGAATCTTCCACTAGCTATTCCCATTTTATTTATCCAATTTTCTCACCATCCATTCCTTCTGCTTTAGTTAAATTGGTTCCCTTATTATCCAAGACATTCTTACCATATTCCTCCCTTGCTACATTTGATCATGCTTTTCCTTCTACCTGAAACACCTTTGCTTTTTCTCTCTACCAAGTTAAAGCTTATACTTTCTTAAGTCCACTTCACAATTCAGTTATCTCATATAGGCTTTCCAGATTAATTTCCCTTTGCAGTTAGAGAATCATCAAATTTTAGAGACTTTCAAGATCATCAAATTCAACTCACTTTAGAAATGAGAACCATGATTAAACAAACTCGTGCCTCTTGACTGCTTGTTACACCACATGATGCCACCTTTTCCACACTGAACTACTCTTACAACTACATTTGTACTCTGTTCTTCATTTAATTATACATAGGCTCAGAATTACTTCATAGTGACAGGTGTACTTGTTTTGTGATTAACCTCTAAACATCTCAAGGTGTTTGATAAGTCTCATATTCTGAGATGCCAGGGCACCTCTGGTCACAACATTTTCATCAGCTGATCAATACATAACCTTCCTTTATGTGTGTTTCTATTTAAAGACACTTTATTTAAGTCATACTTGAACAAAGATTATTTAATGCACATATATTCTCTGTAAGACACAACATAGCCCTCTTCTATTTAATACTTAACTACACTTCAACACTTTGCTTGAGGGCCATTTAAAACAGAAACAAAAAAAAAAGGCACCAAAATGTGGGGGGGAAATGGCATTCAATAGACCACAAAAGGATTCTTGTTTACAGTATGGAAATGAAACAAGAGGACAGAACATCACCTTGTTCAATCTCATCTCGGAACATGCTCATCCAATAACTGAAATTGTTCACTTCTTTGCACATGTCTAGAAATGACCATGAAAGTGTCTGAGAATTGGTTCTGGGGTTACAAATTAATTTTAGCAAGTAGGTGAATTTACAAATATGGAATCTGTAAATTTATGAGGATTAGTTATAATGCATTTATGCGTGTGTTTATGTATACATGTTAATGTATGGAAATGTATATATTCTGTGTACATACATATATGCACATATATGTACAAGCACATATAAGTATGTGTATGCATGTGTGTATGTGCATATACTATTTGTTGTTTAGTCATTTTTAGTTTTGTCTGACTCATTATGACCTCAATCTGGGATTTTCTTGGCAAAGATACTGGAGTGGTTTGCCATTTCATTCTTTAGCTCATTTTCTAGATGAAGAAAATGAGGCAAATAAGGTTAAGTGACTTGCCCAGGGTCACACAGGTAGTAAGTGTCTGAGGCTAGATTTGAACCCAGGTCTTTCTGACTCTAGGTCCAGCACTCTATCCACTCTCCCACCAAGCTACCTGTTACATAAATATTCATGTATGGACAAAAGGCATCCTCAAATGGAAGACCTAGAAACATCTGACAGAAGTTGTTGGGAAAATATTTTGACTCAGTATAAGGAAGCCCCCCCTATCCTGATTGAATTGTCTAAAAGTAAAATACTCTGCCACTTTGCTTAAGAAGCAATCCTTGTGTTGGGAGATATTCAGGCTGGTATTAGATATCCAAGCACATATAAGTACAGAGGTCATTCCTGCATCAAGGAATGTGTTAGAATTATGGCTACTGAGGTCTCTTTCATCTCTAACATTTGATGATTCTAAGATTTGATGTCTGTGTTCTGATCAGTGCTGAGTTATCCTGGGCTCAGTATGTAGGTCCAGTCTTAGGAGGAATCATCTTCCTGAGTTCAAATTTGACTTCAAATACTAGTGGTGTGACCCTGAGCAAGTCACTTAACCCTGTTTGCTTCAGTTTCCTTATCTGGAAAATGAGCTGGAGAAGGAAATGGCAAATCATTCCAGTATCTTTGCTAAGAAAACCCCAAAAAGGGGTCACTGATATTTGAACACAACTGGAAGCAGCTGAACAACAACAACAGTTTTACTAAACTCCCTAGTATCATTATAATGAGGCCCAGATTAAATTATCTCTGAAATCTCTTCCACCTCCAATCCCTATTTTTCAGTGATCCTATGGCTCTATTAGACATAGGTTATGAGGGCTCAACGAGACCTATGCTAGCTACAAACTACCTTGATAAGCTTTCCAAAGTAATACATGAACATAATGTATCCTGACAAGTCACTCAAGAAAAGCATGGCTGTCCAAATCATTTTAACTCAAAACCTTCCCCACCCAACAAACCCGCCCCGCCCCCCCCTCCCCCAACAAACAAGAAACAGTCTAAAGCTGAGCAAACAGAGCTTGGACACCTGTATTACTTTGATGGAATTCAATGAAACTTTGCCACTAAAAGAATGCCAAGTTGATATAATAATAGTTATCAAACACTATAGTGTGTATGTTATCTAGAGAACATATTAATGATCTAGGAAATGAGTTTTAAGTCAACGAGTTTATCTGGTGGCATTTTAATCTATAGTATGAAAGACCAAAAAAAAATTACAATAATACTATTTATGCTAGTGAGGCAGCACAGCATGGCAGATAGATAGCTAACGTCTGAACTAGGAAGACTTGATTTCAACTTTGACCTCTACCACATACTGGCAATGTTACCCTTGGCAAGTCAATTAGCATCTTGGTATTCAAGGCAACTCTCTAATACTCTAATATTCAGAAATCCAACTGCATTAGTAAAAGGAGTTCCCCAGTTGGTTATAAGGTCCAGTGTTTATCCATATGACAGTGCAAGAGAGAATATTGAATCCAGGGATGACCAGCCTCAATTTCAGGAAAACTTTAGTTCAAGCCCCATATTTTTTATGTATATTAGCTGTGGGGACCTAGGAAAATAGTGTTACTTCAAAGCCCTGGTCAACCCTCTGAAATTCCAAGTTGCAGAGTACTTTCTTGTTTGCATTTCATTGAAAGAGTTTTCCTCACCTGGAGTTTATTTACTAAATTACATGTTGAGATCTCTCCCCAAACCTCAAAAAACAACCAAAAAAAAAAATAAAATGTCCCCCCACCCCTCCACAAAAAAGATAGAGAAAGATTAAGTGAGTGGGTCATTAGATATTCTTCCTCTTCCATTTACTTCATCTCTACACTGCTCCAAATTAACACTCTAATTGGCAGACTACCTCAACAAATAATAATGGCTCATTTTTAAAAAAAGTAATTTATGATTTACAAAATCCCTTACTGAAGCTATGTCTTTCAAGTAGGTAATGTACGCATTATTATTCCTATTTTGTTGATGATGAATTTGAGTCTTAGTTAAATGAAGATGCTTGTCCACTTATCTAGGTCAGATAACTTGTGATGAATGAGTGATATATGGTTTTGAACCCCTTGGCTTGCCTCTGGATCGAGAGATAGATAGATGGGGAGTTCAAAACAAAACAAAATAGTGCAGCTAGTTGGTGCAGTGAATAGAGCACCAGCTCAGGAATCAGGAGGACCTGAGTTTAAATTGGGCCTCAGACACTTAACACAAAATCTAGCTGTGTGACCTTGGGCAAGTCACATAATCCCAACTGCCCTCCAAAAAGCAAAAACAAACAAACAAAAAAAAAAACAAAATAGAAAGACAAAGTAATTCATTATTGTAATTATAAAGCTCCTTTAAAATGTTTAGGGAACTAACAAAGATGAATAGGAAACTTAAACATATATATATATATATATACATATACATATATATATACATATATATATATCTTACTGGTCTTTCTAATGCAGACTCATCTATTATTTTCTACATTGTGGTAGTAAGATTTTTTCCTATCCTGTTTTGTTGGATTTATGATCCTTGGATTGTTTCTGAACATTTTTTTCCAAATTTAGTATATTTTCCTTGCATAGTGAGGATATTTTTAAATGTTATTGCTTTTTTAATTGTTATAACAATGTAATTGTTATTGTTATTCTCTTTTTGTATGTTCTCCTTCATTTCTGTGCATCTATATTCCCAGTCTATTGTTTTCTCTTTTGTTTCGTTGGTGAGTCTTGAAATTACATATTTAAGATTTTCTACTCTGCTCATTATTTTTGCTGTGTATGACAAAAATTATGCTCTCATGATTCTCATTTATCTTTTACATCACTTAGGAACAGTATAATATGGTTCCATGTTCTTCCCAAATTCCACCATCTTCTTTCTCAAGTGTTAGATCATGTTCCTTTGCTTTGCAATATTTATAGATAGATAATAGATAATAACAGATGTTTGAACTTATTTACTCATCTAGAGGCCATATTTCTCTCTGCTGTTAACGTTAATCCCTGTTGATTTATCTACTTATAGTCAAAGTTTTTGTGCTTTCTTTATCCTAAGATTGTTGATAATTTCTATCTTTTTTTTTTCTAATTTTCCCTTATTATTCATTTTCTGAATCTCTAACTCCTTCCTATCTGATGGTGGTTTCCTTGTGAGCTAAATCTCACAGTATTTCAGCCTCCTCCCACAATGGACTATTTACAGTATATCAGTCTAGATTCCTGACCCAAATGATTCCGGGTAGACAGCATTAGCCCCACCTGTGTGCCCAACACTTTCCCTCAGATTTAATGGAGTTCCACCTCTTCCTCCCCCCCCCCCCCGCCCCCAGTCATTATGTCCTAGTGTCCTGGCAATGGCAGTTCCATACTGATGTTTAAGGGGTTGGTTTTTTAGTATCAACTCTGGGTTTCTGGGAAAAGGGTGGGGTAAGATGTGGTTTGAAGCTCTACTTTAAGCCCAAAGGATGTCCTGCCCCAGAGCAACTCTATTGCTCTGTTTCTCAGACCATGGCCCCAAATATGAATTTCTTTAGTCATCAGCAAAAGATTATTTTCTTTTTTAAAGTAATTGGGGTTAAGTAACTTGCTCAAGGTTACACGGCCAGTTATTATTTCTGGGTGTGGTGCTGAGTATCTGAGCCAGGATTTGATCCAGGTCATCCCGACACTGGAGCCGGTGCTCTTACTCGCTGAGCCACCTGGTCGCCCCTAAGCACTTGGGGTTAAGTAACTTGCTCAAGGTTACACGGCCAGGTGTTTCTGGGTAGGTGCTAAGTGTCTGAGCCTGGGATTCGATCTCCAGGTCTTCTCAACATTGTAGCCGGTGCTATCTGGCCGCCCCGCAAAAGATTATTTTCAAGTGGTGTAAATGAAGTTCACTTTTTTCTTTCTTTCTTTCATGTTGTTTTCTCTTTCCTTCTTTATCTTTTTCCTCTTTTGTTTTTTCCTTCCTTTCCCTTCCTTGTTTCCTTCTTTCCTTCCTGTCTTCCATCATTCCTTCTTTCTTTCTTTCATAATTTGTTCCTCTCTTTCTTTCTTTCCTGGGTAAAATGAACATGGAAAGGGGGAAAACCTTACCACAAGGCAAGAGATTTTTTTTTTTTTTGCTTTTTGGAGGGCAATTGGGGTTAAGTAATTTGCCCAAGGTCACACGGCTAGTTGTGTGTGTGTGTGTGTGTGTGTGTGTGTGTGTGTGCGTGCGTGTGTGTGTGTGTTTTAAGTGTCTGAGGCCAGATCTGAACTCAGGTCCTCCTGGCTCCAGGGCTGGCTCTCTACTCATTGTGCCACCTAGTTGCTCTGCAAGAGATTTTTCTTATCCTCAGAATCATTTGCCAACTTTAAATTAAGAAATTACTATTAAAATACCTCATTATCCTTATTTTTTGTCCTTCAGTGTATAAAACAATTTCTCACTGTGATAGTTCACTGTAAAGAATCTATGTCGGGCAAAATGGACACCATTTCTCTCAATACATCCTGAACCAGACAATTCTCTACATGTGAAATATCTTCTCTCTGCCTCACCTACTCAGAGGGATAATGGATTTAGAGATAGGGGGAGTTTAGAGGTCATCTGCTCCAAGTCTCTCATTTTATAAATGAGGAAACTGAGGCTCAGCGAAGTAGAGGGATTTGCCTGAGGTCATGAAGGTTGGGAAGCCAAATGAGAGCACAAATATTTGAACCCAGGTTCTCCTGTTGAAATTCTGTTCATCCTTTAAAGTCTAATGCAAATAATAATCTTATCCAGAAAACATTCCTTCCTGATCCTACTCTCTAGTCAGAAACTACCTTACCCTGAAGATAACATATAGAAGTTGGTCTTTATAGTTTTATAATGTATTTAGACATTATAATTATTCCTTTGTTTTATCTACCTACTATATTTTAAGTTCCATGAGGTCAAAGATTGTATCCTCTCTGAACTTTGTATTTCTTTTATTCAGTGACTAGTACAGAGTTGTGTCAAGTGGAAGTTATTTTCCTTGCTTCATATTTCATTTTAATCATTTATAAGGCATGGAATATGGATTTGTACAAGGAATGAGTAGTTTATTCACTGTGAAGCTACAATTTAAAGTAGACATAGTGCTACACTGTCTAGCCAGTGAAGTCAAATTCTACCACTTGTAGTAGCACTTGTGACTTTGGGCAAGTTATTCTCTGAGTTTCAGTTTCCTAATCTGTAAAATTAGAGAACTGTGTTAGAGATTATGGATTAGTAGCATTGAAGAAGAGGTGAGATACAGAATCAGAAGATAAAAGTTTAAATTCTGTTTCAATGGCCCTAGCAAATCACTTATCCTCTCTGACCTTTAGTTTCTTCATCTGTATAATGAAAGGGTTTGGACTAGATCAGAAATATCAAACACTGGCCAAGAGGTCAACATTACTAAATTGACTGGAATCAGAATAAAATGCATTTAACAAAATAAATAAAAATGCAATAGAACATAGATAATGCTAATATGTGGTTTTCTAAGTTAATTTGTGGCTCTGGGGATCTTTATGTATGATTTAGTGGCTCTTGTGTCTACTGAGTTAAATACTATTTTGCAAGATGACTTCTAAGGTCCTTTACAAATTTCTATTAGCAGTCTTGTGATCTTAATGCAAATTAGTTCAATATACAGATACATTATTAAAGGTGGAAGGGACTCTGGAGACCACAGAGTCTAACACTGAATTTATGAAGGAGGAAAATAAAGTATGGAGAAGTAATTTACCTATGCTCTGTAGTAGCAAGCACCCTAGAATACCCAGGATGGCTGCAAGCACAGCTTCTTTGATCTGCTTTTCTAAAGGAAAATAGTTCACAAAGGGTCAACAGTCTTACTTTAATCAAATATATATCATGTACTTAGTTTAGAGGAAACTCAGCCCCCTGAACTTCAGAGAATGCAAACAGAAATTACAAGCAGACAGAAAATACAGAGAAAACAGCAGAATTCAACAGACAAACAGACAGGGCTTCTACCTGTCTGTTCATTACATACATACCTAGTTACCAAAGAAGCACTAACATCTGGGTTTTCAAAGCTGGGGGGACAGGGGGGGGGGGGGAACGGGACTCATCGGCTACCCAGAGTCTCATCTGGCCAAATCACACAACTCTTCCCATAACTGAGCCCCAAATCAAAATCTCACCTCAAGAGTGTATAATAGGCTTCTCCAGCATCAGAGGACATCACAACCTTCATGACCCACTGCCTAAATGCAAAATAACAAAAGGGTGGGCCCTTCTGAAAATCAAGCCTCCCCTAAGCAAACTTCTCTTGTTACTCCAAGTGAGGCCTATTAAGGGGCAGGGAAGATCTTCAAATTCCCTAGGTCTATTAAGGGGCAGGGGAGATCTTCAAATTCCCTAGGTCTATTAAGGGGCAGGGAAGATCTTCAAATTCCCTTACCATTACATGCTCACACAGGCAACTGGCCACAGAAACTAAGACTAGAATCCATGTCCCTTGCCTCTTAATAAATCTTCCTTACATTTTATTACACAAACTCCCATTCTGGACTTTATCCTTAAATTAAATGGCAGCTTTCATATTGACAAGTCATATCCTTGACTAGCACTCATTCACTCAAACCAAGAATATTAAATAAAGATAAGATACTTTAAGATCTTCTTGCCTAGCCATTTTGGGACTTTAATAATTAATGACGATATCTAATAGTGGTAGGCAGCTTTCCCATTTTCACAAAGTGTAAATACTCATCGCCTAATTCGCTTCTTCAGAGATAGACAATAGATAGAATTAAGCAGAAGATACTTAACTGCTTATAGAAGGCAGACCTTCTTCAAATAAGGGGTTAGACTAGATGAACCTGTTCAGCATCCTTTCCAATCTAAAATTACAAAATTCTATCATTTGGTGCTTCTATAATTCTACTATTCTACGATACTAAGTTACTGACTAGATGATTCTTAGATTCTATGAGTCTAAGATTCCAAGAAAATAGAATATTTGCTTTCTTATATAAAGGTATGCGACTTATTATAAGGATATAGATTAAGTGAGTCAGAGATGAACCTGTGCCACTTAGTGGACTTTTTTAACACAGGTTGCTGATGAGGCCTAGAATGTGGGTTCAATTCCTGTCCAGTCAATGATCTTTGTTCTTTTACATGTCTACAAAATGAGCTTTTGGTTATTACTAGCCATTCTGTATGTAATCAGGGACAAGTTGGGCAGAGTAAAAGAATATAGATGGCTCATTCTGAGAGAGAGGTAAAAGATGATTTTTTTTTAAAGACAATGCAAACTATTTTGAGAGAACCTCAGTAACTTTTCTTACAAAGATAACAGTCTTTTACGTGGAAGAGGACAGGTAGTAAGAGAAAAAGTGCTTTGGACCTGACAATGACTTCTTGATACAAATGGTTACTTGTATGTTTTTTTGTTGTTGGTCTGAGAGAACCAAAGGATTAAACCCAAGGATAAAGGAAATGGACCATTTAAAGTGTTTCCACCATATCACACTAGGTAAAATAGCTAGAAATATGTAAAAATTGCCTTTTAATCAGCCTGACATTTAATAACCCAAAGGGCTTCTTGCCTTTATTGGGTTTCTCTTGTAAGGTGACTCATTAATATCACACCTTGTTATACAATGAGAGTTCAGTAGGAACTGCCAGACTTGGTTAGTTTAGGATTCATATGTATGGCCCGAGTATCCTGAGAATCCAGAAATGGAGAAGGGATGTATTAGGTATGTTAAGAGAAGAAAATTAATGTTGAGAAGAGTGACTGCTTGCTAGATTTCAATCTTCCATTACAAAGCAGAGCGTCCTGAAGTAAGTAACTCAAATACCTATGGATATCAGTTCCCTTATTTACAACACTAAAAGATCTACTGAATGATTTACAAGGGCCCTTCTAGTTTGTTTTCCATGATTCTATATGTCTGTAAAATATAAGCTGAATTGGAAAGAGGACAAGGAAACATGCAATGTATACAGAAACATCTGGATATTTATCATAAAGTCAGACATATAAGTTGTCCCAAAAGTCTTGGCACAGTTTGAAGCTTTAGTAACTTAAAAATTTTAGATTTTGAATAGCTTAAATTTGAACCAAGACTTCTGGGACACCCTACATATCTAGCAACTATTCATATCCCATGAACTTATTAGGATCATAATTTTCAGAGACTTTTTTTTCAGTTATCTGTGATAAATATCACTTGAGGCACAAAATATGGAGATATATAGTTGCTTCATGGAAGAATGTCCAGCACAGATTCCAAATGGAAGAGGAATTCTCTAAAGACAATAAAGTCCTCCAGATTGTCCCCCTGCATAAGACAATGTGCTAATTGCAACAAGCCCCAGAATACTCCTCTTCAATGAAATCTGTGATCACTTAAGAGGTCAGTTAAGCAAACCAGATAGGAAAAACCAAATCAATGAAGAATGTGTATTTGCTAGAATATAACAGAATGGACAACCCATTAAGTTCATTAATCAGCATATCTGTTATGGATAGGCACAGCATATGGACAATGATAGGCCCAGAATTACAAAAAGAAGAAAAAAAAGGAGTTGAATTGAATTTGGAAAATTTTGCAACACTTTCATCAATTTCACAATGGGCATGACACACATGCACATGTGTGTAAGACCAGTTTTCTCCTGGTAATTCTATATGGCTGTGAATATTCTGGCATACATCAATAACCAAAATATCTAAATCATGAGTGACCAAAAGGATCATAAGAGTTGTATTTAACCCAGAGCATTCCACAAAAAAAAATAAGATATAGTCCAAGAAATAGATGGTAAACAAAGGAGGCAGACCAATTATATAGTAAGATATAGAGATGGACAGCTTTATATTCTACTGGTACTCAATGAACATTGAAAGGTGCTATTGGAATGTTTCAAGCATGATGCATATTTCCTTTTGGAAATAATTTTTAGGAAGGCATGTGAAAGAAATATCTAGGTGGGAAAGGTGAGAACAAGAAAAGTACTTTTATCAATGAGATCACCAAATCATTGAAGTACTGTAACCTGAGTGGTTGAGGTGTTGACATTCTACAGAATGCAAAACATGAGATTATTAGTTCTTACGGATTACATGAGCAACAAAATGGCAGAAAAGACATTTTTAATGATCCCCATGAACTCTCAAACCTCCCTCAAAAATAAGTTGTTAATGAAAGGTAAAGCAACTTTAACTACTTCTATAGTCTAGGAAACCAGGAATTCAAATTCAAAACAATGTTAAAACAAAAACAAAAACCCAGGAACTGATGCTTACTGATCTCAAGCTTACTGACCGCTGATGTTTAAGTTCATGTTTGCTCCTCCTATGGACAGTGTATGTATTTGTGGAAAGGAGTGCTTTACAAATGTCATCTCAACAACAACCATGGGAGGTAGGTGCTTATTAGTCCAGAGAAGCAAAGGAAAGAAGTTACATTGAGTCAGATTTCATTGCAATATAAAGTACTTCTGAACAATCAGAATAATATCAAATATAAAGGGTCACCTTGAGAGGTGGTGAACTTCATGTTAAATCATTGGAGGTGATATTTGTTAGGTGACTGCTTATTAAGAATGTTTTAGCAAAGATTTATTCTTTAGCTAAATGCTAGACTGCATGAGGTTGCTCAGGCATTTAACACAGTGCCTAGCACTTACTGGATGTGTAATAAGTGCTGATTTTTTCCCCCTTTCCAACTAACATCTTAAGATTCTAAGATTCTATAGGGAGTAAAGGTGGTAGAGTGGATAGAGAACTAGCTGGCTTAAGAGTCAGATAAACCTGTTCAAATGCAGATTCTGATACCTTTTGGTATGTGACCCAAGTCACTTAACCTCTTAGTGTTCCTAAACACGTCTTAGACTATGAGTTTCAGAACAGTTGGAGATCTTCCTTCTCACAAGGAGTTTCTTAATCTAGAGGTGCCCACAATGAAGAAATCATAGTTCTGTCTGGACTGGGAGCAAAAAAAAAAAAAAGAAATAGAACAATGGCAAAAATACTAAGAATAAAGTAGAAAGAATTAGATTTTTAGTCAGAGGGACAAGGTTTGGATCCTTTGAGTTTGGTTTCTACAACTGTAAAATGAGGCAATTGGACTAGTTGACTTCTAAGATCTTTTCTAACTGAATCTTGTGATCCTATTAAAAAAAGGTCATTTTACTTTTATAGGGCAGCTAGATGGTACAGTATATAGATCACTGAACCTGGAGTAAGGAAGAGTTGACTCCAAATCCAGACTCAAATACTAATCCTAGACAAGTCATTTTACCCTTTGCCTTAGTTCCTCATCTGTAAAATGAGCTAGGGAAGGAAATGGAACCCTTTCCAGTATCTTTGCCAAGAAAACTCCAAAGGGAGTCCTGAAGAATTCAGACATAACTAAAATGACTAAACAACAATAAAAACTATACTTTGATATTCCAACAGTACCCTAGATAATAATACAATAGATAATATAAAAGTATTACAAATAATAAAAACCCAGATCCTGAGATCCCAATCAAAAGCCATAGTTTTAATGCTTCACATTGAAATAATACTTAATATCATCTCCCCTATGAGATAGGTAATACAAGTTTCATTACCCTCATATCAGAGCTGGAGAAATTGAATCTTGGGGAAATAAAATGATTTAATCAAGGTCACACAAGTAAAAAGTAGGAAAATCAGTACTAGAACCCAGAACTCCTGATCACATGACCAGCTCTGTTTCTATAACTTTAACCTTTCAAAGAAATGAATTTAAAGGGGGAGAGGGAGAGATGGTAGAAAGCATTAGAATTCCATGTATCTCAGTATAGACTAGAGGTTCATCCCTTTTTTCTTAACAAAAAGTAAAGTTCAAATAGTTGGCTGGACTTCTAATTCCTCATGTAGTACATCAAAAACAAAATAAACAAAACCAAAAATAAAATCCAAAACTGGTTGTGCTGTGTATTTTATTGGTCGAGTTAACACAACAATACCATAAATCCAGTAATTACTAATTACCTCCTCCATTATAATGGGATAAATGAATCATAAAGCTTTTATTACTTCACTAAAGGACTACAGGAAGGATTAATCTTCCTGAGCAGCATTTTTCACATTTACCTGGTGCCTTCTGTTTCAGGGCACACTCATTTGCCTTCCCTGCTCTTCCAGTGGGAATGCTCAGCTGTACATTGACAGAGGGTGGGTTATCTCAAAATCATCAGCAGGTCTGGCTGCTGGTGATGAATCTATGGAGCTAGAAGAGGCTGTGCAATTAGCCCCCTTTGGTGGGGAGAGGGAAGCTGTATTATCAGGCAAAATAAGGAATGACAGTTCTAAGTTCACTTTTTCATGCTATGTTGTGTGACTTCACATAGATATGACACTTCAACCATTGCTATGGGCATTAGTATATGAGAAAATTTCCTGAGAAATACCTATGTGCCTGAGAAATGTGAGGCTTAAAATTAGGTAGCCATGTCACTTGGAACTGAAAGGAATTTTAGAGATCATCTAGTCTAGGTGTGGGGAACTTGTAGCTCAGCCTTCTAGGTCCTTGGGTACTGTCTTTCAACTGAGTCCAAGTTTTACAGAACAAATCTGTTGAGTTTTAGGGCTTCTAGGACACCAAAATAGTGACATACAGGTCCTGCCTGAATGAATTCTGCCCAAGCCTTCTTTCAGTCAAAAAACAACAACAAAAAACAATAACAAAGTTTATTAAAACAATCTCCAAGGTGGGCATGATTCTGAAAGTCCACTATATTGGTCAGACTCTTAAAAGATTTGAGCATTGGCTAGATTCAAGGAATCTGAGTACTTTCATGGAGGAAAGATGGATCTTTTATACATAAGGACTGGGAGGGATCTAGGAGTATCCGAGTAGTCTGGGATGGCTGGAGGAGCAGTCTAAGGAGGATGGGAATGGCCAATAGGCTAGGGTGACTGTGAGGTAACAGAGAAGGACCAGAAACACAGGGACCTGAACCATGGGGCCAAGGGAGAATGAGGTCTAGATAAACTCAAGGGTGGGATAATAAGGTGAGAGATAATCTGGGGGTAACAGACAATAAAGGTCCGGGCTAGGTTAGGTGTAACAGAGAATTAGGAGGATTGGGCATCTACAATGAAAGGTTAGTTGAGAGGATTATAGCCTCAGGCAAATGCCAGAGTGTTGATCAAGTAGGAAAATTAAAGGAAAGTTCAAAGAAGTTTCCAGAGCCAGTACCCTGTCATACATATCCTGTCAAATCCTTTTATTAAGGGAATTTGTTCTGAGAAGTTTAAATTTAGTCAGAGGTCCTCACTTGAGGACTTAGAGGGCCACATGTGGCCTCAAGACTGCAGGTTCTTCACCCTTGCCTTAAAGTCATTATGAAATATTTTCTTGACTGTTTTATGTGAGATAATTTACCCCATTCTCTCTCTCTTTCTTCTTCTCCCAATAGATTCCTCTCTCACCCCTTAATTTTATTTTTTAGATTACATTTCTTCATATTCAACTAACTCTGTGCCCTCCATCTATCTATCTATCTATCTATCTATCTATCTATCTATCTATCTATC
>NW_027186446.1:3646235-3648308 GCF_028583685.1 Petaurus breviceps papuanus | reverse complement strand
ATCTATCTATCTATCTATCTATCTATCTATCTATCTATCTATCTATCTATCTATCTATCTATCTATCTATCTATCTACCTATCTACCTACCTATTTATCTATTTCCTCCAACAACCCTAATACTGAGAAAGGTCTCATGAGTTACACATACCATCTTTCCACGTAGGAATGTAAACAGTTCAACTTTAATAAGTCTCTTATGATTTGTTTCCTATTCACTTTTTCATGCTTCTTTTGATTCTTGTATTTGAAAGTTAAATTTTCTGTTCAGCTCTGGTCTTTTCACCAAGAATGTTTGAAAGTCCATAATTCTTTGAATATCCATATTTTCCCCTGAAGTATTATATTCAGTTTTGCTGGGTAGGTGATTCTTGATTTTAATCCTAGCTCCTTTTTGACCTCCAGAATATCATATTTCAAGTCCTTTAATGTCTTGAAGTAGAAGCTGCTAGAACTTGTGTTATCCTGATTGTGTTTCCACAATACTCGAATTGTTTCCTCCTGACAGCTTGTATTATTTTCTCCTTGATGTGGGAACTCTGGAATTTGGCTATAGTATTCCTAGGAATTTTCTTTTTGGGATCTTTTTCAAGAGGTCAATGGTCAATTCTTTCTGTTTTTCCTTCTGGTTCTAGAATATCAGAGCAGTTTTTCTTGATAATTTATTTAAAGATGATGTCTAGGCTCTTTTTTTTATTATAACTTTCAGGTAGTCCAGTAATTTTCAAATTATCTTTCCTGGATCTATTTTCCAGGTTAGTGGTTTTTCATTCTTTTGAATCTCTTTTATAATATCTTGATTTCTCATAAAGCCATTAGCTTCCATTTCCTCCAATCTAATTTTGAAGAAATTATTTCTTCAGTGAACTTTTGAACTTCCTTTTCCATCTGGCCAATTTGACTTTTTAGGGCATTCTTCTCCTCAGTGGCTTTTTGAACCTCTTTTGCCATTTGAGTTAGTCAATTTTAAGGTGTTATTTTCTTCAGTATTTTGGGGGTCTCCTTTAGCAAGTTGTTGACTTGTTTTCATGATTTTCTTGTATCACTCTCTTTTCCTTACCTAATTTTTCCTCTTCTCTTATATGATTTTCAAAATCCTTCTTGAGCTCTCCCATGCCTTACAATCAGTTCATACATTTCTTGGAGGCTTTTAATGCAGGAGTTTTGACTTTGTTGTCTTCTTCTGGTTCTATGTTTTGGTCATCTTTGTTACTAAAGAAAGATTCTATAGTCTGATATCTCTTCCTCTGTTTGTTCATCTCGACAGCGAATTACCTGACCTTTGAGTCTTTGCCACGGTAGAACTCTGCTTCTAGAATGTAGAGTGCTGTGTCCCAAATTTCTGGGTTTTAAGCAGGTGTTGTCAGACTTTCATCTAGGCAACTGCCTCAGAACTGTGAGGAGAACTGTCTTTTCCCAGCCTCAACAATTTCTGCTCCAGGATCGCCACTCAAGATGGGGACCTAGATCCAAACAGGGCAAAGCAAGAGGATCTTGCCTCAGCACCAGCAAAGAGATTCCTGCAATTTTCCTCTGGTCAGTCTCTTGGTCTCCCCACCATCTTTGGACCTGGACCTCTGGAAGCAGTTGCTGCCACCTCTTGCTCTTCTCTCACTCAGATCTGAGAGTTTCCCCACTGACCTTTTACTTTCTCTTTGCCGTTTACTGAATGAGAGGTTTGGAAACCACCACAGCTGCCAGTGATTCAGTCCCCTGAAGTCTGCTCTGGCCAATCTGTGCCATGGGTCTGTGCCAGCATGAGGACCATGCTCCACTCCCAGACCAGTGCGATAGACCCTTCCTGGCCATTTGCCCAGCTGCTTCAGTGGGAGATTTGTTTCACTCTTTCATTTTTGTGGGTTCTGTAGCACTAAAATTTGTTTTGAGTCATTTTTTACAGGTATTGAAGGTGGTTGGGGAGTGAGCTCAAGCAGGTTTCTGCTTTTACTTTGCCATCTTGGTTCCATGCCCTCCTTTACAGGCCCTGTCTAATCATCCTGCTTCTCTTTGCTTTATTCTGAATTTTTTTTCCCCTTCTCTCTCTCTCTCTCTCTCTCTCTCTCTCTCTCTCTC
>NW_027186446.1:3627525-3646135 GCF_028583685.1 Petaurus breviceps papuanus | reverse complement strand
TCTCTCTCTCTCTCTCTCTCTCTCTCTCTCTCTCTCTCTCTCTCGTTTGCTTTACTACATTAGACAAATTCTATGATGCATACTAGGGACAACTAGATGGCACAGTGGATAGAGCTCTGGACCTGGAGTAAAGAATACTGAGTTCAAATCCGTACCTCAGACACTTACTACCTGTGTGCCCCTGGGCAAGTTACTTACCACAGTTTGCCTCAGTTTCATCATCTGTAAAATGAAGTGGAGAAGGAAATGGCAAGCCTGTCCAGTGTATTTGCCAAGAAAATCTCCCAAATGAAAAAGAATTAGACACAATTGTCCATTTCATGGTGCATACCTGTGATCAGTCTTTACTTTTGCTCATTGAAGTAATAACTGCTTTTTGCAAAACTATTTCTTCAGTTAAAAAAATCTGTTTAATATAATCTTTCAACCTTCTCCCTATAGTTTTTATTATTATTATTAATAACAACAGTAATAAAATACCCAATATTTTTATATCCCTTGTTATGTGCTAGTCACTGAAATAAACATTTTATATTTAAATTATTTGATTCTCACAACAACCCTGAGAGGGAGATACAACAATTATTCTTATTATACAGTTGTGGAAACTGAGGCAAACAGAAATTGAAGGATTTATCCAATGTCACACAGTTAGTAAATGCTTACGGCCAGACTTTAGCTCAGATCTTCCTGATTCTAAGAAAAGCTATAATGACAATAACAACACCAACAACAATATAACATTACCATCATTATCATTTCCATATCCACCTGCTATTGCCATTGCTTGTCTTCTGCCACAGAGTAAATTACTTCACTATTTTTTTAAAAAATCACTTTGTTATGTACATGTCCATATTCTAGATCCCTGTCAAGAATGCCTATTTTTGCTTTTTTTTTAAAATCTCATCCCTGTAGCTTATTAGCACAGTGCCTAGAATATAATAAATGGATGGTGACTGACTGACTTATAGTATCCTTAGGGCCTAGCACAGTATACAGTAGGTATTTAGCAAAATGTATGTTGAATTGACTTGAATTGTAAAATTAGAGGAATGGACTCAATCTTTAAAATTACTTCCAGCTCCAAGTCTCATTTTAATTTTAAGCCTCACATTTCTTAGGCACACAGGTATTTCTCAGGGAATTTTGTCATACACCAATGCACATAGCAGTGGTTGAAACATCAGGTCTATGAGAAGTCACACAATAAATGAATTTTGGAATGATTATCTCAAATGAAAGATACCAGTTAGCTAGAAATATTTGATATTCTTTACCCAAATTCTATTTTCTTATAACACTTTTGGTTCAACCTAGGTTTAATGTTTCATACTTTAAGCTTTTTGCATTCTATTGACTACACTTTATAGATATTATGGCTCAGTGGAATGATTACAGGATTTAGAAACAGAAAACCTTAATTGTGGTTCTTCTCTGACACTTAAAAACTCTGTGATAGGGAAGAAGAGTCATTTAACCTCTATGAGTCTCAGTTTTCTCATCTATAAAAAATGGGATAGTAATTCTTGTACAGTCTAGCTCATAGGACTGTTGTCAGGAAGGAACTATACTGTGTGAACTGAAATGTATTATATAAATGCCAGCTATCATTACTATTGTTTATCCCCACTGATGGTATCTTGATTAAAGTCTTCCTCTGCTTTTAATCATGTTATGAAGGTGCCTTTGGCTCCTAGAAGGCTATGACAGGAGATTACAAGCTCTGATCCAGTTCTATTAAACTTTGAAGTCTTCAAATCCAAGTACAATGGGATGACAATACATTTGTTCCCTGGACAGTTCAGTGAGGAGAACCTCATCAAAAGGGTGGACCATCAATCGACAAATATTTTAATCCCAGGACTTTCATGAAAAAATAAATGTTAGTAGGGTATACTGAGGCTGATTACCTTCACTGAGGAACATAATCCTTGAATTAAATATGGGGGTATTAAAGTTCCCTTCCAAGGGTTAATACTTTAATTAGCTAATAGGTTTCAGATACTTTGAAGATGAAAGTAGTCATTTACTCAGTTCTGTTCTTGTTATTGCTATACCCAAACTTCATGCACAGAAATGGTGCTGCCGAGAATCTCTCGTATAGAATCTTTCTTTTTTGAACTAAGTACACTTCATTAGGATAGATGATGGATAAATAAGGTGGGATGCAACAACCAAGAGAGTGTTTACATGTCTCTTGAAGGGTTTTAATAACAGCTCTGGCACAGTGGAAAGGTGAAGGTTCATGAACAAAAGTGTGATAAAGGACTATCAACTGTCACAGCTGCAAAAAAAAAAATTGTTAATTAAAGGCATTTTTCCCTAAGAATCAAAGGGGACATGGATGAAGAAATACGCAGAAATTATCTAAGGCCACTTCAACCTTAGCATTTATTATTCAACACCCCACTCATTGCCCTGATTATAAATATTTAATCACTCAACAACTGAAAGTGCTTGTGTCTTCCTGGAGGACTGGCAAGCATTAAGAAATCAAGGGCCTGGGGAGGGAAATAGTGAACAGGGAAATAAAGGCAGAGAACCACAAAGATGTGTAGGGATTATACAAGGACAAGTGAAAAGGTGTGAAGGACGGCTCTGAATTGGGCCTTTGTGATCAGGTTGGAGAACACCTGAACACTAATTCATTTTGTTTTCATTCACTGGACTTCAAAGCCATATTTTTTTTTTTCTGTTGTGTGGCAGTCAGTGACAGAGGATGCCCTTGGAGAACAGGCAGAAAATGTTCTTAATGAAAGCAGGGCCCCAAGCACTGAGAGGTGCCATCCTTGTACCCGCCTTTGTCTGTCACAAAAAAAGCAGCCTGACTTGGCAGGCTTTTGGGCCTATCAATAATGCATGAGCAGAATTATATCCACCCTGATGCCAGGGGAAGAGAAGAGTGGAGAAAAAGGTTGTATTACTTCTGTCCCTTGACTATACATCCTCTTCTCTAGGGTGGGGGAAAGGAGCATATCCCCTTAGCAAAAGCAAGTAGGTTTAGGTGCTGGGGTCCTAGAAGTGCCAAGCCTAGAAGAACTCTGCTTTGCAAAGCAAGACTTACAGAGATGTCTTATTGTTCCCTTGATGAAAATATCCAGCTTTGGTTTGAAATTACATGGTTTGCTTGTAAGGAGCTATTCATCTTATGCTTTAAAACTTCAAAAGATTTGTGAATTTGTCAGTGTGGGTGTTCCTTCCACTCATGCAAATCACAACCAATCTCCCCCTTAGCAACTGGTTTGTCACTGTGGCCAAGAATTTCATCACATGGTGACTAAGCTAATGGTGATGAACTTCTCCAAACTTATCTAGGGTGGTCCTCTATTTGCAGTCCCTCTCCAAAGTCTCTAAATATCATTGATTTGAAAGAGGAATCTAAAGACTATGTCAACAGAGCACAAGCTCTGGTGGGTCACATGAAACTGATGAGGTTTTGAATATTCGTCCAGTGGTAGGTTATGTTTGTCCCATAAGGAAAAGACTATCAAATACTTCAAAAGAAGCATGATTTTCTTAGCATAAGTACTAACATTGTGTAACAACAACAAAATAACCTCATGACTATCTCTGAAGTTAGATAGATTGGTTCTCAGGTGGCAACCCATTACTGGGTCCATAATTTAAGACTTTTCAACCTGTTAGAAGCTTTCAAAACTTAGACTGCATTATTATAGCCTACCCATTCAGATGATTTAAGTAGCCTTATGACCTAAAATCCCCTAAAAGTTAAAGCAGTTTATATTTATCCCTTTACTTAATTTATTATTAGATTTGTCTGGCGCCGAGAGAGGAACATTAAAGTCACCTGTTGTTATTGCATTACCATTTTTTCCTTTTTTTTTTTTTTTTGCTTTTTGGAGGGGCAACTGGGGTTAAGTGACTTGCTCAAGGTCATATAGCTAGTAAGTGTTAAGTGTCTGAGGCCAGATTTGAACTTAGGTTTTCCTGACTCCATGGCCAGTGCTCTATTCACTGTGGCACCTAGCCACCCTATTACCATTTTTTTTCTTTGAAATTAGTTAACTTTTCAATTATGGATTAAATGATATATTCTTTGGTACATAAATGTAGAAAACTTATATTGGTTTATTTCCCATGGTTCCTTTAAATGTTATAATGTATCCTTTTTTTAAAGTGTGACATACTAGGGGTGGGGGTGGGGGGTGGAGCCAAGATGGCGGAGTAGAAACAGGACTTCTGCATGGTTCCTGCTTCCACCTCTTTTCATACATGTAAAAAATTACTCTAAACAAATTTTAGAGCTACAGAACCCAGAAAGTGACAGAGAAACTAACTTCCCACTGAAGACAGCCCAGCAGGCCAGAAGGAAGGGGCTATAGCAGCACTCTAGGAGCAGAGCCCATCCCTGTGTGAGAATGAGGTTTAGCCTCAGGGTGGCCCAACCAGCCACAGCTGGATGGATGTTGGGAGAGTGGATCACCAACAGCTGTGGCTGTTTTGAGAATTATGTTTTGAGAATTATCAACCCATAGATGCCAAAGACAAAGTAAGAGGTCAGTGTAGACTTGGCAGGAACAGGGAACTTGGGAATGGACTCTGGCTTTTGACCCCTGGGGCAAGAAGTGGATGAGTCTCTGCAGCTGTGCAACTGCTGCCATGTAGCTGCTTCAGAGCTCCTGGTCTACAGAGTGTAGGGGGACCAAGCAACCAGTCTGACGGATAATCGTGCTTGCTTTAACCTGGTTGGATCTAGATTGCTGTCTAGCTTAAAGGTACTGGGGTGCATGACCAGTGTGCCAGAGCATGTGGAGGCTTTAGAGAGGGCAGCCAACTAATAGCTCCGCCGGCTGAGAAAACCACAGTGATTTGAGACAAAGCTCTCCTCTCTGGAAGCAGAGTTCTACTGCAGCAAAATGCTCAAAAGTCAAGTAATTGAGTGGCAACATGAACAAGCAAAGGAAGCAGAGCAATACAACTTTAAACTTCTATTTTGGGGACAAAAAAGATCAAAGCATGGAAAAGGAGAAAAACAACAAAGTCAGAAATCTTGCACCAAAATCTTCTAAGAAAAATATGAACTGGTTACAGGGCATAGAGGGGGTTAAGAAGGATTTTGAAAACCAAATAAGAGAATTGGAGGAAAAATTGAGAAGAGAAATGAGAACAATGCAAGAAAATTATGAAATGAGAGTCAACAGCCTGACTGAAGAAAATAATACCTTAAAAAACAGACTGACTCAAATGGCAAAGGAGGCTCAAAAAGGCAATGAGGAAAATAATGCCTTAAAAAGCTGAATTTGCCAGATGGAAAAAAGAATCTCAAAAGCTCACTGAATAGAATCATTCCTTCACAGTTATGTTGGAGCAAATGGAATCTAGTGACATTATGAGAAATCAAGATGCTGTTAAACAGATCCAAATAAATGAAAGAATAGAAGGTAATGTGAAATATCTCATTAGAAAAGCTACTGACTTGGAAAATAGATACAGGAGAGATAATTTAAAAATTATTGGACTACCTGAAAACCATGATCAAAGAAAGAACCTAGAAATCATCCTCCATGAAATTCTCAAGGAAAACTGCCCTGATGGTTTAGAACCAGAGTAAAAATAGAGGTTGAAAGAATCCAATGATCACCTCCAGAGAAAGATCCCCAAAAGAAAACTCCTAGGAATATTACAGCCAGGTTCTGAAATTCCCAGATTAAGGAGAGAATATTACAAGCAGCCAGGAAGAAACAATTTGAATATTGTAGAAACACAATCAGGATAACCCATGATCTAGCAGCTTCTGTACTGAGGGATCAAAGGCCTTGAAATATGATATTCCAGGGGTCAAAGGAGGTGGGATTAAAACCAAAAATCACCTACCCAACAAAACCGAGTATCATGTTTCAGGGGAAAATACGGTCATTTAGTGAAATAGAGGACTTTCAAGATTTCTTGATGAAAAAAACCAGCGTTGAATAGAAAATTTTACCTTCAGATACAAGAAACAAGAGATGCTTGAGAAGGTAAAGAGGGAAAAGAAATCATAAGGAACTTATCAAAGTTCAACTATTTATATTCCTACATGGAAAAATGATAATAGTAACTGATGAAACTTCTCTCAGTATGAAAATATTTGAAGGGAATAGAAATATATATATATATATATATATATGAGGGTATAATATATAAAAACACATATGAATGAATATGTGAATGTGGGTATATATGTTTACAGGTATACATAGGGGCACAGGTCCAATTTAATAGGAAGGGATGATACTTAAAAGGTGAAATTAACAGGTGAGAGGAGAATATAATGAGAGGAGATGGAGAGAGACAGAACGGGGTAAAATCTCATTTAGAAGAGGCAAGGGAAAATGGTTACAACGGAGGTGAAGGACAGGAAGGCAAAAAGGCAAAACCTTATTCTCATTAAATTTGTCTCAGGGAGGTAATGACATACACATTTAATCGGGTATCTCACCCTACAAGAGAGTAGGGGGTGAAGGGGATGAGAGGGGGGATGAAGAAAGGGAGGGCAGGCTCGGGGAGGAGGGAAATTGGAATCATCCACTTTTGAAAAGGGACAGGATCAAGGTAGAGAATAGAACAAGTGGGAGGTGGGATAGGAGTGAGGGAAATATAGTCATTCTTTTACAATATATCTATTATGGTAATGTTTTGCATAGCTAACATGTACAACCTATGCTGAACTGCTTATCTTTCCAGTAATGGTGGGTGACAAGGGAGGAAGGGAATGCATCTGGAATTCAACGTTTTAAAATCAAATATTTAAAAATATATAAAAACAAATATTAATACTGTTTTACATGTAATTAGGAAATAAGATACACAGGCATTGGGGCATAGAGATCCACCATGCCCTACTGGAAAAGTCGCATGGGGTATGGGAGAAGATATGGGAGAGAGCAGATTGGAGGAGGGGATATCCTGTGGGACCGCTACTTTGGGATGGTGGGTAGGGGAAAAACGGGGAAAAAATTGTAAGTCAAAATCTGGAGGAAATGAATGATGCAAACCAGATGTTCATAAAGCATTTGAAAAAAAATTGTGTGTGTGTGTGTGTGTATATAATTTACTATTGTATTATTATTTACTGTTATTATTGACTATTATTATTATTGACTATTTTTTATTATTTATAACTATTATTGTTATTTACCTGCAACTGGGAAATAAAGTATACAGGCACTGGGGCATAGAGATCCACCTTGCCCTACTGGAAAGTCAGAGAGGGAATGGGGGAGGATATAGGAGTGAGCAGATTGGGCTAGGGGGTAGATATTGAGATCGCTGTTTTGGAGTGGTGGGTGGGGGAGAGACAGGGAGAAAATTTGTACCTCAAAATCTTGTGGAAATGAATGATGTAAACTAAAAATAAACATAAAAGGTAATTTAAAAAATAAAGTGACATACTTATTGTCCCTTTCTTTTTTCACTTGGATAGAATGATAGCTACTATTGTTTTTATTAATTCAAGTAATGCATAGTAAATTTTGTTCCAGTCAGTCATTTTTATTCTTTGTATATCTACATTTTCTAAATGTTTCTTTCATATGACAGTCTCTTGGAATTTTTTTTTCTTATCAGTTCTGTCATTGTCATTAATTTTGACTTAATTCATTCAAATTCAAAGTAATAATTGTTATATATGTTTTTCTGCAATCATTTCTTCAATCTTATTTTTTTAAAAAATATGTTGTAACTCAGTATTTTGTCCATGGTTTTACTTACACTAATTTGAATCTAATCTATTCCCATAAACATTTCTAGGTGCATAACTCCTGTTGGTACACTTTTTCTACATTTTTGTCTATTCAGTTATTATTTTTGCTTTATTACATCATCTTTTAGCCCATTCTAATTATTCAAATATATTTCACATTTTAGGTTTTTCTTGTTTTCCATATTTATATTAGCCTTGTCCTTTGATGTTTTTGTCAGGAATACTTCGAAGTGTTCTATATTATTGAGAATACTTTTTTTTCTTGAAAGCTTATTTTCAGTTTTTCAGCATATGTGATTGGGCACTTTCAATTATAGTATAGAAACATAGGTTCATAGGTCTAGTGTTAGAAGGACCTTTAGAGACCACCTAGCCAACTCCTTCACTTTACAGTAAAGGCAAATGAGAACTTAGGAGGTTAACAATGTTATCCAGAGTCATACAGTGTCAGAGACTTTTCTTTTTACCTTTTGGAATATAATATTCCAACTTTTTCTTTCTGTTCTATAATCAGTAGTGGTACTTTTTTTTTTTACAACTCTAACTGTGGTTCCTTCATTCATAAATTCTATTTTTTTTAAATCATGTGATAGAAGTAATATTTCTTAGGACACTACCATGTAGGCTGGGCTAGTTCTTCCCATGGCACTACCCCATACTGATTTAGTTAATCATTTTCCTTAAGGATTATTAAAGTCTTCTTGGGGCTTGATTGACAAAAGGCACTGACTCAGGTTGTTGACATGGCTTGCTGAGAACCTATCAGAAACCACAATTAGCTGAAGCTCCCTCTCTGAGGCTTCTGGCCATGAACTGACAGTATGACCCACACTGGGTAGCAGTATTCAGATGCATCAATAAGGAATCCTCACAGTGTATTCATGGTGAATATTCTTCCCTTGCTATGATTAAATAATATTTCATTGGTTAAGTCTTTAGTGAATTACAAATATCTCATTTTGTTTCAGTACTGAACCTAAAAGAAATAGCCTGAGTCAGCACCAGCCCTCAAAATCTTAGAAACTCCAAACTTTTTCTGTTATATTCCTGAATATTCTCAGTTTAAAGTTTCTTTCAGGGAGTAATCATTACATACTTCCTATTTTTACTTTGTTCTCTAGTGTTAATATATCTGGCTATTTTTACGTTATCTAGGTTCTTCTTTTGATCATGGTTTTCAGGGAATACAATAAATCCTAAATTTTCTTTTCTCAGTCTGTCAGACTGATTATTTTTGATCATTGATACCTTATATTTTCCCCCATATTTTCTTTCTTTCTTTTTTTTGAGTCCTTTCATTTTGTTCCAGTGTTTCTTGTTGCTTCATGGAATCACTGAGTTCTGTTTGCTCTATCCTATTTTTGAAGGAATATACTACCTTGATCATATTTTCCACCTGAGCTATTTATTCTTCTCAGATATATACATACATATGTTTGTATATATGTGTATATAAATGTAGTATGTATTTCCCTACATACTTCTAACTTTTTTTTCTCTTGCTTTATTTCTTCTTGATATTCTTGGAGTCCCAAGTCATTCTTTTCTCTGAGGCTCTGAGTACACTTGTTCTGGAGATACTCTCTTCTGCTAGGTTTAACTAATAGGCTACCTTCAATCCATAATATTTCTTTATTATGCTTGGTGCTTTCTTCTGTTTACTCATGTGCTAATCCTTCATTTCTGGATTAGAAATTTACACCAGTCCCTGACTCCATTCCTTCCCTTAATTTTGAATGGGATGAACAAGCTCCGCTTGATCCTATCCTAGCTATTGTCTAGACACCACTGATACCTCAACTCTAGATTAGATGACTAGTATTAAGCATGTCTTTCCACCACAATTGCTGGCATCTGGTTCCACCTCTCAGGGACCAACACATATCTGAATCTTCTCTGTGTTTTACTTTCAGGAACCCTAAGTGGAGGTGGATCCACCCCCTGCTATGGTCCTGACAAACTCTAACCTGATGTTATACATTGTCCTCCTATAAGGACACTGCTATAGTGGCTTCCTGGTCTCTGAATTGGCTCTATCTTTTGATGTGTCTCAGGTAAGAGTTCTTGTTTTAGTTCTTTTATATGGCCCATCAGGGCTAGATTTCTATGTGCTGTTCTAGTTCTGTTTCCTACTGTGAATGTAGTTTAGGCATTCTGACACTGAGGCTCTAAGTACTGACTTCAGAACTCTTCATGAGCCCCTGGTTCATGGGCTTTGACAGTGCTGGGTCCAGGGTTCTTGGGAGGCCCTAGAGGAGGGCATGCTGTCCAATCCTATCTCCTTGAGTGTGAGCTATCTCTGACCCCTGCTCTAACTGGCCATGACTAGCTTTAAGCTCCATTTAGTTGCATGGATTTCTTCTTCTGAAGAAATTTTCTTGTGTAGTCCTATACTAGAAAGAGGATCTTATTGCTGTTTATCTTGGCTTTTCTTTATCATTCTTACCTCTAGTACCTTTTTTAGAATTCTGATAGAGTGTTTATATGAGAGCTTGGTTCCCTCTAGGACTTATTAAAACATCATCTTAAACAGGAGTTAATATCAGGGTACTTTCCAAAATGTATCAGGAACCTTTTGTGACCAATATTGAGATGAATCTACTCTGTTTAACTGGTAAGTGAAAAAAACATAGGGAAAGGTGCCCCTCCCATTTCCAACATGTGCTTAACTCAGCACTGAAAACTTGGAGAATATAATAAGCCAATCCCCTTATTGCCAAACAAGAAAAGCCTATGAATCCTAGAAAAGTCAATGGATCATGTGGTCTTTAAAAAGGGTAATGATTCCACACCTGGTCCTTTCTCTTCCTTTGATCATTCAGATTATATCATGCAGCTCTTGGACTTCCTATGAGTGGGAAAAGAGCAGTTAATCTTAGTTCCCATCCCAGTGCCATGTGGCTATAATCACATAACAACCAAAACCCATGTCCTGCCTAAGCAAGGCTGAGCCTGAGTTTTGGGATGCCTCCTCCTTGTTTTTTCCATGATGTTAGGTGAATGAGTATTGATCCTGAAAAAGATATGTCCAGGCATATGGTAAACTAATAGTTTTGGAGATTATGTTTTCTCATAGTCAGTGCTGTTTCAAAATATCTCAACTACTGCAACTACTACAATGCTCTTGGGAAAACATGAGCACACTCAAGATGAACTTATCCATGAATGCAAAGAAATACATTTCCATAAGAAATGAGGAGCAGATGGACTTCAGAAAAAACTTGAAAGGCTTAAATGAACTGATGCTGAGTGAAGCAAGCAGAACCAGGAGAATATTGTACATAGTGACAACAACATTATGGGAGGACTAACTTTGATGGACTTAACTCTTCTCAGCAATTCAAGGACCTAAACAACTTCCAGAGATTCGTGACAGAAAATGCTGTCCACATCCAGATAAAGAACGATGGAGTCTGAATGCAGATCGAGGCATACGATTTGCTCTCTCTTTTGTCTTTGTTTCTTCTTTCTCGTGATTTCTCTCATTGGTTCTAATTCTTCTTTACAACATGACTAATGTGAAAATATGTTTAATATGAATGTATATGTATAGCCTGTATCAATCAGACTCCATTCCATATTGGGGAGATGGAAAGAAACTGAGAGGGAGAAAATTTAGAACTCAAAATCTTGTAGAAGTAAATGTCAAAATCCAAAGATAAATACATTTTTAAAAAGAAGAAGAGGAAGAAAATGAGCCTAGTACCCAGACTGTCTTGCCAGAAGACATGAATTTTGAGTAGGACAACTAAAAGCTCAAGAGAAAGGTAAAATGCCTATTCAATGGTCTTGTAAATTGTTTCATATTTAGATTTTATTTTTGAGTGTCAACCTTCTGGCAGAGCATAACAGTAGTTAGCATTGCTTGTTTAGTTTGTGAAGTCAGTATGCAGCTGGGAGTGTTTTGTGTTAAGCATTTCTTTTATGTGTAGCAAATAAATATCTGTCACATATCTTACTTATATTTTATTGTACATTGCCTACTTCTCTTTTTGAGGAGACCCTAAATATGAGGTAAAAATTTAAAAATTTAATTAAAAATGTTTTTTAATTTAAATTTAAAACCCCCCAAATTTGAGCCTTCACTGATTTAATGGTTTGTCTGTCTTACACAGTGATGGATCTGTCATTTGAAGAGCATCCTAGTTTAGCAAGGAAAGAACTTCATCATCAGAGAGTTGGTCACAAGCAAATGGGTTTCCTTTTTTTTTTTAATGCTACAGCAACAAATGAAGATTTTCTAATAAAGTTTGGGAGGGGTACTCTTGATGGTTGAATTGTACATATAAATATAAATATACGTATATGTACCTAGAAAAAATCTGTGGTTATATTAGTGTGGGAATTTCCTTTGCCATCATCTACATAATTACTAAGGTTCATAACTAGAACTTGAATTCCACAGGCTAATATTTCTCTTAAAATAAAAAAAAAAACTTTGCTCTCTCTCTCTCTCTCTTTCTCCTTATATGTGTAGAAGGAGACAGATAAGTAGGCAGAAAGATAGACATGGTAGGTAGGCTTAAAATATTAGACACAAAGTCAAATAAGAAGGCCGTGATTCTGATCCTGCTCTCATGCTTACTAGCCTTGTGGCCATGAGAGTTCCTACACAAATAAGATCACAAATCCTTCACATACACACACATATGCATACATAGAGAACACATGCATAGGTATCTTTGAAGATAATAAATATGTATGTATGTGTATGTAACATAACCATAATGTGTGTGTATGTAAGCATACATATCTTACCCAGTGTCACAGTATTTGTCAGGGAGAGGACTTTAACCCAGAATCCCCTGGCTCTAAGGCTCCTATATTCCCTGGTATCAAAAATAGTCACCTAACCTCTCAGTACTCTAGGCAAATTTCTAAGGCAATAATTTGCAGAAAAGTTGCTGAGCTGCATTGGTAAAGGGAGTCTTCTTTTCTGGAAGTTCTCTTCACTATGAGAGAAAAATCTTGTTTCTCTCCATAATACAGTAAACACAAGAAATATAAGAAACATTGTGTAACATGTGTATAATAAGTTATAATATAGAACACTATAGTACAACATAATCTAAATTTCAAGGTTTACAGATAATCTATATATTAAGATTTTAGGTGATACAAATATAGATATAAATGTGTGTGTATGAAAATAATAGTGCATGGAATTCACTGATCATACAACAAAGAGGGAGCTGGCAGCAGGACAAGGATATGAGGATAGACATTGTTTTGAGGTCATTAAGATCATTTTTGAAAGTCCGAATAGTGACTGACCTACATCAAAAACCTGACTAATTTGAGCTTCTGAATATTACATTAACTGATTTTAAATAAACATAATAATAAGTATGAGTCATCAAGAAAAGATGATTATGTTCAATATGCACTGCTAAAACATTATATGCATCTTATATTATATATTATATAAAATATTATATGCATATAATTATACCCACTGTATATATACATATGTATATACACACACTTAGACATTTGGCTAGATGTATATAATATTTTAACTAGAAAATATCTCATATATACATATATGTGTATGCATGCACACACATATGTATATGTACACATTGTGTATGTGTGTGTATACACAGAGACATACACGCACTATATACATAGTTCAGGAGATAAAGAACTAGCCTCAGAACCAGGCAGACTGGGGTTAAAGTTCTTCCTCTTCACCATCAAGGCTGTGGGACTCTGGTCCAAGTAACTTTGCCTCTCAGGGTTCCAGTAAACTATGAAATGAAGATGTTCACTGATAGAATTTCTCACTAGGAGCTCTCTTTCTCCAATAAAATCACAGTACTAAAACAAAAAAAAATAACCTTATCTCATCCACCATCCAAAAAGAATTGCTGAATCTCAAATTGAGTATCCCTGCCCTAATACTGCTACTTCTGTGAACCAAATAGACTAATATTTAAGTTTTTAGGATACAATGTAATAATGAAAGATTGTATAGCACAGTGGGGAGAACCTGGGCTTGGAGCCAGAAGAGCTGTGTTCTATTCCTGTCCCTGTCTCTTGACTGTGGACAAGTCACTAGCATTCTCTGGACCTCGGTTTTCTTATCTTTCTCTAAAATGTGGATAGTACTGGAACTGGTGAAGTATACTAGTTAAAGCACAGGGCTAGTAATCAGGTCACTGAGATGCAGTTCTTTCCTTAATATTACAACTGACCAAGGGCTAATCAGTTCCACCTTGATATCTTCAGCTATCCAATGGGGAGGGGGAAAGTGCAGTGGATTTTAGGTGGATGGATTCTTAAAGTTGATTTCTGCATAAATCTCTGATCATGTGATTCAAAGGTCTAAGCCACAGAGAAGAGGAAAACACAGAGGTCTTGGGCAATTTCTCTGCCAGCAAAATTAATTACACGGCAGTAGTAATTTGGCAGGCTCACAAAGAATATTGGAGGTGTCAGAAGGTGTGGCCTGAGTTCTGCCTACGTGCTCCACTGTGGGAGTGCTTCTCAGCCTGAGGATACCTGGAGAGAAAGGGCCCTGGCAAGGTCCAGGTTTGCCTGGATTGTACTTCCTAATTTAATAAGATATGCCAAGAACCAAAGCCCTCAGCAGGCAAACATTATCACACAGCACAGTGTCTGCCAAGCCCAGAAAGGACCTATCAAAACCATCTCAGGGGCTTGACTCTCTAGGGCTCATGACTTCTTAGAAAAGGTAGATTTTGACTCCTTAAAAATCAAAAATTATTGGAGGTAGAAAAAATTCTAGAATAATAGAACATAAAACATCAGAAGCAGAAAGGATCTTAGAGAAGATAACTTAAAAAGCCAGAGCCAGAGGAAACTGCGGCCTAATGGTATGAAATGATATATGTTCAAGGTCATAGAATCAGAAGTTTAGTGCTATAGTGGTAGTAGTATTAGAAGTAGTATTAGAGGTAGTAGTAGTAGTAGTAGTAGTAGTAGTAGTAGTAGTAGTAGTAGTAGTAGTAGTAGTAGTAGTAGTAATAGTATGTGCTGCTTTTTTGTTGTTTTGTTCTTATTCTCAAAGAGGACCATGACATCAAGAAAATAATGCCATGGCTTACAAGTGAATTAGATTTAAGTGAGGAGGGCCGTGCAAGGTCACTGGTCTCACTTTCTCCTCTGGAGTCGAGTCCAGTGGCAAGATATAGATCAGGATGACTGGAGATGGCTCAGGAGTAACCATAACTAACATACCCACATAAATGCAAGTATGTTAGTTACTACTATAACTAAAACTTTATTATTTACTAGTTGACTGATCTGTTTAAGAGGTCCTGTGAAGTGGCAAATAAGGAAGCCTCTAACATATATGGATTGTGTTATCCTTAGCAAGTCCCTAACCCTCTCCATGTTAAAGGCAATGGTCTAAGGTTACACATTGTAGAGAATACGCCAGCCTGCCTTGGTAGAGGTGAGATCCTTTACCAAGGATTTTTTGATACCACTGAAAACACAGGTCCAGTCCCTGTCTCCATTGGTACAACTAGAAAATGTTATGAAGATAACTCTTCTTTTAAGAAGACTTTTCACTTAATACTATATATGACTGTTCCAGATTATTAAGGCTGCCTAAAACTGCTTTCTGAGTAAATGGAGTGTTACTACATTACATTCTCCTTGGCTTAACATGATGGTCAGCAGGGTCCCTAAAGAATGCCTGTAGAGTTTGCCTCTGTCATGATTGTTTTTATCTGCTAGTGGTATTGATTCATCACAAAACTTGACTAAATATTCATTAACTGACTCACAAAGAAGAAACACAAGTGCGTGCAGTTATACTTATGCACATGCTCTCACTTAGCTTTGCAGGGAAAGGTAGAGGCACCCTTTCAATTTGTACAAACAATGCTCTACACTATTTTGGTCTAAGTTATTCCACTAAGGTTTAATTCTCAGGCTCACATCATGGTCTTCATCAAGAAGAGCCAAAGAAACTTTGCTTTTATGAAATCATAGTCACACTTTCCTATTTGCTGCATATTCATTCATTCATTAATTCATTAATTCATTCATTCATTCATTCATTCATTCATTCATTCATTCATGTGTGTAATGAACAGGAAGCCTGGCCTAGTGCAAAGAGCATGGTGCTGGAAATCATGAGACGAGGCTCCATCTACTACTAACTAAACCCGACTATAACAAGTCACTCTATTATCTCACCCTGTTTTTTCTTCAAAGATTTAAGGCTTGGAATAGATGGTCCAACTTTTATTATTTACTACTTTCCTAATATATGCAAGGCATGTTAGGCACTGAGAAAAAATACATAGATGTATAAGGCTTGGAATTTACATGAAATTTACATTCTAATAAAAAGGGATAAAAACATATACATAAATACCTATGATGTTACTTAGCATGTGATATGTTCCAATATAGAGGCATAAGTGAAATGCTATAAAGATATTTATGGAGGAAAGATGATTTCTAATACGGGAGTGGGAAGAAGGTAAATCAAGAAAGACTATAGAATAGTTGGTACTTGACAAGGTGTAGCACCAATGCAATATTTACAGCCCATGGTCACTATAAATATACCTACATTGTGCTCGATCACAAAATATAACAGACTCTCCATATGGAAGATAGAAGCAAAACATTTATCCAGACACCAGAAAACCAAATACTAACACCAGGAAAACAAATCTATCATTTCAACATAGAAGTTAATGCACCACACTATAGCAGAGGGTCACACCATCCTTTAGCCTTCCCACAAACCAACAAAAACCTAGCTGTCATAGTAGGTGGCAAAAAATCAACTTTTACTCAGGAGCCTGTCTATCACCCTCAGAAGCATGTTCTTCTCCAAAAGATCTAGTTTACCTCTGACTCCCAGCTTCCTGTGGGCTCTGCTCCACCCTTCAACAAACTCCTCCCACCACAGGCTCCATGTGATTACATTCAGCCTATTAGGGGCCAGAGTTTATCTTCAAAGCAGGGAAGGTCTTTAAATTCTCTTAGGATTATTAAGGGGCAGGGAACATCTTCAAATTCCCATTCCCATTACAGAAGGTTAGACTTTGAAAGGTGAAAAAAATTACAAAAAGAGGCTATTGGTGGCAGAAAAAAGATTTTCAAATGGATGAAACAGTGTGAGCAAAGGTGCAGAGGTAGGAAAGAGTGGGACTGATACAGGGAATGATGACTAGTAGTTCTTAGGAAAATAGAAATAAAAATTCAGTGGCAATGGGCAATCACCCAAATATACTAATGGCACAAATACTAGGTTGTGAAATGAGGCCAGGTGAATTTATGCTGCACAATACCAGACTAAATAAAGCTGAACAGTTATTTCCATCATTAGACTGACTAATTAAGAGAGCAAGTTTAGAAACTTCAGTCCAGGAAATCCCTAATTCCCACAATAACAGAATTTTGACAAGAGACATCATCAATATCACTACTTCCACTCTCCTTCCTTTTGGCTCAGGGCAGCCCAATCCTGAGGGTAAATTCTGAGCAAAACTGTTTCCATCTGAGCCAGAGGGGAGGTGCTATTATTTTACTCCTACTGCATGAAGTCATCAATAAAGTGGCATAACGGGAAGAACACAGGTCTGGGAGCCAAGGAACAAAGGTGACAAGTGTCAACTCTACCACTAATTAGCCCTGTGACTTTCACCAAATCATTTCTTTCTCTGACCTTGTTTCTTCATCTGTCATATATGGAAAATTAACTACATATAGTCTCCAATGTTCCTTACATCTCTGCTGTCCCCTGTGATGCAAAGATTCCTCCAAGCTCTGGAATTCTGTGGTTTTATGTTCTAATTTTTATGTTCTGAGGCCCTAATATTGGGATGTTCTAGGTTTTGTTTTTGTGTTTTGTTATTCCAAGACCCTGGTTAGATCTAACATATAGTGGTTCTGTGATCTGCTGTGGGGCTGCTGTGGGCCCTTCTGGAGGGTTTGAGGTACTCTTCCTGAAACCTCCTGAATGGACTATGGTCAGTTTGTGGTTCCTTTGCTGATTTTTAGGAGGTTTTAATTCTTTCTTTCCATATCACTTAGAAATGGGATTAAACCAATGTTTTTTTTTAATGTGAAATCCTAAAAGAGTACATTCAAGGTAGAATCAAACGAGATATTTACTATGGATATTTTTATGGAGACTTAATGAATTAAAAAAATTGAGAACAATAGAAAAACCACAGCAGCTCTTTGATGACTATAAATCTATTCTAGAGATATCAAAGTACAAGCTATACAATTTAAGCTTAAGTGCTTTTTCATTAATGAAATGAAGCACACTAAAATATTCATGTACATTAAGCTCAATATAATTAAAATACTGACATATATTTAAAATAATAATAGTCAAATGAAGTAAATGTATGTGTGACAAATTTGAAATCACTTTGCAAGAATACCAAGCTCAAGGCTAGTTCCTGGTACAAAATTCATCCTTTAAAGTATTTAAACTTCAAAATTTCATATGCACACAACCATTACCAATCAAGGCCACTCTGAGAATTCTTTATTAGGACTGCAATTCAAAACAGTGACATTATGTGGGGTAGAAAAATAAAAAAGTAATGAATTAGGAGTCAGTAGACTTGAGGGCTAAGTGGAGACTGACAACAACTTGCTCTGTGACAAGATAAGTTGTTAACCTTCTCTGGGCCTCAGTTTCCTGATTTGAACAGTGGGTATAATAATATTTGTTATTCTACTCATCTCAGAAAGCACATGCAAGTCTGCAGGGCTTAAATATCTTAATGGATCAATATCTTCAGTTTAGGTCTTCTCTCCAGAAGTACAGATTACAACCTTATCATGTCTTTGTGTCTTGTCTACAATTTTATATATATATAAGTTTACCGATGTTTTAGAGTACTTCTTTTGGTGTAGATAGATAGATAGATAGATAGATAGATAGATAGATAGATA
>NW_027186446.1:3594332-3627515 GCF_028583685.1 Petaurus breviceps papuanus | reverse complement strand
TTGCTTGCTAAGTACCAGTCATTGTACTGGGAATATTGTTTCCTGGGAATACAAACATAAGCAAGAAGAAAGTTAGTCCTTACCCTCAGGGACAATTTATAAATGGTACCAAAAGTGCAGAGGGGAAGTTCTAGGCAGAAATTTACCAGTGGGAGGAGGTGGCAGACCACAGGGGCAGAGGTATCTTCAGGATGAGGAGGCAGCTGGGGCTGAAATGGGAAAGTATAGAAAGTCAGCACTGGCAGTAGGAGAGAACTAATAACAAGCCATATGGAACAGTGTATTCAAAAGATACCATATATCCTGAAGGTTAAACTCTTAGCATCATTACGCTAAACAGGGCCCAGAAAAAAAAATCTTCAAAATGTCCTAAGTGGTGAAAAGCACTAAATTCAGAACTTTTTGATCTTCAAGAATACAACATAGCTGAGACAATTTCAGACTCCACCCAGTAAGCAGTCAAACCTTAATGTAGTTGAATTTCTGGCAAGGCAGAGGACCTTCCAATCAGAGTGCAAATAGGCTTCAATGAAAATGGGCCAAAGGAAATTGAACATCTTTATATTAATTGCTTGAACAATAAAGACTGACAGGGAGGTGACACCTTTCCCACAAATCCCAGCACGGAGGGAGATAGTAAGGGAGGATTTAGTTGTCAGTAAAGAATTTGAGTCCCCCAACTCAGATGAATTACAACATTTATATAGCACTTTAAGGTTTATATTTTTTTAAATTTATTTTCAATTCACAGAACAAAAAAACACATTGCACATTGCCATGTAGTTGTTACCTCATTAAATTCTCACAATGGCACTGTGATATAGGTACTGTTTTAGAGGAAACTGAGGCTAAGGGAAGTTAAGTGATTTATCTAATTTGCGTCAAATTTGCGGCAGTATTTGAACTCAAGACTTTCTATAGGCAAATTGTTGCCCCTAAGATTTGTTACAGATACTAGCTCCTCGACTTATAATTTATCTAAGTGATGCAAGCACTTAGAATAGTGCAGAGATATAGTAGACACTTAATGAATGTTTATTGATTGATTGACCTCCCCCAAGTCCAGTGCTCTCTCCACTATGCCACCTAGCAGTCAAACTTCCATGTTACTTAAAGAATTGTTAGATATGATTACTGACATTGGAAGAGTGTGGAGAACAGGAGAAGACTGAAGAATGCAAATGTTTTCCCCAAAGAAAACGGGGTTGCACCTGAAGAGACCCCCACTATCTTAAGGAAACACAGTGTGAATCTATTTGCAAGAAAACATACTGGCAGAGGTCAAGGATAGAGGAAAACGAACCATACATACAAAAATATTTAGACAGGTTTTTCTTTTTCTTTTTTCAATAAAAGGAACTGGAAATAAAGTTGGTGCCAGGTGGGAGATATCTTAATGAATTGGGTGTATGCATGCATGCATGTATATGTATGTATGTGCACGTATGTTTATATGTGTTTACGCAAATATAATATACGTATGTACATGCAATGGAATTTTATGGTTTCATAAATCATAATAAATATGACACATTTAGAGAAATAGGGAAACATTTATATGAAGTGATACAAAGTAGAATCAACATAACAGGTTATTTTATAAAGTAACAATAATAATAAAATGAAAGGGAGTGGGTGAAAACAATTTTGAAAGGACTTAGAACTTTGAACAGTTATGGTTGGTCATGACTTTAAAAAGCTATTGTTGAAGCTTATCTCTCGCCTCTGTACCTCACTAGAGGTACAGAATGTGAATTGTATCCATAGACAACCAATGTGCTGACTTCTGATTTACTTAAAAAGGAAATATATATATATATATATATATATATATATATATTACTATGGAAAATTTGCAGCAGGTGACTTAATGAGTAGTGATAATCATGAAAAAAAGAACATCAACAAAGCATTTTTAACACCCAGAAATTTTTTAAGTGCAAAAGAGTTTATATAAATAATAAAAATTATTTCTTTTAAAATATACAAAACAAAAATTAAATTTATTGTAGTATTTTTCTGCCCTTATCTAAATATCTTTTAAGTTTGTAAATCATTGTGAAGTTTGCAATAAAAAATAAAAAAAAATAAAAAAAAAACTATGGTGCAGAGGAGACATGGATAAATCACATCCAATCTTAAATTATATTGGTGTCCTAAACTCAAATTTATTAATCAATTTTCAAATTACAACGAGTGAAATTTAAAATAGTGAGAAATTTATTGTGAATAAAAAGGAGTCCTGCCTTACCGAAGAGTTACAAATGCAGGCAAATCATTCCTTCTCTAATCGTTCACACAATTGATGCCAGAGCTTAGCACAGTGCCTGGTATACAGTAGTGCTTAATAAAAGTTTATTGCCTGTTTTTTTTAATTCTTTTTCTATTATACAGTTCTTTAATGGTAACACATTACAGATGCATGACTGCCATGGACGTGATGCTCCCTGCCCTTTGGATGATATATAGCCGTATAATCAGAAAATCATAAATCTAGGACTGGAACAAACCTTAGAATCCATCTAGTTTAACTGCATTAGTTTACAGATGAGGAAACTGAGGCCCAAGGACTTTAGGTAACTTGGACAAAGTGACACAGAGAGTAAGCAACAGAGGAAGGATTTGAACCCACATCCCCTGACTCCAGAGACAATGTTCTTCCCAGTGATTTATACATTCTATTTTTTTAAGTTAACAAGTATTTATCAATTACCTAATGCATACCAGGCACTTCACTAGGCATGAGAGATGCAAAGAATAAAATGAAATAATCAATACTATCAAAGAACTGACATTCTATCAGAGGAGAGAACACAAACCCATAATATTAAAATTCAAGGTCCTATATGATAATGCATATATATGTATATAATATATTCTGTATCAGTCTATATTACATATGTTATAAATATCAGCATATATCATATATAATCAGTATCTACAAGATATATCAGTACATGTATCAGATATATCATATTATATGCATATGTATATATATCACATATATTACATATATACATGTAATTGTATATATATCAGTTTATTAGATAGATCTATCTACCTTCCTATAAGTATATCAAGAAAAGATTTACAAAATAAATATAAGACAATCTTAGAATAAAAGGCAGTCGCTGCTTGGAGGACCAAGAGAGGCTTCTTGCCAAAGGCAGCTCTTGAGCTTCATTATTCAAATTAGGGATTCTAAGATATAAAGGTGACAGAGGAATATATTTCCAGGCATGGGGAAGAGCCAGTCTTACTCATTTAAAGAGGAGGTGCAATGCTGTTTGTGAACAGCAGCAAGAAGACCAGGTTGACTGGACTGTGGAGTATATGGAAGGGGGAATATGTAATGTTCTGATAAGTTGAGTGGGTGCCAGGTTGAGAAGAACATGAATTTATACATGTATGGTGTATGTGATACACATGAGAAACCACATCCAAATTCATCTCAGCGTTCTCATCTCCAAATCTTAAAGCAGAGGTGTAGAGATAACTGACGCACAATTAATTATTTCCCCCTACCCCCTTCCCATCTTCTTTCTACAATGTTATTGGATTCTTTGTTGCTTGTCTTTGAGCCAGCTGCCCCACATCTCCTTCTTTCTGCCAGCCACAAACCTCAGGGGTCCCCAATGACTTGGTGTGCCAGGACTTCAAACCTGGGTCTATTAGCTATCTTAGCGGTCCCACCTAAGCTCATTAGAGGCTCAGGTCTCTGGAGGAGATCCATTTTAAGTGTTTATATTCCAAATTGTGGCCACCCAGGAAAGTACTTTCCATTTAGAGGATTGTTGCTTTGGAACATACTGCCTCTGGCAATTTTGTTTCAATGCATTTATATTGTCCATGATGCTGGAGAATATGCCTGGATATTTAGCTGTGCCTGTGTTTTATCTAAATTACTCTATTGTGAACACCCCAAGAGCAAGGATATCTTATTTATGTTTGACTCAGTTCTAATAACCCACCACTCCACCCCCAATTCCCAACCCAGTACATCACACATATTATATTGGGTGCTTAGGTGTTTGTTAGATGAGTGAATGAATGCTAGTTGTAAAAGTTTATTGACATACATCAAACCAGAGTGGGGAAACTGCAGACTTGAGGCCACACATAGCCTGCTAGGTCCTTTGTTGCAGCCTTTTATCTAATTGCAAGTTTTTAGAACAAATTCTTTTATTAAAGTGATTTGTTCTGTAAAGTTTGGATTCAGTCAGAGGGCTGCACTCAAGGACCCAGAGGGTCATATGTGGCCTCAAGGCCTCAGGTTCCCCATCCCTGCACCAAACTTTTAAAATGAGTTTTGTCTCTCTTTTCAATACACTCTTCATTGTGGAGGCCCTTACCATTGCTTATGCTGGATTATCAACATGACAAATCACTTGTACAATTTATTTACTGATCCCCCATTTTCTAACGATTAGAGACAAAAAGATTTGAGATAGCAAATGTATGTTTCTAGAAGTTTTCTATTCTGAATGAAAAAAAAAAGAAATGGAGAGCCATATGACAAACAGTAGCAATGACAAAGCCTAGCAATGAAAAAAGCAAAAACAGTCCCTGCCCCTCAAGGATCTTATATTCTAAAAAAGGCAAGGATTCTTTTGTTTTGAATTTAAAATTTAATTTAATTTATTTATTTTTAAAATTTTTTGGTCTTTATTAATTTGTTTGTTTACTTTTAGTTTACAAGATTTTGTTCCACAATCCCTTGAGTTTCAATTTTTCTCCCTCCACCCCCCCCGCAATGGCGGCATGCAATCAAGTATAGGATCTACAAATACTTCCACATTACACATTAATCAGGTCATAAAGAAGGATTGTAATGAACAGAAAGAACAATGGGAAAGAGGAAACAAAACCGAACAAGAAAAAGAAAGAGAGCAGGTAATTTGCTTCAATATGCATTCAAACTCTGTTCTCTCTAGTTCTTTCTCTGAATGTAGACATCTCTCTCCATCATCAGTCTTTTGGAATTTACTTGTAGCCCTGCATTTCTGAGAAGAGTCCAGTCTACCAAAGTTGGTCATCACACATACATTGTATCTGTAATGGTGTACAAATTTTTCCTGGTTCTGCTCTTCTCGCTCAGCATCAGTTTGTATAAGGCTCTCCAGGTAGATATGAAGGCCATCTGTTCTTCGTTTCTTATGGCTCAATAGTATTCCATTAAATTCATATGCCATAACTTGTTTAGCCATTCCCCAATTGATGGGCATCCCCTTAATTTCCAATTCTTTGCCACCACAAAAAGAGCTGTTATAAATATTTTTGTACATATGGGTCTTCCTCCCACTTCTATGATCTCTTTGGCATACAACCTTAGAAGTGGTATTGTCGGTTCAAAGGGTATGAAATTATTTATAGCCCTTTGGGCTTAGTTCCAGATTGCTCTCCAGAATGGTTGAATCACTTCACAACTCCACCAACAATGCATTAGTATTCCAATTTGTCCACATCCTCTCCAGCATTTGTCATTTTCCTGTTTTGTCATGTTAGTCAATCTGATTGGTGAGATATGGCACCTCAGAGTTGTTTTGATTTGCATTTCTCTAATCAATAGTGATTTAGAGCATTTTTTCATATGCTTGTAGATATCTTTAATTTCCTCCTCTGAAAACTGCCTGTTCATGTCCTTTGACCATTTATGAATTGGGTAATGACTTGTATTCTTATAAGTTTGACTCAATTCTCTGTATATTTTAGAAATGAGACCTTTAGGGGCGGCCAGGTAGCACAGTGAGTAAGAGCACCGGCTACAGTGTCAGGATGACCTGGAGATCGAATCCCGAGCTCAGACACTTAGCACCCACCCAGAAACACCTGGCTGTGTAAACTTGAGCAAGTTACTTAACCCCGATTGCTTAAAAAAAAAAAAAAAGAAAGAAATGAGACCTTTATCAGAGACATTGGTTGTAAAAATTTTTCCCAGTTTTGCACTTCCCTCCTAATGTTGGTTACATTGGCTTTATTCGTACAGAAAATTTTCAATTTAATGTGATCAAAATTATCAATTTTGCATTTTATAATGCTCTCTATTCTTGTTTGGTCATAAAGTCTCCCCCTCTCCAAAATCTGACAGGTAAACTATTCCTTGCTTTCCCAGATTTCTTACAGTATCAGCCTTTATACCTAGATCATGCACACATTTAGACTTGATTTTGGTATATGGTGTGAGATAATGGTCTGTGCCAGTTTCTGCCATACTATATTACAGTTTTCTCAGCAGTTTTTGTCAAATAGAGAGTTCTTATCCCCAAAATTGGGGTCTTTGGGTTTATCAAAGAGTAGATTACTGTAGTCATTGACTGCTGACTCTTGTGTACCCAATCTATTCCATTGATCCACTACTCTATTCCTCAGTCTGTACCAAGTAGTTTTAATGACTACTGCTTTATAATACAGATTAAAATCTGGTATGGCTAGGCCACCTTCCATAGCATTTTTTTTTCCCGTTAATTTCCTTGATATTGTGGACTTTTTGTTCTTCCAAATGAATTTTGTTACTATTTTTTTAGGGCAAGGATTCTTAACCTTTATGCGTGTCATGGATACCTTTGGTTATCCAGTGAAGTCTATGGACTCCTTTTGAGGATAATATTTTTAAATTCATAAAATAAAATATGTGTGATTACAAAGAAAATTAATTATATTAAAATAGAGTTTTATACACACATATGCATATATGTGTATATATAAACATATATAAATATATGTGTATTTATCTATATATGCTTATCTGTCTTGCTATCTATCAAGCTATCTCTCTATCATCTATATATCTACCTATCTATCTATCTATCTATCTATCTATCTATCTATCTATCTCTCTATCTCTCTATTACTATTCACAGACCCCAGGTTAAGAATGCCTTTGATAGAAGAACACAAAACACATAGGAGAGTAGTAACTATGGAGGGATACTTTGGTAGAAAAGCTACAAAGATGGTAAACAGATGTGACAAGAAAAGCCTGGGGCTATGTAACTGTATCAACAATGTAGTATTCACAATGCCTAGGCTAACTATAAATGTGCTGATATGGTTATTAATCATAAAATATAATAGGCTCTCTACATGGGGGGACAAAGCTAGAACATTAATTCAAATAACAGAAAACTGAATCCCAAAACCAGAAAGTCAAAGCCATCACAGTAGCTATAGAGTTGGCACAGATAGTTAATGCAGTTAACACCCACATTCTCAAGCCTTCAAAACAGAACAGGCTTCCTCAGGCAAAGGTCCTCCTCTCCTCATTCATGGCTACTGTTTGGCAATTAGGTAACTTGCTCCCATTGGATCTCCCCCTCCCCCCTCCACAGGTCCTGTCCTTAGCAGGAGTCCTTAGTAGAACTTCTGGCTGTCTCAAAAAAAGGAGTTTGCACCACCATAGTGCTTCCAGTCACCGAACTGGTTCCAGCTCGTCTCCAGCTTCCTCCTGCCCTACCCCTTCCTGCTATGTTAGCAAGTTCAAAGGGCATGGAAGATCTTCAAATTCCATAAGCATTACACTAACCACCAGTGGGAATTCTCAAGTCTTTGCCCCAGTCTGCTCTCTTCTAGATTCCTGGTTCCTTTGACAGTAGGAAGCAGGGCCTGAACCTCTAGTTCAGAGACTATGAGCTGGAGCCCTTTAGTTCCCACTTCCATTAGGAAATATCTCTTCACTTTTCCAGCCACCAGCTCCATTATTGGCCCCTCAGTTTTCATTGCATGACCCCTTAAAGCCAAAACCTCTGTCTGTAGCTGTTGAATGTAGCAGCCCAATTTATTTATGGTCTGACTACTCTTGAAGTCCAACATATGTAGAACAGGAAACAATGACCAAGGCTTGATAGCTTTGGTTCTTTCTATTCCCTCCTGGGAAGCCTCCTATATATAGCACAAATCTTCTTCTAGTCCCACAGAGAGTACACTCTAACACTACTACCAGGAGGAGAATGCCCTGAGAGACAATGCATTTGGTAGACCCTCTCCACCAAGGAGGTAAATTGGTTACAAGAGAAGTTCAAACAAAAACCTTAGGAAGCATCATTGGGGCAGGGTGAGAAAAAGTCCTTATTTAGCCATTGAGGAAGAAAAGGAAACCTTTTCCAGAGAAGCTCTAATGGTCAATAATTTTGTGTCATTTCCCTGATAAAAGTTTTCTGGTGGGGAAGGTTTTGGCAGGTGGATCAAGGAATACCGAGTCAGTGGTGGCACAGTGAGAACCTCAATATCAACTTAGATCCTTGGATAGGTTGCATACAAGAGGCTTGTAACGTGTTAACCACTTTACCACAAATGACCAGATATGGGATGAAGCGGTTGCCTTGGCAGAAATATCTAAGTAGAGGTCCTGTTGTGCCTGGATCTGGTTCTGCTCATCATCACGACCTCATATTAGAAGAAATTGGTGACTTTACTGGATTGTCATCGTCTGTGCTGTGACTTTGATTTTTTTGGTGCTGTTCTGGTTTATTAGCACAATTTTGCATTGGAGACCCTCTGTGAATTTCAAAGATGTGGCATCACCCATCATATGGACCAGAATGTATTTGGTCTTTCTAAAGAAGGAAGAAAAGTCTTAGGACTTATGGATTGTGTATTACTAAGCATTTTGGTTTTGTTCATTTCTGTTGTCATTTTTCCTTAGCACTGCTCATGATAGGAAAACTATCTACTGAAAGACTTAAGACTTGAGATTTGATCCTTCCAAAGAGATAGAAAGACCTAGAATTAGTGATTTTTGTTCTCCACATTTTTCCCTTCCCTTTCCCTTTTTTAGTATTACCTATGACAGGAGAACTGTCCATTCATGTAAATGGTGTGAGGTCCTCCAGAAGGTCATTAGGACCATGCCATAGAGGACCGGTATGTAATAGGACCAATATTTTCCTGAGGCAGTTTCCCTGCCTTCCATGACATCTTTCTTCCCCCATGGAACCTGACTATTCCCAGCATCTCTGTACTAGTTCCTGATGTGAGGGATACAAAGTCCTAGTCACATGTGGTAGAGTGACTAGGGGTCTCCCAGACTTGGTGGGTGCTTAAGATTACACAAGTCATTGTAGTCTGATGATTATTGATCAGATGCATCTCAAGATGGTGATGAAAGAAACCATATTCAAACAATCTAAGTGTGACTATATCCTTGTTTCATATTCTTACCATTGTTAGGACAAAGTAAAACTCCTTTCTTAATTATTCAGTTACTTGTGAGTGCCTCATTTCATCCCAACATCAAATCTGAACTAAGAAGGTTCTGGTATTAGACCAAAAATTCCTACAATAGGTCTGTGTCAATCTACTCCCCTTTCAGAAGGTAAGGCAGAGTTGATATTATCATGATATTACATTTCCAAAACTAGAGACGAGCAGGGAGGAGGATATTTAAACAGGAGAAAGGTGGTTCCTTGATGAGAAGACAGCTAAGGAGTATGAAGGGAAGTGAAGTGTGGCTAGATTAAGCTAAAATAGTGAGCCGGGTAAGGCAGTCATTACCAAATAAAGCAGCTAAGTCTTCTGGATCAAAATTCTGCATTTGAAAGTTCTAGGGAGTCAATATGGTGGAGTAGAAACAGGACCTTCGGGAGGCTCCAGCTTCCACCTTCCCCAATCTCTGTAAAAAGGGGACTCTGAACAAACTTTGGAGATACAGAAGCCACAAAATGACAAAAAGAAGCTAACCTCCCACTGAGGACAACCCAGCAGTCTGGCAGGAATCACCAGGGCAGAGCTCTGGTAGTCGAGCTAAGCTCCACACCAAGGTTTTAGCCCCATGGCAGGCCTGACCAGCCGCCGGCTACAGGTACTTCAGATCAACAGCAGCTTTGGCTATCCAGAATTATCAACACATAGATGCTAAGGACAAAGTGAGAGGTCAGTGCAGTGGACTTTGGGATCCGCTAGTTGGGAGAGCCTCGGCTCTTGCCCCCAGGGCGAGAAGCCCACTGAGGAGCTGTGGCTGTGCAGCTGTCCACACATGGCAGCTTTAGCTCCTGGCCTGCAGAGTATAGGGGGACCAAGTAACCAGTCTGAGGGGTTATCACTCTTGCCTTAACCTATTTGTATCTGGATTGCAGAATAGGGTGGAGGTCCTGGGGTGTGCGTCCAGCTTTCTAGAGCATGTGGAGGCTTTAGAGAGGGCACCCAACTAATAACTCCAGCAGCCGAGAAAAACCCAGCATTTAGTACAAAATTCCCCTGTCTGGTAGCAGAGTCCTACTGTGGCAAAAAGCCCAAAAGTCAAGTAATTTGAGTGGCAACATGACCAAGCAAAGGAAACAAAGTTAAAATAAGAATCCAACATAAGAATCGTATTTTGGGGACAAAAAGGATCAAAACATGAAACAGGAAGAAGACAGTGAAGTAAGAACTCCTGCACCAAAAGCTTCAAAGGAAAATATAAGTTGGTTACAGGCCATAGAGGACCTTAAGAAGCAGATAAGAGAAGTGGAGGAAAAAATGAGAAGAGAAATGAGAACGATGCAAAAAAAAATTATGAAATGAGAGTCAACAGTCTGACTGAGGAAAATTACATCTTAAAAAATAGACTAACTCAAATGCAAAAGAAGCTCAAAAAGGCAATGAGGAGAAGAATGCCTTAAAAATCCAAATTTGCCAGATGTATAAAGAATCTAAAAAGCTCACTGAGGAGAATCATTCCTTCAGAATTAAATTGGAACAAATGGAAGCTAATGACTTTATGAGAAATCAAGATGCTGTTAAACAGATCCAAACAAACGAAAGAATAGAAGGTAATATGAAATATCTAATTGGAAAAACAACTGACCTGGAAAATAGATCCAGGAGAGATAACCTAAAAATTATTGGACTACCTGAAAGCCATGATCAAAGAAAGAACCTAGAAATCATCCTCCAAGAAATTCTCAAGGAAAACTGCCCCAATGTTTAAGAACCAGAGTACAAAATAGAGGTTGAAAGAATCCAACTTCACCTCCAGGAAAAGATACCCAAAAGAAAACTCCTAGGAATATTATAACCAGGTTCCAGAATTCCCAGATTAAGGAGAAAATATTACAAGCAGTCAGGAAGAAACAATTTGAATATTGTGGAAACACAATCAGGATAACACAGGATCTGGCAGCTTCTACACTGAGGGATCAAAGGGCTTGGAATGTGATATTCTGGAGGTCAAAGGAGCTGGGATTAAAACCAAGAATCACCTTCCCAGCAAAACTGAGTGTCATGTTTCAGGGGAAAATATGGTCATTCAGTGTAATAGAGGACTTTCAAGCATTCTTGATGAAAAAACCAGAGTTGAATAGAAAGTTTGACATTCAGATACAAGAACCAAGAGAAGCATGAGAAGGTAAACAGGGAAAAGAAATCATAAGAAACTCATCAAAGTTGAACTATTAACATTCCTACATGGAAAAACAATAATTGTAACTGATGAAGCTTTTCTCAGTATGAAAATAGTTGAAGGGAATAGAAAAAAAAAATATATATATGTCTATATGTTAGGGTATACGGCATTTGAATACATATGTGAATGTGCATATATATGTTTACAGGTATACACTGATAGAGGGCACAGGACTTTAATAGGAAGGGATGATACTTAAAAGGTGAAATTAAGAGGTGAGAGAGGAATAGAAGGAGAGGAGATGGGGAGAGACAGAAATGGGGTAAACTATCTCATATAGAAGAGGCAAGGGAAAATGGTTACAATGGAGGGGAAGAATAGGAAGGCAAAAGGGAATGGGTCCAGCTTATTCTCATTGAATTTGGCTTGGGGAAGGAATTAAATATATACATACATTTCACCTTACAGTAGAGTAGGGGGCAAAAGGATGAAAGGGGGGATGATGGAAGGGAGGGCAGGCTTGGGGGGAGGGAAGTTGGAAGCACCTACTTTTGAAAAGGTATGGGATCAAATAGAGAACAGAACAATTGGGAGGTCAGATAGGAGGGATTGAAATATAGTCAGTGTTTTACAATATATCTACTTTGTTAATGTTTTGCATTAGCTACACATGTACAACCTACACTGAACTGTTTACCTTCCCAGGGAGAAAGGGAATAAATCTGGCATTCAAAGTTTTAAAATCAAATGTTTTATATATATATATGTGTGTGTGTGTGTGTGTGTGTGTGTGTGTGTGTGTGTGTGTGTGTGTGTGTGTATATATATATATATATATATACTATTATTAATACTATTTTACATGTGATTGGGAAATAAGATATACAGGCACTAGGGCATAGAGTTCCACCATGCCCTACTGGAAAAGTCAAAGGAGGTATGGCAGAAGATATTGGAGAGAGCAGATTGGAGGAGCGAATATCATGTGGGGCTGCTATTTTGGGGCAGTGGGTAGGGAAAAAATGGGGAGAAAATTTGTAACTCAAAATCTGGTGGAAATGAATGATGTAAATCAGAAGTTAATAAAGTATTCGGAAAATGAAAAAAAAAGAAAGAAAACTTTAGAAGTTTTAGGGCATGATTTCTCGTCCAAATGACAAGATTTCTGGTTAGACTATTGAAAAGTTGACCAGGAAATAGGGAGAAGGATTATTGATTGCACTTTTATTAACATAGATACAGTAAAAAAAAATGGAATTCCCAGTAATAAGAGTGTGATTTTCTCTACTATTCCTTACAATGGCAGAGCATTTTTGTATCCTATATTTTGTAAACTCCTAAGTTTCAGTTTTTAATCTAAGAAATAATCATGGTAGGGATTATTTTGGAATCTGTGTCAGAATTTTAAGTTGTTGTGTACACTAAAGAAGTTTATATCTAAAATGACTAAGAATGTTTCAAATAATAAAATTGTCAATCCAAAGGAATTTTGATTGGTATTTATGTCTATATCTTTTGAGAGTAAATGTGATATTGTGAAAAGGACAGTGGGCTTACAGTCACAAGAACCTGGAGTTTGAACTTATTAACTGTGTGATGGTGGTAAATCATGTAAAATCACTGGACCTTAATTTAGTCATATATAAAATGGAAATAAAAAGTATTCACATTACATATTTTGCAAGAAAGTGAAAAAACCACTTTGTAAATCCCAAGGAAATGGGAGGTTTAGAAATTATTTTAGTATTTTGTAGAATGCTCACTACATTGGTTTTCTTCCCTTTTTATTTCATTACCTTAAAAAATTCTTTATGACAAAAGCCATTTTATCAAAAGAGACCATGATGCCTATTCTTTTGTTGTCTGGCAAAATTTTATTGTCTCAGAAAGTCATCTGAGATACTCAGAGGTTAAGTGACTTGCCAAGGGTTTCAGAGCCAAAGTATCAAAAATAGGATTTAAACCATGATCTTTCTTATTACAGGTCAACTTTCTATCCATGATGTTGCAGTGCTTCACCTATTAGGCAGCTAGGTGGTGTATATAAAGTACTGAACCTGGAGCTAGAAAGGCCTGAGTTCAAATCCTGCCTGAGATACTCACTAAGTAATCCTGGGCAAGTCATTGAACTACTGTTTGCCTCAGTTTTCCCAACTGTGGAATAAGGGTGATAGCACCTACCTTCAAGGCTTATTGTTATAATAAAATGAAATAATATTTGTAAAGTGCTTTCCAAACTCTGAAGTGCTATAAAAATGCTACATAGTAGTAGTAGTAATAGTAGTAGTACTAGTAGTTGTAGTAGTAGTAGTAGTAGCAGTAGTAGTAGTAGTAGTAGTAGTAGTAGTAGTAGTAGTAGTAGTTGTTGTAATAGGTAGTTGTTGTTGTTCAGTCATGTCTGATTCCTTGTGACCCCATGGACCATGGACTGTCTATATGAAGATTTTTTGGCAAAAATACTGGAGCAGTTTGCTATTTCCTTCTCCAATGGATTAAGCCAAAGAGAGGTTAAGTGACTCGCCCAGAGTCACACTGTCTGAATGTTTGAGGCTGGATTTGAACTCACATCTTCCTGACTCCAGGCCCAGCACTCTATTCACTGTGACAACTAGATGGTAGTACCCACTAAATTAGTCAGGCAATCGTAGTGCTATCATGACTTTGCTGAGGAGAACAAGACAATTTGGAGATAAATGTCTACTGGTCAGAAAAATGTTACCCTAAAATTCTATACCTCATTCTCCCAGCGACTTGCCGGACCCTGTGGGGTAGGTAAGCAGAGAAGTGTACAAAAGTAAGGGATGGGAAGCAGTCATGATAGCAGAACTAGGGAAGCCCAAAAGTCGCATGATTATCTAAAAGGGAGAGTCAGAGGCAGCTCCATGAGATCAGAAGTGTCAGACTTCCAGGCCAAAGCAGTGCTGATGCATAGTGTATTAGGTATGTCAGGATAGATGCTATGTGCCTAAAACCCCAATACATCCCCACTCCACAGACACCATTCAGGTTAGTGATTTTTCATCTTCCGTCTCTTTTCAGGTTCTCTTTCTACTCCTCTCAATGGTTTCCTGTATTAAGGGAGATGGCAGGTGGGGAATTTATATTTGCTTATCTTTCTCTTTTTGTCAGAAAATCTTATAATCTAAGGTTAATTATTCAAATGTTAATCCACATTTGTCATTGCTCAAATGCAGTGGAGAGAGGTCAATTGGGGAACACTTGGAATAAAGGAGGGTGGCTAGGTGGCACAGTGGATAGAGCACCAGGTCTGTAGTCAGGAAGATTAAGCATCCTGAGTTCAAATCTGGTCTCAGATACCTACTAGCTGTGGGGCCCTGGGCAAGTCACTTAACCTTGTTTGTCTCAGTTTCCTCATCTGTAAAAAGATACTTAAGAAGGAAATGGCAAACCACTCCAGTAGCTTTGCCGGAAAAACCCCAAACGGGGTCAGGAAGAGTCAGACATGACTGAAAAATGACTGAACAGTAATAACAAGTAACTAAAATATATTTTCCCCACAAGTAAATGACTGGGAGCTTAGAGCTGAAAATATAGAATTATTGATTCTTTCCCAAAACAGGGAAAACATATGCATTCTTCTAGGTCAGAGGTTCTTAAACTAGTTTTGTCATGGAACCCTTTGCAGGTTTTCTCAGAATAGTGTTTTTAAAAGCTAACATTTAAAAAGACACAGGATTATATTGAAATAAAAATAAGATGTTTTTCTTCATCCTAGTTCAAAGAACTATGTCTATTCATCTATATAGAACTATATATCTATATATAAAACTATACCTATCATCTATCTCTCTATCTATCATCTATCTATCTACCTATCTATCTATCTATCTATCTATCTATCTATCTATCTATCTATCTATCTCTATCCATCATATAACTGTATCCACAGATGCTTTCAGAGTTTATATGCTATACTTTAAGGACCTCTACCCTAATCAATGAGTTGGGGAGTGAGGAAGTAGATTTGTAATGGAACTTTCACCATTTCTTTTATCTTTTTCCAGGGTTTGGTTCAAGGGAAACATACCTCTCTGAGAGGAGTCAAGGGAGCATCAGTAGAGATCATCATGTCTAAAGTGAAGAGTAACTGCAATAAAAGACAGAAGGAGCACTCTATTTACCTATACAACATAACATTCCACCATTTGTCAACATCACAACTTAGGAGGAGTTCTGATCATATATCCAGTTCTGCATTTGCTACTACTGTGATTAAAAGAGAAGATCCCATATCTCAGCCTCCTCATCTGTACAATGGGGAAATAATTCCCCCTACTTCCCAGGGTTGTTGTGAGGACTAAATGAGGTAATATGTACAAAACACCTATCCCAGTGACTGGTACAAAGTAGGTGTTATAGAAATGCTTATCATTTATTATTGTTGTTGTCGCCTGCCTGGGAGTTGAGCATAGGAAACTCTTTCATTGATAGACCAATAGGAATGAGCAGAATGACAAAAAGCCAGTGTTTTCATGTTACATTTCCCTTTTGCAGTACACACAGTTATGATGTGAAGTTAATGAAGTGAAAATGTACAAAGAAAGGTCTATTCAAAAGAGTAATCCTGATGTTTATATAGTACTTTACATGGATTATCTCATTTGAGCCTCAGAACAACCCCATGATTTATGTTCTTTTTGTTCTTGCTATTTTTCTTGTCAGGATGGTATGAAGAACTTTCAGTAAGGAAACTCCCTCTACCAATGAAGATCAGTCAGTATTCCTGAACTTTTCTTTTCTCCTTTCTTGCTTGGGGCTACTGAGAAGTGAAGTGATTTTACCAGGCTTACCTAAACAGTAATGGTAAGAAATGGGCTTGAATCTGGGTCCTCCTCAGAGGTTCTCTCCTGCAGAAAGAGAATCAGAACAGTTTAAGTGACTTGACTATGTTGAGATAAAAATAAATAACAGGATTCAGATCCCTGTCCTATTAACTCTTAGTTGAACACCACAGTACTTAAATATTTATAAACTGAATGACTGGTTATACCTTTCTTTCACAGAGTGTCAGAGCTGGGAAGGGACCTAAATCACGAACACAACATGCTGTGGTTGGAAGGAATTTTGTAACCATAGACTGTATGAAATAACTAGCTTTGAAAGAACAAGAAAGGTTCTTCAAATCACAGAACATAAATTGTTAGAGCTGAGAGGGACGAGAAATAATTTAATTTCTATCTTCATTTTAAGATAAAACATTGCATTATTTATTATCTATAATTTTTTTGGACTCTGAGGTTCCTCATCCCAACTCTCATCCATGTATTAACAGTTTGGATCACAAGAATTCAGATTTCTCCATCCTTTCCTCAGAGGTCTAGGGATATCCCCAAGAGCCTAGTGTGTCTTTGTAATTCTATGGGCTTAAGTCTCTAATCCGTTGAGTTATTCCATTATATAAATATCAGTGATTAATGTATCAGTATCTTTTATCTAGATGTATGTCTTTGAAAAGCCATTAACATCAACTAGCTTTCCTTAATTGATATTTACTGATATAGCAAGAACAAAATGATATAGTAATAACAAAAGTATAAAAACATTTCCTCAAATTGGAGCCTTTTCTCCTTTATCACTTCCATACCTGGGGAGAGTGGGCTCAAACTTAAAGTGATAGCTCTGAACATTCATCCACCAAATAACTTCCAGATGCACTTTAACTTATAGGATCCATATTCTTGGCTTTCATATTTATCCACTACTGGACTTAATCAAGAAGGTTGCCTCTGAGGACCGTGTAGTCACAGGTTACTGGACCATGTGCGTACTTAACCTTGTGTGAGTTCCCTGTAAAACAGTCTTTTAAGCAAATGTGCTTTTGGCATTTGAACAACATGGCCAGCACTTCAGAGTTGAACTCTCAGCAGTTGGGTTAGAATGCTTGACAGTTCAGTTCCAGAAAGGACTTCCCATCTTTATCTGGTACCTTATCTTGACGAGTGATCTTCAGAGACTTGCTAAGACAATTCAAATGGAAGCAATTCAATTTCCTGGCATGGCGCTGGTAAACTGTCCAGATGTCATCGAGGTACAAAAATAAGATCAGCACAATGGTTGTGTGGGCCTTCAGCTTGGTAGGCAGCCTAATACTTCTTTCTCAAACTTTTTTGGGGGAACCTTTCAAACACTGAGCTAGACATGGCAATGTGTGTGTCAACCTCATCAGCAATATCCACAGAATTCAAAATATCTCCCTTTGCTGTAAGCAATGATTCCACGTATCGATAGTTTGGTGCTGGCTGGTGGAGAACCTCCGTTAATTGTCAGGTCAAAATTAGCACAAGCAGCAGAGAACTGATTTATACCCTTGTATCACAACCTCAGAGACTGCATTAAGTCTTCAATCATTTGTGAAAAAAGTTTGGTACAGACCTCCTGATATTTCTCATGAAGTTGCTGGGTAGCAAATACTACATTAACTATTTCTCTGCCCTTTCTGAATTTACACTGGCTCTCAGGTAGATGACCATATTTCAGGTAAAGAATCAACCTATTAAGGAGAACTCTGGCAAGAATCTTGACAGCAATGACTGAGAGACCTCCTTGTCATTGTCACAGGACAATCTATATCCTTTGCCCCTATAGAGATGGACAATGGAGGAATCCTTGAACTCATGGGCAATAGTCTCCTCTTATCATATAACCTGGAAAATTTTAGACAGCTTTTGTATGAGCAGTAGATCCCTTGCCTTATAAATCTCAGTTAAAATAGAATAACCACCAGGTGCTTTGCCACATGAAAGAAAGCTAATTGCATTCAAAACCTTTTCATCATTTGGAAGTTCATCTAGAGAAGGACTAACTTCAATTTGAATTATTCAGTCAATGACTTCTGCATTGTTTGCTGACAGTGTGTTGAGAATGCTATGGAAGTATTTAACCAATCTTTCAAGGATCATGTTCTTATCATTAATAAATGTGACTCCATCAGTACTGAGTAGTTGATATGTTCCATAAACCTCTGGCCTATACATTGCCCTTAGGGCATCATAAAAGCATTTTGGATTGTTACTATTAGTGTAAAACTGAATTTCATTTGCCTTCTTACGGAGCCAAGAATCGTGCATTTCTCTAAGCTTCACTTGTACTTTACTTTTGATGGAGTTAAATGCTGCCTTCTTAGAGGCAGATGAACCATCCTCCTGGTGGGAAACCCTGCAAAGTTCTCATTTTTTGTTTAGCAGCTTCTGAATTTCCCCAGTATTTTCATCAACCCAGTCTTGATGTTTGTGTGTCTGGCTCAGATGAGTAAATGCAGTATTGTACACCAAATCTCTGAAAACTAATCATTCCTTTTCTGCTCCACTGTTGTGAAGCATGTGTGGGCTCAGCTTTTCCTGTAAGTTACCAACAAACTCTTTATGCATAGAAAACTGCTCTAATCTGTTGACATTAAGTCTTCTGGTAGCCACCTTGAAGCTACTGCTTTTTCTGAATGCAAATATTTAGCTTAGAGTGGATAAGTCTGTGATTGGTCTAGCACTCTATGCCATGCATTGCCTTTTTTAATCTCACATCCTATCTGTCTCTTCTCCTTACATGATGGTCTATTAAATGCCAACATTTGCTGTGATGCTGCATCAACAAAGTTTTATTGTGTTTGGGAAAATTGAAGACAATGTTGGTGGTGTGAGGGTCATGAGATACACAAGTGTTCAGTAGTGAGTGATCTTTGCTTCTGCTGCTTCTGATTTCCATTCCTCCCCAGGACTCACTGCCACATCTGATAGTTTGTGCCTTCTCTGCTGTTAAAAGCCAAACAGAATTACAAGCTTGTCCTCTTTCACCACATTGATGATGAGGGTCTCTAGTTCTTTAAGATTTTTCTTTGACCTTGCCAGGGTTCTTCATGTTAGGATCATATGATGGTGCCATGGAACTTTTCTGCAAGTGGCAATATCATTGTCATGATCCTGTCATTCACGCCTTTTCTGGGGCATATAAGCTAGTTGACTACATTAGTTTTGGCATGCATCAGCTTTTTGTCATTTCCCATCACTGTGGCCACTCCAGGACCAAAAAAAATGGGTATACACTTCTGACTTTGCTAAGCTGGCCAGCCTTTTTGCCAGCCTTGTTTCACTCTGGGCTGCTATTTAAGATACTATTCCTGCTGAGTTCTCTCACAATGAGACTTGTTCACCTTTCAAGTGTACTGGATTTCATGTTGTCCATAAACGTGCATATATTCAATGCAATAATGGTAAGTAGAATTATCTTCACAAAGGGTTTTGTAGATTTTTTTGTATGCCTTGACCATACCATAGGATCCCTTCTGCAATAAGTACCTACCAAGTGTCAGGCACCATGCTAAGCACTTTATAAATATTATCTCATTTGATACCTCCAACAACTTTGGGAGGTAATTGTTATTATTATCCCCATTTTATAGTTGAGAAATTTAAGGTCAATAGAGCTTAAATGGCTTGCCTTAGGTCATATAGCTAGTAAGTGTTTGCGTCAGATTTGAATCCAGGTCTTACTGGCTCCAACCCTAGTGCTCTATTTGCTGTCCCACTTTGCTGCCTCAAACAAAAGAATAAGTTCCTCTTTGAGCACCTAGATGAACCATTGCCCACAGGTTATGGATGCTCCCAGGACTGAGCCCTCATTGGACAGATCCCCATTACAATGGCAAACTCATATATGAATGTATCTTCAGTTAAAGGTGTAAAATTGGTCATTGTGGCCTCCTCTCAATATCTGCTGCCTTGAAGATCTATTTAATTTTTTTTTTTTGCCTTTTGTAGGGCAATTGGGGTTAAGTAAATTGCCCAAGGTTACACGGCTAGGGGTGTGTGTGTGTGTGTGTGTGTGTGTGTGTGTGTGTGTGTGTGTGTGTAGTGTCTGAGGCCGCATTTGAACCCAGGTCCTCCTGACTCCGGGGCCGGAGCTTTACTCACTGCACCACCTCGCCATCCCGTATATCTATTTAATTTAAATTTCTTTGACATCTTTCAAAGTGTATTGCCTTTATTATATTTCCTGCCTTAAAAAGGACACTGAAAATGTGATCACCTGAATATTTTTTGTCCATATGAGTTGATTTTGATGGAAAAACTTCCCTCAGTGACATGAAATCAAGTGTGGAAAGAACATGGAACCTGGAGTCAAGGGGTATGATTTTCTGTTCCCGCTTTACTACTCACTGGCTATATTGATCCTGAGTTAAGTAACTCCATTCTCTGAAACCGACTCTTCACCTGCAAAATTTGTGACTAGTAAATGATGATATAAGTACACATAATAATATAATGATGACAACAGAAATGAATGAGGTGATAGGCAAGGTCTTTAAGGGAAAAGTTTTGAGTGGGCTATAATTAAACACTTAGTATATAAATATTTATGTATCTGTCCTCTGATGAACCTCCAACTCTTGTACTTATATTATTGCAATTTATGCTCTGCAGGATCACAAATTACTTGTGCACTTTAGTGTAGATAAAGAGATATATGTATGAAGGGAAGAAATAGCAACACCTCTCTATATTATAGCCTTCTTAGTCAATCAGTCGTGAGCTCAATGTATTTTTCTACTCCTAATAGAGATCAAAAGTGACTTGTTACCTTGTATCACTTTAATATTTAAGATATATGAAAAGACAGAGGTAATCATGACAGTCAATGAAACAAGAATATGAATATTGTGGAAGGGAAATGATTCGTTGTGATATGTATGAAGCTGAAATACTCTTCTGGAAAATAGGTAGATAATGTTTTGATGGGGAAGGGAAGGGACAAATGCATTTCTATTTACTTAATTAACACGTGAAATACTTCAGGATAAGTTATAGGCATTACAATACTGTGAGTTATTATAATAGCTTGCCAAAAAAAAATTTGGAAATACCAAACAGCATAGTGAATCTTTAAGAGAGTCTGTTTGCAATCAATGGCTGTTTTATGTTCTTATTAGAGAATGTGATGATGTATGGTTCTGCTCTGTGATCTATTGCCTCCCTTTTTAGATAATTTATCAGGAAACAAACAAGAACATAATGACTTACAAGAACTGGAAGATGGAGAATCTATCTTGCCTTCCCCATGGGTCAGTTCATCTGTCATATAGTAAAAGCACTGAACACACAATCAGCCTTATTTTGTTACGATTGCCATTCAATTTGATTCAATTCTCTGTCAACTTAGACTTCAAAAGATGGGTAATTCCAAGATATATCACAGAGTGTCTATGCCTTGGAAGTGTGGATGATGACACTTAACTCCCTATGTGGGGAAAGTACTTTGCAAGCCTTATGACACTATAGAAAAGTGAAATGTTGCTATTAATATTTTTTTAAGATTATTAGCAGAATCCAAGTTTAATTTTAATCAGCAGTATGAGATGGGAGCCAAAAGAACCTAATGTTGTATTATACTTCAATAGATCTAAGATCCATAATTTCAATGTTGAGTGATTCTCCATTTTATTATTTTGAAATATCTACTCAAGAGATGGACCTATGGAACTGTGATTTTATAGGTGTGTACAAACCCTTCATTGATACAGAATGTCATGTCTTAATGCCTTGGTATTTGATTTTCAAAAGTGGCTGGTCAAAACAATTTATCATATCATCAAGGTTCTGACACATGGGTCTGATATAATCTAGGCTGAACCTCAGACAACAGATTATCCCCAGGGCTCTAAGTTAAACATTGGGAGGAACAGCAGTAATATATATATATATATATATATATGTGTGTGTATATATATATATACACACACATATATACATACACACACACACACATATATATACATATATATGTTAAGCCTCATTTTTGTATTACATAATATTAAGTTGTGGAGATGCATAAAATTAATATGAGATCCATGACCTTTGGAGGTTGGGGACCTCATTTTGGATCCCGATTCTGGTATTACCTCTTTGACTTTAAGTAATCACTTAATGTTTGGGGCCTCAGTTTACTCATCTATAAAACAAAAAGTTAAACAAGATCACCTCTGAGATCCCTTTCAATCTCAAATCTTACATGCAATAAAGTACAGAATAGAACTTAAGTGGAGGTCAGTTTGGTTCAACAAACATTTCTTCGATGGTAACTCTGGGCAGAGCATAGAATTAGGCTCCCAGGATGATACAAAGTTTAAAGACCCATTTAACATATGTTATTGAAATCTCCCTTTACATTCCTTCAGCTAAGTGAATTTATTTAAATTGCAAAACTAGAAAATAAGATGTATACACTTGCACAGAGAAGGTCCTATAATGGCCTCAACATGGCAGCTTAATTAAGTGTAAAATGTGCTTTGTCCTGCTTGGGAAAAATAATACAGAAGAGATGAACTTAGAAGAACTAAGAGCATTTAGAACTGAGTAAAATTACTGAGTAAAAAGACTTTGTCTTGTAACTTTAGACTCATTGTCGGAGATGTTTAGTCTGCTCAAAATGTTTGATCTATGAGAGCCCTCACTATTTAGAGAAAAATTCATTTTCCATGGTTTGGGTCTAAAAGTCTCCATGAGGTTTCTACAACTGGCTCTGGAGGAATCAAATCTTGAACTGGAAGCCAAACACTTCTGGGTGCTCTTGCTGGGGAGGTTTGGTTCCAGGCTTTGGCTAAAAACGAGCAACTTGCAGAAGAGGAGGTCTCTGCCACACATTGGCAGTTGAATGCAATAAGGTTTATGGTAATGATGTTGGTTTGGACTCCTCAGAGCTCTCTTTACAGGAATGCTAAAGTCTGCTTGAGCAAGGTGTCAAAGTCTACCAAATAGGTAGGCATGCAAAGGGCTTCCTTGTGCTAGCCTCTGGTCATTGATTCAGATTAGGCTGCTGAAATGATTCAATTTGAAAGGAAATCATAGGTTAATTGATACAGAGGTAGAAGGAACCTTATCAAGCCTTAGAAAGGTGGGATTTTAGTCCAACTGCCTCATTTTATGGAAGAAAAGAAGAGCCACAAAAGTCACACAGTGCTGTAGACATACACACATATGTGTATATATTTTTGTATGTATATATATACATATATATATATACACGTGTATATATATATACATATATATACATATATATATATATATATATAAAACACATCTCTTGACACTCTGTTATACTTTGTCATCCTCTTGTCCATCACTTCCTCATTTCTTTTGTCTAATTACTCTAAAAATTTGTTGGCATGTTTGAATCCACAAATTAAGTGGCAGAATGAGAGATGATTTCTCTTGAAGGCATTTGCTTTCTCAATACTTTTATATCATTTGTGTGGAAGGGATGTTGGAACTTTGAAGCAAAGAAAATTGTACAAAATCATGGACTTAAAAAAATCAAGCACAAGAAAAAATCTAACAGCTGTAATGTTAAAGGTGACAGAGTCCCAATACTGCATGGTAAAGGTAAAAAAACTGATGCACAAAGGCGTTCTATGACATTCATAGAATGGCAGTAAAACCTAACACCATTGGGAGTGCCTTTTGTTCTCCACAATTATTCTCAGAACATATCCAGGAAGGCTGACATAAAAAGACCAAACCCAACAAAAGGTCCAGAATATCAAGGGAATTAATGAAAAGAAATGCTAGTTAAGATGACTGTAATGTTATGGGAATTTGAAGATCTTCCCTGCCACTGGTATTGGCAAGCTAACAGGTACTTAGCACTTAGTTTCAGGTTTATAATTATGTCAAGTATTAAGACCCAGAACTTGTGAATCCCACAGTGGGATGGACTTGTTGAGGTAACAGGAAGGTGCAGAACAGGAAGGAGCTAATACCCTTATATATAATGTATATATATAATAAATATAATATATATTATTATATTATATATTATATAATAGCATATAAGGTAAAGCCCAAGCTGAGACAGTACAGAATTTCTGGGAGCAAGCATTTAGAGGCTGGGCTGCTATTGCTGGAGAGAAAAAAGAGAACTGAGAACTTAACTGAAAACTGAGAAGAACTGAGAAGAGAAATGAGAACTGAGGACTGAACTGAAAATTGAGAACTAAGAAATGAGAAGACAGAACTGGGAGGAGGCATGGCTGTGGTGTCACTACTTTGTCTGTCTGTTTTGATGTTACTCTGTCAGATTCCTCATTTAATATAGGATGGTGTTGTTACAGAAGCCCTGGCACCTTGCTGCTGGTTCAGAAGCCCTGAAAGAGGATTTTCTTGTTGTATGTTTACAGAAATCCTGGAGGAGGGTCTTGCTGATGATTTCAGAGGTCCTGCGACTATATTGATAATTTGTTGATTCCTCAGACCTTGTTGTTGGGTCTATGTTGATTTCATAGGCAGAAACTGAATTGATGATGGTGGTGGCAATGTAATTGCATGTTATTGTGGCTTTGTTAAGCTTTGTCTTCCCAGGAACAGAAACTGTGAAGGACTTGAGGTGGACTAGACATTGTGAGCTTCAGTATGGAACAGGAACTGGACAAGGAGCTGGACAACAAGGAGCTGGCAGGATCTGGGACCATGGAAGGAGAATCATGGAAGCAGAGAGCCAGCCGTGAGTCAAGATAAAAAGACCTCTCCTTGGGTATTGAATGCAAACTGAGAAGATCATGATTTACTAGGAGTGGAGAACTCTGACCTTTATGTTTAGATGGTTGAGTTAAGGACTTCTCCAACTAAGAAGAAAGAGGACTTTTTGATTGAAGAGTTTAAGACAATGTGACCTAGGGGTGGAGGACTTTGATCTTTGTACTTTTTGTTAATTAAGGAGCCTTGCCTCCTTAAGGATGATTGAATTAAGAAATTACTGAATAATTGTGTTACTAAATAAATGTCATCTTTTGCTTAAAACTTCGTTACCACTTTGGTAAAAGCTATGTGGCCACTTTAGTGATAAGTTGTTAAGCCATAACATTGTGAACATTGTACTTTGATTTTCTGTGAATGTTTTGCCTTACTTTGTTACTGAATAAATAGAGTTCACTATACTTTATAATCAGAACTTTGAAAGTTGTTCATAGCAGCAGTCCTCTGGAAAGCTGTTCATGCTTGGCTTTACAATGACCTAGCCTTACTGGATCTTTAATTGTATTATAAAACAGTAATTATCAAAACTACTTGGTTCTGGCTAAGAAATAGAGTGGTGGGTCAGCAGAATAGATTAGGTACACGAGACACATTTGTCAATGACTATACTGATCTACTATTTGATATACCCAAAGACCCCATGTTGTGGGGGGAAAAAACTCCTTATTTGACAAAAACTTCTGGGAAAACTGCAAAATACTACAGCAGAAATGAGGCATAGACCAACATCTTACACAGGATGACAAAATAAAGTCAAAATGGGTACATGATTTAGATATAAAGGCTGGTACTATAAGCAAATTAGAAGAGTAAGGAATAATTTACCTGTCAGATTTATGGAGAATGGAAGAATTTATGACCAAACAAGAGATAAAAAATATTATGAAGTGCAAAATGGATAATTTTGATTACATCAAATTGTAAAGTTTTTGCACAAACAAAACCAATGCAACCATGATTGGGAGGGAAGCAGAAAACTGGGAAAGAATTTTTACAACCAGTGTTTCTGATAAAGGCCTCATTTCTAAGATTATATATAGAAAACTGAGTCAAATTTATAAGAATACAAGTCATTCTCCAATTGATAAATTGCCAAAGGATATGAACAGGCAGTTTTCAGAGAAAGAAATTAAAGCTATCTATTGTTATATGAAAAAAATGCTCTAGATAATTATTCATTAGAAAAATGCAAATCAAAACAACTCTGAGGTACCACATCACACAAAATGATAAATACTGGAGAAGATGTGGGAAAATTGGAACACTAACGTATTATAGATGGAGTTATGAACTGATCTAACCATTCTGGAAAGCAATTTGAAATTATGCCCAAAGGGCTGTAAAACTGCATAACCTTTGACCCAGCAATACTACTTCTAGGTCTGTATCCCAAAGAGATCATACAAATGGGAAAAGGACCCATACATATAAAAACATTTATAGCAGCTCTTTTTGTGGAGGCCAAGAATTGAAAATTGAGGGAATGCCTACCAGTTGGGGAATGACTGAACAAGTTGTGTTATATGAATGTAATGGAATACTATTGTGGTATAAAAAAAATGATGAGCAGTCAGACTTCAGAAAAACCTGTCAAGATTCATATGAACTGATGCTGAGTGAAATGAGCAGAACCAGGAGAACATTGTACACAGTAACAGTCACATTATCTGATAGGCATATTTTTTTCTTAGCAATGCAAGGATTTAAGACTACTCCAAAGGACTCATGATAAAAAAAAATGCTGTCCACATCCAGAAAAAGAACTATAGAGTCTGAATTCAGATCAAATTATTTTATTTGCTCTCTCTCTTTTGTTTTCTTCTTTCTCATAGCTTCTCCCATTGATTCTAATTCTTCTTTACAACATGATTAATGTGAAAATTGGCTCAATATGAATGTATATGTTGAGCCTTTATCAATTTACATGCCATCTGGGAGTGGGGGCAGGGGAGAGATGGGGAGAAAATTTGGAACTCAAAATCTTATGGAAGTAAATGTTGAAAACTAAAGATAAATTGATAATTAAAAAAGAAAGACCAATCCCCACTAGGAGCACCCTTTTCCCTACCCTTCCTTTCTCCCAGACTGTTTGAATGCACAACAGATCCTTGATGAGATGGGATTCAACAACTTCATTCCTTTTGATAACATGAGGACCTTACCATAATCTGTACGACTGCATTGTAATCTAAGCCTTGTCATACACCTTGTCTCTATGTTCTATAATCATCTGATGCTGTCATCTGATCTACTGAAGTAACACAAGGACTCTTAATTTATCCATCTGCTCCAAGGCTGTGCCCTTAGTATTTTGAGCCCTTTCATCTGCCCTGAAAATTGACTTTCATTTATATGTTGTCTCCTCTGAAAGCTTCTGGAGATTAAAGATTAAATACTCACTTTTTACATTTTATCCCCAACATTTAGTATGCCAAATACTATGGTATTTGGCACATTGTAAGTGAATGCTTTCCCATCAATTCATTCATTCATGCCCCCTGATATATAGCCCACCATTCATCACATCTCATGACGTCATCTTGCTCCAAGATAGTTGACTATTCTGGATGGTGTCTTAAGGTATCTTCCAGTTTTGTGAATTTCACTTATCCCCAAAAGAAATTGGACTTAACATCTCCTTGTGAAGAGGGATGCCAATGACATGTAAGGATCTTCTGCTTTAAAGAGAGAGTTAGCAACAGAGAAAACAGACTATTCCTAGTCACAAGTTAATATAATCACATTTTTTTTTCAGCAAGTCAGGGTCTAACACGTATTTTAGAAAGATGTCTAACATTAAAAAATAATAAAATAATCATAATGTTATGTCCACATGAACCCAAACAACAATAGTTCAAAGAACTTTCAAATGAGGGAGTGAGTCATGCATATTTGTTTATAGATATGCAAGGATTGATAGGGGGCAATTCTGAACTATGTTCTTGCTTTAGAGATTAAGATGGGTTATCCATAAGGAGTTTGATCTATTATTATTCAGTGGAGATTATGAAAACTTTACAAAACCACTGGTGCAAACTCCCAAAAAGGATCCCTGATATTGAGCTAATATGGGCCCAACGTCATGCCCTGGAAGACCCTGACTTCTAAAACTAATACTCAAATGTTTTGTTTTCCTAGTTTTATGACTCCTTCACCCTCAAACAAAGTAGTGTGCAATCACAATCAAAGCTAGGGAGTTTGATTCTCGTCTAGTACTTTCCCCAAAAGGATTATTAATAAACTTTCTTCTAGAAAGATTCTCATGTACAAGGTAGATCAAGTATAGGGCAGCTATTTATTTCCTCTACTACAGAAGAACCACGGCAGTCTCATAAGTATGCATTAACAAAAATTATAAATAAGAAGCAGTAACCTATAACCTCAATTATGCTCTTCCAGGAAGTTGATATTAAAAACATGAAACACCTTATGCGACTGTTGAACAACAAAATCATCTTCCACTAGGCTTTTTACTTTCCAAACAACTTATTCAAAGTTCCCAGTTTTCCAACCCCAGCTCTCTTGATCCAATTATTTAATGTAAGGGTTAGTTGTTACATCCATAAACAATATAAAGATGTATTTATACTTTTTACTCCTTTAGACAGAATGAATAAATCAACCTTGATAAATTTATGAGGTGGCTCATTACTGATCTGAGAATTGAGCATGCTACTGGTCATCTTTTTCAAACAAGATACACTCATTTTCTAGGGACTGAGTCAAGGCAAGAAATAATTTTGAGGACTGTGCTCCCCGGTAGTTGTGAGGAGACCTAGCTGCTGATCCAGCTCTTGGGAATGAATTGCCTTTATCTTTTTTTTTGGGGGGGGGAGGGAAGGGGTATTTTTCTCTCTTCCTCCATTTCTTCTCTACCTTTGACCATAGTGTCATGAAGCAGGGATACTCACTTAGTAGGAGATACCATGCCCAGAGAACCCACAAAAGTGACGTCCATCAGAGACATCATACCCAGAGAGAGCAGTATAATAAAACTGGGACAAGAGAAAGGACAATAAAAGTCCCATAGAATCAGAGGGATGAACCACCTTAGTCACATGTCTGCCTCCTAATTAGTTTGACAACTTTGTGTTGTCCCTTTCTTCCCACAGATTAAATGTGTATTTGTGGGAAAGTTAACCCCAGTTTGGTAGGAGTTATGTTTTTATGATTTCAATTTTTTCCTTTGAACTAATTGTGTCCTCTGGAAGTCCATGAAATACAGTTTCAGCGATGAAGACCTACAGAGCATGAACTAGGGGTAGTCATTTCTCTGATACCACTTATGTTGTTGTATATGGGGTATTCAGAGAGGACTAGCATTTCTGGTGTGAGGGCTTGTCAAAGACTTTTTTAAGACTTTTCATCCACCTTTGGGGTCCACCTGTCACCCATATCCCACCTGTAATTCTAGCAAGCTGTAGCATACACAATGACCACACTCAGGTAAAACCATCTTGGCAGACAGATTAAATCAGGAAGAGGTTATCAAACAGGCCTTGTACCCATCCATAAGTCAAGGGGGGCAGGAGAGAGAGAAAGACAGAGAGAGAGAGAGAGAGAGAGAGAGAGAGAGAGAGAGAGAGAGAGAGAGCTATTACTGTTTAATAGTAGTGTTATTTCAAATATAATCCTCCAACATGTTTGGAATTTATAATATGTAATCACCAGGAAATTCTTTGTAAATCTCAAAATGGATGGGTGTTTTCCCAAGAATAAATTGCAATAAATAAATCCATTGTGCAATAGTACATTGGGGGGAAAATCTCCATGAAGAAGTTGGGTAATAGCCATTTTCTTGGGTGGAACTCTGAAAGGAAACTGCAGAACTGACATCTCTCTGTGCCCTTCAAGGCCATGGGTGCCATCCAGCTGAAATGCACTCAGGCATATCAAAAATCTATTCTGGAGCCTGCTATGGAAACATAAATGCGTAATTTATTTTTCCTAATGAAGGAGAATAATAAGGTAAATCAGACAGAAGGCCATCAAGAGAACTGTGACTTTCCCAACATTGAAAATAAGACTTAAGGGGTGGCCAGGTAGCACAGCGAGTAAGAGCACTGGCTCCAGTGTAGGGATGACCTGGGGATCAAATCCTGGGCTCAGACACTTAGCACCCACCCAGAAACACCTGGACGTGTAACCTTGAGCAAGTTACTTAACCCCAATTGCTTAGGGGTGGCCATGTGGCTCAGCAAGTAAGAGCTCTGGCTCCAGTGTTGGAATGACCTGGGGATCAAATCCAGGCTCAGATATTTAGCACCACACCCAGAAATAACTGGCCATGCAACCTTGAACAAGTTACTTAACCCCGATTGCTTAAAAAAAAAAAAGACAAAACTTCAATAAAACTTTCTTCCAAACATTTTCTTCTTGGATGACATCTTTATACAAAGTCCATTTAATTCAAAATATAACTGCTTCCTTGTTCATCTTTATTGTGTTTCTATGCATCAAAGAGTGTTTTTTATTCTTTAATTTGAAGAGAGAGAAAATAAGGAAAAATTTCCATGGATGTTCAAAAGGGAAAGAAAAATCTTGTATAAAACTCCCCCCCAAAAAACATTCAACTAATCCCAATATCCAATTAGAATGTGCTTCATCTTGTACCTTGGATACAGATATAATGCAGGATACTGAAGAAAAAAAAATCAAGAGTAAGGAGACCTGGGTTTCAATTCCAGAATTACCATTCTCCCTTGGCGAGTCATTTTATCTCTCTGAAACACAGTTTGCTTACCTGTAGAATGAGAAGTTTAGGAAACGAGGTGTTCTTTCAAATCTAAAACTCTATATGCCAGATTCTGTGATTCACTCTTTATGTTTTGTGTTCTAAGCTGCCTCCCAGCACTGACATTCCCTCTTCTATGATTCTAAGGTTTGTTCTAATGCTGAGAGTCTATAGTCTGTTATTCTGAGGCCTCCAATTCTACTACTTTATAATTCTAAGAATGGCAATATTCAGTAACCCTGAGCAGAAGCACAAGAAAAGACGTGTTTCTTTTCCTTGGAGGATTTGTTCCTTTTTGTAGATCAAATTATAGGTTGATTACTGGCTTTGAATTTTCATTTTTCAGAATCTTAAAAAAAAAGCCACACAAATCCGCTTAGTTGGTGGCTGCTCACTGATTCTCTCCCAAGTAGACGTAAGTAATTATCAACACTTAGCACATCTGTCAGTCTTTATTTCAACTCTCAAACACCACGTCTCTGGAATTTTGACCCTTACCTTCATGAGTTTCCAGTGAGACAGAACCAGCTGCAAGTCACAGGGAGGCTGGCACTGCACAGACTCCTGGCTAAGAGCTTCATGCCAATTCTCCACATTCCAGAGGTATTAAATAATTATGGGGGTGGAGGTAACATTGTCACAAACAATTTTGAGTGTATTCAATATTAAAAAGCAGGGCCCCTCAATGCTGCTGAATTCTGATGCCAGGGACTTTACATAATCCAACCTGTTGGCCAAAGGCATTCTGGGAGCAAGAGGCATCAGATGTAAATGCCACACTTGATCCCTTCATTAGAAGCTGGCTAAGCCCACTGTGGAGGTCCACAGAGAAACCTGGATGAAAATAGAAGCATTCAGGTGATCTAAGGATGGCTGCTTTAAAAAGAAAAATCTCTCTTGCTACCTTTCACCAAGCTTTCACTGGTAGGTACTTGATCATTCAGCTGTACTATCATACTACAGAGGAAAAAATGTTGAATGTAGAGTCAGAGGGACTGAGTTTGAATCTAGGTTTTGTCATTTACTTGTGTTACTTTAGGCAAGTTAGGTCACAATCCTTCTATGCTTTAATTTCCTCACCTATAAAATAAAATTGTTGGACTAAATTACCTCTAAAGTCTCTTTCCAGTTATAAATATTATTTGGATGGGAAATTAAAATTTTAGAAATATTCTCTAATTCTTTCCCATCTGTCTTTTCTCCATAATAGTACACATTTTTCCTTGAATTAATATTTTATTTATTTATTTTTAGTTTTTAACATTCATTTCCACAAGATTTTGAGTTACAAAATTTCTCCCCGTTTTTCCTCTACCCTACCCCCACCCTAAGATGGTGAGCCTATTGAATACTCTTTCCCCCAATCTATTCTCTCTTATATCCTCCCCACACCCCCCCACCCAAATTTCTAGTTGGATGGATTTCCATACCCCACTGCCTGTATCTGACATCTTATTTTCCATTTGCATGTAAAAAACATTGTTTTTTTAACATTTGTTTTTCAAACATTGATTTTCAGATTTTTTCTTTCTTCCCTCCTCACACACCCCTGGGTCTGGGCCTGCCCAGTTCATGCAGGACTGCTCTTGGCTTCCAGCCTGGTGAGATAGACCCTTCCTATCTACTTGCCAGGCTGTCTTCATCTGGAGATTTGTTTCTCTCTGTCACTTTGTGGTTTTGTACCTCTAAAATTTGTTGCTATTTATTTGATATCTTTACTTCCTCATAATTCATTCTCCCCTCACAATCTTTTTACCTGATTTCTGCTTCCAGTACTTTCTAGTTCTCTTCCTCAATCTTCTTTACTGCAGGTCAGCAACAGTGTCATAACCATTTGCACCTATCCTTATACTTCTCAAACTCCCTATGACATTTAGCACCATTGAACTCTCTGTTTTCTCAATTTTCTCTCAGAACCAGTCAATTCTTTTTATTTTTTTATTTTTTTATTTTTAAGCAATCGGGGTTAAGTAACTTGCTCAAGGTTACACGGCCAGGTGTTTCTGGGTGGGTGCTAAGTTTCTGAGCCTGGGATTTGATCTCCAGGTCTTCTCAACACTGGAGCCGGTGCTCTTACTTGCTGTGCTACCTGGCCGCCCTGAACCAGTCAATTCTTAACCCGCAATCCCTCTCTCTCAGCTATAAGTAGCAGAGCAAAGTCAGACATTTGCCTCAGACTACCAACATGGTGGAAGAGGGAGAGAAGAAGAGAAATATTTCTTCCCAAAAGTGGTTCTGTGATTCAGCATTCACTCCCTCACTGAATCCCAAAACTCTATTCCCAGAGTCCTATTATAACTGCACCCCTTTCTCAAGGACCACCATCACATACTGACATATTTTCCCCTACCTAAAGCCTTTCTCCATTATTGATTCCTTCTTTGCACTTATGTGGTTGGAGACAATTGAACATGTCGTGAAGGCTAGCTGCCTCCCACAGTCAGTTAGTTGCCAAAACAAGTTGATTCTACCTTCGCAAGATATTTCACAAGTCTGATCTCTATTTATAATGCTATTACTCTGATTCAGAATCTCATCATGTCTGCCTCAGACTGTGGTAAGAATTTCCTAAATGAACTTTTAGTTTCCAATAC